>NC_081826.1:256245250-256556187 GCF_030867095.1 Alligator mississippiensis
CTGGAGAAATAAATTATGTCTCACATCATAACATTTAACATTGTGCTTGTGCATAATCAGAGCCATGCAGCCCAAACAGAGGTGTGATTCTTGGACTAAGAAGATGATAAATAACTGTGGGAGAGGGAAAATGCTTTAACTTAAAGGAAAATAAAATAGAAAAGACTCCTTTTCTTCATGACGCTACCAGCATGGATTCTTACTTAAAGTACATAATATATATCTAGTTTGCCCCTAAACAACCCATTAGCTAGATGTTCAGAAAAATGAGGTAACATGAGTAATTGAAATGTCATACCAGATTCTGAATAAGGGGAAGCTAAGTTTCTGCTATAGGGCTACAGATTCACCTGGGGCTTTGATATTGTCCTTTTTCTCCTAGCACCAAAGAAGGTTAAAAAAAAATAGAAATAAGAACTTTTGTGGAATAGATTAAAAGTCAACATTACCACTATGTAAGTGTCACTTCACGGGATAAACTAGATCTGCCTTTGTTAGAAAGAAAATCATTACCCATCAAAGCTAAATCCCAATATAGATGGTCTTGTGGTTAAAGCACAGGAATGGCAATCAGGAAGTCCATGTTAGAGTTCTTTCCCTGCCACAGATCTTTTGTCTCTAAGTTATTTAACCCTTTATACTTCAAATTATCCATATGAGAATGGGGATAATAATATCTGCTGAATTACTGAGAATGAGAGGCCCTGATTTGGGTTGGAGCTGGAAAGTGGTTTGAGGTCTTTATCTCTAGAAATGTAAAATACTTTAATTCCATAGCAGTTCTTATAATGAACCCATAGCCTCTGTCTTACAAAAATGCAAATGAGCCACATGTCTAAATGTTTGACATGTTTTTCATCATTTTCTTCAAATTAAACAATGTATATGCTACCTTTGCATCTTGTGCCACTTCTTCTCACTGGTTAGCAGTAATAAATTGTAAGAACAACACTTTTTCCCATAAGAAGCATTGGCAAACTACAAGTTTGGGGGAGCAGTAGATATGCTGGAGGGCAGGGCTAGGATTCAAAATGACCTAGACTAATTGGAGGATTGGGCCAAAAGAAATCTCATGAGGTTCAACAAGGACAAGAACAAAGTCCTGCACTTAAGGCAGAATAATCCCATGCGCCACTAGAGGCTTGGGACCAGCTGGCTGTGTAGCAGCTCTGCAGAAAAGGACCTGGGAGTTACAGAGGACAATAAGCTGGATATGAGTCAACAGTGTGCTCTTGTTGCCAAGAAGGCTAACAGCACATCGATGGAAGTTATTTTCCCCCTCTATTCTGCGCTGGCGAGGCCACACATGGAATACTGTGTCCAGTTTTGGGCCAGACTACAGAAAGGATGTGGACAAGTTGAAGAGAGTCCAATGAAGGGCAACAGAAATGGTTTAGGGGCTGGGGCACATGATTTCTGAGGAAAGGCTAATGGGAACTAGGCTTATTTAGTCAACAGGTGAGAAGACTGAGGGGTGATTTGATAGCAGCTTTTACCTGAAAAGTGGTTCCGAAGAGGATGGAGCTACTGTTCTTAGTTGTGGCAGATGACAGAACAGGGGGCAACGGTCTCAAGTTGCAGCAAGGGAAGTTTAGGTTGGATATTAGGAAAAACTCCCTCACTCAGGAGGTGTGGGGGTTGAAGCACTGTAACAAGTTACCTAGAGAGGTGGCAGAATCTCCATCCTTTGAGGTTTTTAAGGCTCAGCTTGACAAAGCCTCAGATGGAATGATCTGGTTTGGGATCGTCCTGCTTTGAGCAGGGGGTTGGACTAGATGACCTCCTGAGGTCCCTTTCAACCCTTATTTTCTATGATTCTAAGTGAAGATGTCAAGAGCTTAAGAACATTTTACCTTGATAGCAAAAGAACAGCAATTTCCTTCATTTTGTTTTGTTTACTTTAATAAATTAAGAAAGCTGTAAACTGAAATCACTGTAATGGCTAGACACCACACCAAACGTGTTTGAATTAATATAGGTTGAAATATTTGTGGAAATTACATGCAATTTTGTAGATGGCAAATTTGCATAATCTATACCATTGACTAGACTATTTTGGTATTTGAAAAAAATGCAGACATCAAGTTATTACTGTTTAGAAAACAGTGGTTATACAGATTAAGTATATTTTGATATCACTGCCAAAACCTGAAGTTCTTAATCAGTTCTTACTTCCCTGGAGAGACATAAGAATTTTGTAGGAGTAAAAACTTCAAAATTAACTCTACGTTGGTATTATAATATATCACTAAAGACTGACATGATATCAAAGCGGCTTCATTGGAGCTTCTCTGAGGTCACATGTCATGGATCCAATAATTAACATCATATAGTGGCAATATATTTTGTCAAGGGAATCAGCATTGTACGGATAGTCAAGACATAAAAAATTCCTTTTTTAGCTCTACCAGTAAAGTGCTTGCCTCATTGTATTGCATTCAGGAAGTCTCTTAAGCCTATATTTTTCATAAGTGTCCACTAATCTGGGGGTCATTGGAAACTGCACAAACTCAGGAGCATCTCTGGGAATTAGACCTCCCATGATTCAAACAGTACTCCCCAAATTATCAGACACTTTTGAAAATATGTGCCTTAACCACTTTTGCTTCAGTTCCCCCTTTGCAAAATGAGAATAATACTAGTTTCACAGCTTCTTAAAGAGCTTTGAATTCTACTGATGAAAGGTAGGCTCAATCCAACTCCACTGAAGTCAATATGGCTAGGGACAGACATTACACATAAACCAGTTTAAGTGATCAGAAATTGGTTTAAACCTGTAACAAAACACATGTTCAGTGCACATAAACCATTTTGAAAATGGCTGAAACCGGTTTGAGATAAACCTGGTTAAATATAGTATTGGACTTAATTGATTCGGGTCAAACCAGTTTATGCAATGTCTGTTCCAGACCCTTTGCTGGTTTAAGTTAAACCAGACACCCCCAGCATCCCGGTGTGCTCTCTGTTCCACAGAAGAGCTGGCCCCTCCCCTCTGCTCCCTGGTTGGAGCTTGGTAGAGACTGCAGACTGCTCGCTCTCCTCCCCATCTAAGCAGTGTTCACTTACCTGCTAAGCAGGAATTCCCCCTTCCCCTATGAATTGCTGAGGTGTCTGTGCATTAGCTAGCAGACCACATGTTGGCTACGGTCTGTGCTGTAGCACACAGGACAAAGGCAGAATCAAGAGATAGCTGGTAACGTTCCCCTTTTGTTTTCTTAAGGGGGTGATAAATACTGAGTTAGGAGTGATAAACACTGTTATCAATTCCCTGCTGGGCTAATCAGAGCATCCTGCTGCTGTAGCACCCTCAGCTTCTAGCCTGAGCCACTGCAGGCACATGCCTGCATGTCTGGGATGTCTGTGTAGTTGCAAACTGGTTTAGCCTAGCCAGGTTAGACTAACCTGCAAAGATTGAATCAATTCAGGCTCAGGCTTTTTGAATGTCTGCCCCTAGCCTATGAGTTTACTCAATGACTTTAGTGGAAGTTGGAGCAAGCCCTGTAAGTGCTAAGTGTTATTTTATGAAGTGTCCAAGATGGTTTGAGATTGTCTCTGTGTTATAGAATAATACTCTGACAGACTGTTATGAGAGAGGTACATGTTAGGGATATAAACAACATTGTTTTGAGAATGCATTGTAAAATGATAAACCTTAGCATTCTTAGCACAACTTGCAGTACTCCAAATGTAATATGGTATGTCAGTATGGCCAAAAAAATTGCTTCCTGGAAATTATTCATATTGGACCTTGATTTCAGTGGGATTTGGAGTCTTTACAGCTAGGATGAGGCCCTTCAAGCATTATCTGTCTTTGGGGCAGAAGGAGTTATATATTGAAATAAGTTCATTTTGCCATACAAAGTTTAAAAACACATACAGCTATAATGCTTAAGTATACCAAGAATCACAAATTAAGTTACAAATTTAGAGACAAAATTCCTCAATATATTTGTATTTGATATTTGATGTAATGATACATTAAATATAGTTGTTATTTTAATTGTTGTGACTATTAATAAAAACTGAGTGATATATTTGTCAGAGTACTAGCAGGGAGGAGAATTACCCTAACAGTACTAGGAAAGGGAGATAAGAATTACATGGCCAAGGTAATCCCAGTGTTAAGGCCAGACCACAACTGAATTTATTTCTTTTTTTCTTTAATTTTTTTATGTCCCCCCTCTTAAAGCCATCTTTCCAAATTCAGTCTACCTCTCGTTCACAGGCTGCAAAAGCACATTGGCAAATACCTGGATGACTGGAAAACTAAAAATCATCATATGATAAACACAGACCATAGAGAATCTGCCTGTGAGCAAACAGACTTGAGTATGCCTGCACTAGCTGTCAATACAAGTGAAGAACATACAAGAGGTAAAAGAATATCTAGAGAAACTGCCATGATTATAGCTTCAACCTAAATTGACCAAAAAACAGACTAATAGAAGCCCATAATATAGGAAACCAGGGCCTTAAAGGGGGATCCAAAAATATGCCCCTCCAAATGTGTAAAGACAAACACACCAGCCCTTCTTGATGTATGTTTTTCTGTGTACAAAGCAGGGGCATATAAAAATATTTTTTCTTTCTATTGAGTGTTATTATAGAAGATGTGTGGTTTGGAGGAGGCCTTGATGTTCAAGACTCAGAGCTGAATTGCATGCACTTGAGGGTAGTGTGGGTTTTCTGCTGCTCCATATGACATCTTGTGTAAATTTGTTTATGAACTTATTTGTAGATAAATTTCACCTCATGTTCATCATGCCATTCCAGAAGAATAGAGATATACAAAATTTGGTAACTGTGCCAGTGGGTGTTGAGGGTGTGTCTGTAGCTCTGTGGAGAGGCCTGAGTGAAAATTAGGATGGATGTTACAGTGTGTAGCAGATACTGGGGTAGGCTGTGGTTCAGTGGGAATAGATATGTATTTGCTGGTGCAGTGAGGGAAGGACATGAGGAGCTTAGTGCAGTTGGTTCCAACGAGACTAGAGCAGTGGCTCCCAACTCTTTTTTTGCTGCGACCCTAAATCCAGGTCATGACCCCTGCCCCCGCCTCCGACTCACTCATGCTTGGCAGTGCCAGCAGAGCCTGGGCAGGGCTGGGCCAGGATTGTAGGGGGCAGTGGCGGTGAAAGCTGCATGGACCATGCACCAGGAGAGCCCTGCAGGCGGGAGGGGTGGGGTGAGGGGCAGACCCCCACGACCCTGATTTGGGTTGCAACCTGAGGTTGGGAGCCACAGGACTAGAGGCAGAGAGTCTAGACATAGTAGAAGCCCCTCTATCTTGTATGCTTACTACTGATGCCTCCTTCTAAGGTTCCCTTCCTGGCAAGAAACATAGCAACAGAAGAGGTATCTGGCTTCCTGCTCAACGGGGCTAATATAGCTGCACAAGGAGCTTCTAAGATGCCTCAAAAGTAAAAGGAAAGCATACAGGCAATGAAAAAATGGGCAGATGATTAAGGAAGCATACCAGGAAATAACAAGAACTTGCAGGGACAAAATCAGGAAGGCAGAGATAAAAAATGAACTTCACCTGATGAGGGAAATTAAAGACAAGAAGTTCTACAACTATGTTGGCCAGGAAAGACAGATCAAAGAAAATGTAGGTCCACTGTTAAATAACCAGGATTAACCTTAAATAAAAGATACAAACAAAGCAGAGCTGCTCAACAGCTACTTTCCCTCAGTTTAAAAAAAAATTAAGTAGCAACCAGAAAGCTAATGAAGATTATTTGGATAAGAAAGGTGAGAACCTGAGGGATGAGATAAGAAAAGAAAGTGTCAGAGAGCTTTTGATGGGTCTGAGTGAACTTGAGTCAGCAGGACGTGAACTTGATCTCAGGGTACTGAAGGAACTAGCAGAGGAGATCTCAGAACGCTTGACAATAAAATTTACAAAGTTGTGGGAGACAGGTGAGGTACCAGAGGTCTGGAAAAGGGCCAATACAGGGCACCTCTTTAAAAAAGGAAAAAAGGAAGGACCTAGGGAACTATAGCCTGGTTATATAGTCCTCACCTCACCTGGGAAGTTACTGGAGCATATCATAATAGCCATCTTCAAGTACTTGAAGGGCTACCATAAAGAAGAGGGAAAACACTTTTTCTTGGTCTTCCTCAGAAGCATTGGGTGTTGGCTGTAGCCAAGGCTGGGGATTTTGACCGGAGTGTGCCAAGGTTTCTGCTGGGACTAAAACCTGGAAGTTTCTGGCTGGAAGATCTTGCTCCTCTGCTCAGGGCCAGACCGAGCACCACATTTGCAGTCAGGAAAAGTGTGTACCCTGCTGCCAGATTGGTACAGACTGAGATACTTTTATGGTTGTCTGAACATCAAGGGTCACAGACCTTATTCATTGCTGAAGGGAAGGGCCACAACAAGCAAACAAGCCAGTTTCTGAGAAGCAACATAAATTAGCCAGGGGAACACTATGCTAATGAAGCCACTCTGTTTCCTGTGCCTAAACTAGCTTATATAGACTTCTCTTGAGTTTCTTGTCACAATACAACCTCTTGCCATATAGACACACCCAAAGGTGGCTGTCTCATCTAGTAATTGTAAAGTTTTCACACTTGTTTAGCTGGATTCATTAGCTATTTTACTTCATTGATATCAAGATTTTTCAGGCTAGTCTGTCAGATATCATGGGAGTGGATGGAAAGTGGGGACATAACTTCCTTTTGGTCCTATCTGAAAATATCACATGTAGAGTCCTGCAAGGATCCATCTTTTTAAAGTTTAATTGAAGCCACTAGGGGAGACTGCAAGATCGCTTCAGCTTTAGTCTATCATTCTTAGCTTCAGAACTTCTCTCTGTCAGAATTAGAGGTTAGCTTTTTTAGCCCTTCATTGTTTGACTAGTGATTTGGACTATGTCTAACCAGCCAGAGCTCAAACCAGACATGTGGAAATTGATGCTTACTGAGTGTGGCAGGGCACTTTTTGTGCCTGCCACTTTAAGGGCCTGGAGCTGGCAGCTGCCAGGAGCCTGATGAGGGCAGCCACTTTGGATCTGGGGCTGCCCATATAAACAGGGCAGTTCTGCTGCTGGAGGCCAGGCAACAACAGTGCCTGGCTGGAGAGCTGCTAGTATCATCTGGAGGTCAGGGAGGAGCTGTAGGGGATGGTAAGGAGGCTCCTGGTCCTGGGCATGACCTAAAACTGCACCCTGCTGGGAGTGGGTGGCCTGGTGGGGCTCCCTGTGGCGCGGGAGCCCCCAGGAAATGCCAGCGCAGTTACCACCCTGGTGAAAGGCGGGTTGGGGTGCCTTAACCCCTAGCCCCCACAACCAGGTGGGTTATCCCTTTGTTTGGAGGGCCTGGAAGGTGGACCCCTGGAAAGTGAGAAAAGGCCATAGACTCATGCCTGTCTGGACTTCCCCTGACTGGTCCATGCTGGGGCCAGGACCGGAAGGGTTGAAGGGCCAGGGGCCCACAGTGGGGAATGCCCAAGAGCTGAGGGCCTGGGGCTCCGGCTGGCCTGGAGGTGGGCCAGGGCTAGAGGAGCCAAAGGTCCCGGGGGGGGGGGATCACACCCGAAGGGGAAGCGGCTCAGGGAGCTGTGCTGCCCGGTATGAAGGTGGAATAGACTGCCTGAGGAGAGGAATCCAGGCGGGGTTCAATTAGGAGGATTCTGGGGCCTAGTGTGGGGGCCGGTGATAGTGAGAACATCGTGATGCCATCTGCGAGGCTTGGGCTGCGGTGTAGGGGTGGAATGGAGCTGCAGATAGTGCCCCTGGCATCGAGGCAGGAAATGGGCAGCCTCCCGCTTAATTACATGAAAGAACTAATTAATTAACAACAAGGCGTGGTGGGGCGGTTAGCCCAGAAACAGGTGGTCGGGCCACTGGGAAGTCGCCCCCAAGCAGGCCCCCTGTTACACTGAGATAGGAAAATTTTTGGAAGAGTAAGCAGAAGTAGACTGTATGCCACTTGCTGGCAATGCATGTCCTGCCCCACCAAAATGATTTAAAGTATCAAAGTTTAACAGATCATCACTGTTTCTGAAGTACTGCATAGTGGCAATGGCCTATGATCCTTTTTTCAACTACAGCTTTTATGAAGATGTTACATTCTGGAAGGTGTTACTTCTTTTCCAGGTTGGATTTTGCAGTGGTCGTCCATGCTATTGCCATTATCAGGCTGAACTACTACATTGTGCTCTACTTAAAGCTATTTAAGCAATGTGCTCTACATAAACTTGTGAATTTAAAAATGAATGAAAAGTATTGATGCCTAACTCCAGAGCATACCATTTCTAGCAGCTTCTATTTAATTTCAGAGTGCAGATGAAGGTGCTGGAGATGATCTTCAAAGCCTCTAGTACCCAAGACACAATTCTTCAAGAGACTGCATTTCAGCGTATACCCCGTCATATCAGTTTAGATCGTGTGGGAGTCTCTTAAGGCCAAGTCTTTGATATAACACAGTGACACCCAGCTCCTCTAACATCAGTTTTTCTCTATGCCAGCAGGGACAAACCAAATGCAAATTATGTTATGCTTCTAAGAAGGAATCACAGCCACTTCCAAACTTAAACCATGTTCTTGAAACTTCTGGGTAAAGGGACTTCTCCCATGTTCTCTTCTTTATTCCCCAAGGGAAATCATCATCAGCTCTAACTCACCAACTTCATATACCCACAGGGCAATGCATCTTTAGGTGATTGCCACTTTAAGGGCTGGAGGAAGGCAGCCGGCAGGTGCCTGATTAGGGTGGCCATTTTAGGACCCCTCTTATACAGGGGGAAGCAGCAGTTTGCTGCCAGCAGCCATGAGAGAGACATCAGCTGGCTGAGCTATGGCTCAGGAATAGCCTAGAGGTAAGGGCAGGAACCATGTGGATGGTTGGAGGCTCCTGGTCCTGGGCATGACCTTCCAGGGTAGGGAGGCCTGGAGAGACTGCCCATGGTGTGGCAGCCCCACTTAAATGCCAGGACCAATCACCTCCCCAGTGAAAGGCGGGTTGGGGTGCCTTAACTCCATTCCCCACCATCTGGTGGGTATATAGGAACTAAGGAGAGGCCCTAGGGGGTGTAGTATTATGATAGGAGGCCCAAAGGGGCATAGTGTGACGAGAGGCCCCAAGGGGCACAGAGTTATGCTAAGGGCCTGTGCAGAGTAGGGTGCAGCAGGGTGCCTGGAGGACTGCACAATCTGGGGTGCAGAGTAGGGTGCAGAGGGTTACTTGTTATGCCTCTGGTGCTGCCCTTTAAGTAGGGCTACCATGGCAGCTTGAAGGGCGATACATGGGCCAGCCCCAAGTGTGTAGGTGGGTACGAAGTAGGAACCTGGTGAGGGGCCCGGGGCAGAGTCAGCCTGGTATCTGGCATAAGGCCAGGCCATGTACAGTAAAGGACCTCATGGGAACTGAAGGACTGCGTGTGTTCTGCTGGAGTGCAAGTAGAGAAGCCCAAAAGCCCAAAAAGGGTTGCTTAAGGAGAGCTAGGGCAGTGGACTGTGGCCTAATGATAGGTGGTATGCAAAAGGTCCCCTGTGAGAGTGGGGCAGAGTGCAAGAGGCCACCTGTAAGAGAGGAGGTGGAGTGAGTGTGAGTATGACTGGAGCCCAATAGTGGACTGAGTTTGCTCCGGCCTCAGACCAGGGAGCACTATCAATATGGATGCAATCAGCAAGGCATGGGCCACTGTGCAGAGCAAGGTACAGAGCCATGGATAGTGCACCCTGGCATCGGGGTAATGTAAGGGCAGCCCTTCCGCTTATTATATTAACATTCAAGTTGTGGCAGGCAAGTTAAGGCAGACTGCCCTAGGCAGGTGGGTGGGCCAACCGGTGATCTAGCCTCCAGTTTGTCCAGTTACAACCCCCAAGCAAATGAAGTTACTATTTGAGAAAGAGAGAAGGAGAAAAAATGGCAAAAAATAAGTCAGTAGAAATAAAGGAAAGCATTTGTGTGTAGATACAGTTCAGAGGAGATGCATTACTCTGTAAGGTAAGTTATAGAAATAAAAGATTGCTAGTCATATTCTTATGTATACTGGTTGTAGTCTAACTAGCTTCAGAAAGCTAGCAGCCTCTCTGTTTTTAACCCAAACTGTTTCATTTTCCTGGAAGAAGCTCATTGATGTAATTAAATCTCAGCCTGAAGGTGTTACCCCAATGGTCATTTTGTGCATTTCCCTGCCCCCTTTTCAATGAGCTGCTGTACTCAAGAAAGCACTAAAGGCTCATCACCCCATAGTTTTTTAGAGGTAGACTTTCAAGGAATGTCATACCCAAACTATTAATCCTGTGTTGACAGAAATATACCTGCTACTATATTTTTCTTACCAAAATTTAAAATGTCAAAGCTGTCCATTATGCATCAATTGTTTCACTTGCCTTGAAACTAGCAATGACTATATTAGTATTTCTTCCTATCATCTGGTGGATTCAAATTACTGTATTTGTTTTAGGATCTTACTAGCATATGATATGAGGTAGTCATTAGGTGTCATGACTATATTAAGCTTTCAAGAACACTTGGAGAACCTAATGGTTTCATCACTATCAACTTCAGGTGCTGGATCTACCAGGCAAAGCCCAGAAATTTGCTAGATTGATCCCAGACAGTTTCATGAGAGTGTGGTTTCCGCTCTCCTGCTCTTATTTTGACTGATAGGATGCTCTCTGTACCTCAAAAATAAAATTAAGAGCCTAGACTCCATGAAGGTTTGGATACTCATTCCTCCAGATTCTTCCCAATCTGGCCTCAAGCTGATGAAGTTTATTCACAATTATATAACAGATGTAGTGCTTGTGGGTGCATTTTTACAATTGCACAGTGTAAGTCATGTTACTTCAAAGCTGGACAAAGAAACCAGAGTAGAGATGAGGGTGATTAAGGTGGTCTTAACAGCAGTGTCTCCTGCTGTGTTAACACTAAATGTGGCAATGTTAAGTAAAGTGCTAGAGGCTGAGGATAGTGTTCTCTCTCACTTGCTGTCAATACTTTGCTGACTTTGACTATCTTGGGCCAAAAGGCTAGTTCTGGGTTCCTCCTATGATCAGGCCGGGCCATTATGACAAGTACTTTACAGAAATTCATAAACAGAATTGGAAACCTGCAATATCAAACAAGAAATACCAAGGCCACCCAGCAACATAGGATAAAACTCCTCAGGAGGCATTTCACAGTTGAAGACCTTTCCACTGAAATCCAGTTCTCTTTGCAGTTCACTACAGCACAAGTCTAACCCACTTCAGGAACTAGTATAAGACATAGGCCCACACACACATCTGCTACACAGAATTGCACAGGGGGAAACCAACTAATGCAAAACCTCAGTGATTCCAGTGGAACATCTGAATATGAGCATTTTCATCACGCTACAGGACAAACTCTGCCTAAAGTGACTAGAGTAGGCTCAGGGGCCAAAATAAAAATAAGAGCTTGAGCTCCATGTAGATCTAGCCTACTCCTACAGATGCTTCCCAGATGCATGCAGGGTCTTTTGTGCTACATTCTACTGGAAGCCCCTTCAACCAAGATGGACTAATGCCCATTGTATCACTGGCAACTGCTTCCAGCAGCAATTTGTAACACGAGCAAGATGTAGTCAGAGTAAAGATTGTCTTTAAGGAGTGAACTCATCATAAATTGTCCTACAGGTGCCAAGGAAAAGAATTTAATTCCCACTATCTTTGACCCAGGGGTTACACACACAGTTTGTAAAGGCAAATGTATTTATTTGATTTTGTTTTGGTTTATTTATTACCGTGCCTCATCTGGCATTTATACATGTCATTAGTAAATAGCTGAAATGGCACTAACATTTTAAATATGTATTTCATTTGAGACATTAGTATTTCTTCAGTTTCTATATGTTCATTTTCCAACAAGCTGTTGATCTTTTTAACTATGGCTATGACTCCCAGGCATACTGGGGCAGTGGAATTTAAAATAAAATTACTTTTATTTATTTATTTATTTTTAAAGGAAAGTCCTTGAGAATATCTTTCTTCACCAAAAGTTGTAATTCAAACTTATGCATTACCATCCTGAGGTAACACAGGACTCATGCTACTTGTGTTTCAGCTAGAGAGGCCTCTTACAAAGTTATAAAATTAGCCATGATCAGACAGCTGAAATATTGGTCTCTCTTACAACTGGAAACCAATGCTGATTAATGTATTAATTACACAGATACATGAAGAATTTATGCCTTTTCTATTACAAGTTTATTTAGAACTCTACTGCTTTAATATGCCTTGGAGTTTTACTTTCAGAATTTCAACAGCAGATGTAACCAAGTACTTTTTCTTTGAAACCTTTGATCATTAGCTTTGCAATGACATCCAGCTAACTATCATCACTGGCTGAAAATTTACTCATGAATCATGACTTCAGCTAAATTCCAAGACCTCAGATCTCCTTTGACCTTAAACACTCTCTTCATTGCTATTAAATAAATTACATGTTTAAATCACTTATATTAGCTTCAATTATATAATTATGGAGTCAACAAGAAATACGTTTATCAAGGGGACATCAATTTGAGAAAAGAACTAGCCCTTACTTTGAAGTGGATGAACACTCCAGTGGAAGTGTTAGAAACTGCCATTTCCTTTAGGCAGACAGCTGATTTTTCAGCTTTCCTTATATAAGATAGTGACAAAAATGTGAACTGTGGAGCAACAAACTATATTTTTAGTGGCACCTTCCCTTATGTTTTTTAATTTTTACAGTAGTACCCAGTTTAGTTTACTAAATTTTCAGTTATTTATAAGGAATAGTTCCTACTCTGAGAAACTCATAGTCATGGGAAGGGAAACAACACACAGGTTTTTTATTATTACAAAATTCCCTTGTAAGTAGAGATGTTTGTTTAAAGACTATCAGAGTAACAAATATAGCGAATCAGTGTGGCGCAGGGCTACCAGTGGAGTCCCTCAGGGCTTGGTACTTGGGCCCAGTACTCTTTAATATCTTCATCAATGATCTGGATTTGGGAGTCAGATGTGAACTGACCACGTTCACGGACAATACCAAATTATGGGGGAGGGCAGTCACAACACAGGACAGGCTAGGGGTTCAGGCCAACTTGGACACACTCTCAAGGTGGGCTGACCAAAACCTGATGGCCTTACAATTACATAAGAGGGGTACATCGGGACCTGGGAGAACAGCTATTCACAAGGGCTCCCCAAGGGATAGGAGGCCTAACGGACATAAACTCCAGGAAGGCCAATTTAGACTGGACATAAGAAAAAAGTTCTTTACAGTGCGTGTGTCCAGGGTCTGAACAAACTCCCCCTAGAGGTGGTGCAAGCACCTACTCTGGACTCCTTCAAAAAACAGGTGGATATTTTTCTTGCTAGGGTCACTTGACCCAACTGACTTCCCACCTATGGTGGGGGGGCTGGACCCGATGATCTCATGAGGTCCTTTCCAGGCCCTAATGTCTATGAAACCTATAACAATCATATAACTACCTGCATTCTTATTTATCTTTGTGGTGACACATGTATACTCCCAAGAAAAGGTTAAACAATTTTCAATGAGGAATACCTCCAGTACAACTGAGGATGAAACCATAGGAGCAGAAGTTCCCTGAGAGAATATATGTAGGGTGTCGCAGGGCACCTCGGTGCTTCTGCTCCTAGAGAGGAGAAACTGCCAGGGAGAGAGAGCCCTGGCAGAACATAATGAGCATAGCTGTGAGTTGCTGGGGCAACTAATAAGAATCAGCTGGCCAGAAGGGGGCAGGGCCTGGCCCTCATAAAGCCCAGGGCTGAGGCCAGGCTAGCAGTTCTCTGCCAGCAGCCAGAGAGGCAGGAGCTCTTGGAGTTAGGATGAGGAGAGAAGCCTCACAACAGGTACCGCTCGAGTAGAGTTGAGCAATGCTAAGTTATAGCCAGGAGGCTCTAGTTTATGTGTGTGTTGTTGTGTATTGTGACCAGTGGTTTGGGTGAGGCTATTAGGGCTTGGAGGAGGCCTCATAGGGGGCTCACGGTAAAGTGAGGACCCCGGCGCCAGTGAAGGCGCAACCTCATACGGGGTATATAGACCCCAGCCCTAGGGAAGGGCACTTCTGAAGCCCCAGCGTGGGCGGGGCGAGCTCCCAGGAAGGGGGCCATTTTGTAAGCCCAAGCAGGGCACAGCCAGGTGCCAGTGAGGGCGCAACCTACTCATAGGGATCCACAGCAGTGTGTGGGAACCCCGGTGCCCAGGAGGGTGCAGCATACGGGGTGTATAGACCCCAGCCCTAGGGAAAGGCATTTTGGAAGCCCCAGCATGGGTGGGGCGAGCTCCCAGGAATGGGACCATTTTGTAAGACGGGGTATGTAGACCCCAGCCCCAGAAAGGGGCGATTGAGCCCAAGGGTGGGCACAGTGAGCCCCAGAAAGGGGGCAGCACAGTGAGCCCCCGAAAGGGGGCAGAATAGAGATAACAGCAATTACATCTGCGAGGCTTGGGCTGCGGTATTAGGGGAGGTTGGAGCCGCAGAGAGCCCCCTAGCATCAGGGCATTATAATGGGCAGCCTCCCGCTTAATTAACATCTTAATTGAACTAATTAACATCAAGACATGGCAGGCGAGAAGGCAGGCGGTTGCTGCAGGAACAGGTGAGTGGGCCTCAACTTGGCTCGGAACGGATGCCTGTTACAAGGGATAAAAACAGCTTGAACTGTTATGCCAGAGACATGTTTCTTCCCTGGTGCAGCACAATCCACATCTTCAATACAAGGCTATGTCAAGGCCAGTACTAGGTACTAGCTTCTTATTCTGCTTCTTCCCTGTTTTCCCAAAGAAATCAATTCAGTCACATTCCAGAGGGGGGGGAGAGAGAGAGAGAGAGAGAGAGAATTACCTGTGGGGGCCAAACCATATTTTCCCTTGTGTCTTCTGCTATTACCCCCAGTACTTATTGCCATTGGCTTGCATGTCTGTGTCCATATTAAAATTGACTTACACTGTTTATTTCTGTCAAGACTCCATCAAGCATATTTTATTTTGCCATCAGTACATCTCCAATTCAGTACTCCACAGCCTCCCTTCCTGACTCGCAAGTTACATAAAAAGAAAAATCTTAATTACTACATACAGCCAAGCTAACAGCCCACAAGGAAAACAGTTGTATTTAATGGGAACTACTGTCGACATTTAGGTCAAGCTCTATCAGGCATCATCATTTACCTCCTCCTTGCACAGGTAAAATAAGGGTAAAGAGTATATCTAATGTGGGATCCATGATTTTTACAGGCTACACTGATGTAAGTCTCAGTCTCATGTGCCATTATTTAACTTTCCATTGTGTACAACTTGAAAATAGTGCAAACACCTCCCTCATTTAATTAGGTATTGAATTTTCACCCTTTTTTGAGAAGGGGGGGCAGGTTTAGGTTGTTATAAAACTGTGTCCTATTTTTTAGCCAGCTTTACCTATCAAATTTTTGTCTAAGACCTTCCTCAATACCATGCATTCAGGTTCCTGGCACAAAATGGAAGCAGCTAGGGGACAAGAAAAAGATGGGGGAGTACCGCAGTGAGTATGGGTCACCCAGAGCCCAGAAGCTGCAAAGGATGAAGACCATAACTTTATAAAAGGTAAGATGCAGTTACAAGTTGCAGGTAAAATACAAATACAGAAATACAAGTTGAAGGTAAAATGATGTGTGTATTGATGACACCAATATTTCAATTCTTAGTCTAGAGTGTTACACTGCATAAGAAGACTAAGGGATACTGGTTAGCATCTAGTTTTGGACACAGTGGTTGAATGAAGTATGAAGAACACTTTAAAGGAACACATACTGAAGTCTATGGAAGCTTTCTACCAAACTGCTACTTTTGCCTTTGAAAATCCTCCCCCAGTCAAGCACTAAGATAAAAAATGGAGTAACTAAATTACATATTATATGATGTTAAAGAATTGGGTTTATTAAATCAGAGAGAGATGATGATGATTAAGAAAAATCTTGACTGGAATATTTAAAGCAGATATCTGCAAAATTTTTTATGAAACCAAATGTGATCAGCTCTTTGACGTCATTGGGAAGAACAGGTCTAAGAACACATTTTAGCGGTGTGTATTCTCATTCAGACTTAAATCCAACTGCCACCTCTTTCTGAAAGACTCGGAGATCTTCCTCTCCACCCTAGACCTTTCTTTCATAGTTTCATAGTTGGTAGGGTCGGAAGGGACTTAAGCAGATCATCAAGTCCGACCCCCTGCCATGGGCAGGAAAGAATGCTGGGGTCAAACGACCTCGGCTGGGTGATTGTCTAGCCTCCTTTTGAAGACCCCCAGGGTAGGGGCAAGCACCATTTCCCTTGGAAGTTGGTTCCAGCTCCTAGCCACCCTGACCATGTAGTAGTGCCTCCTGATGTCCAGCCTGAATCTACTCTCAGTCAGCTTATGGCTGTTATTCCTTGTTACTCCCGGTAGTGCTTGGGGGAACAAGGACTCTTCCATTGCCTGCTGGTCCCCCTTGGCAAGTTTGTAGGCGGACACCAGATCCCCTTTCAGCCTCCTTTTTGTGGAGGCTGAACAGGTTCAGGTCCCATAGCCTCTCCTCATAGGACCTACCCTGTTGCCCCTGATCATGCGAGCAGCACGTCCTCTGGACCCTCTCGATGCTGGCCACATCCCTCCTGAAGTGCGGCGCCCAGAACTGGACACAGTACTCCAAATGCAGCCTGACCAGTGTCGCATAGAGGGGGAGGATCACCTCCTTGGACCGGCTCGTGATGCATTTGTGGATGCATGACAAGGTGTGGTTAGCCTTCCTGAACGCATCGCCACATTGACGGCCCATGTTCATCTTGGAATCAATAGCGACTCCAAGATCCTTTTCTGCCTCTCTGCTGACAAGAAGGGAGTTCCCAGCCTGTAGGTATGCTGCTGGTTCTTCCTCCCCAGGTGCAATACCTTGCACTTGTCCGTATTGAAACCCATCCTATTCTCATCCGCCCACCTCTGTAACCTGTCCAGATCTAGTTGTAGCCTGTCCCTCTCTTCTAGCGTGCTCACTTCTCCCCACATCTTAGTGTCATCTGTAAACTTGAACAAGGTGCTTTTCACCCTCTTGTCCAAGTCACTGATGAAGAAATTGAACAGTGCAGACCCGAGGACTGAGCCCTGGGGAACCCCACTGCCCACATCCCTCCAGGTCCGTCCACCACCACTCTCTGGGTGTGGCCCTCCAGCCAATTTGTGACCCATCTGACCATGTAGGCATCGACACCACAGTCACCTAATTTTTTTTTAATGAGAATGGGGTGAGAGACGGTGTCAAAGGCCTTCCTAAAGTCCAGAAAGACTACGTCCACCACGACACCTGCATCCAAGGTTTTTGTGACCTGGTCATAGAAGACCACCAGGTTGGTCTGACAGGACCTGCCTCTAATGAACCCATGTTGATTGCCCCTAATTATAATTTCCCCTGCTGGTCCCTTGCAGATGTGCTCCTGGATAATTTCTCAAAGAGCTTCCCCAGGACTGAAGTAAGACTAAAGGGCCTACAGTTTCCTGGGCCCTCTTTCCTCCTTTTTTTGAAAATGGGGACCACATTGGCCCTCTTCTAGTCCTCTGGCACCTTGCCAGAGCACCATGAGTGCTCATAAAGCTGTGCCAGGGGTCCCGCAATTACCTCTGCCAATTCCCTCAGCACTCTGGGGTGGAGATCGTCAGGACCTGCTGATTTGAACACGTCTAGTCCCTCCCCAAGTTCCTTACTAGGTCCTCACTGACTCTGGGCCTGGCTACACCTCCCCCGGGTCCGTCCAGATTCCCAGTGAGGGGGATGTCCCTGTCCCTGCTCAGAAAAATGGAAGCAAAGAATCTGCTAAAGAGATTAGCTTTCTTGTCTGGTGCTACCACCAGATTACCAAACATGTCCTGCAGAGGCCCCACATTACTTGGTACCTTCTTTTTACACTCTGTGTATTTAAAAAAAGACTTCTTGTTATCTTTGATCCAGGTTGCTAGTCCCAGTTCCATCTCTGCCTTAGCCTTTCTGATAGCCCCCTACAATCTTGAGCAGTGGAGGTATAGTTTTGGCCTCTCCATATGACATCTCTTTGTGAAAGAGCCACCCAGATACCACATGAAGAATTGCTGCAGTACAAAAAGAAAATATCCATGAATCGCACACCGTTAGTTATGACATATCATCCCTCCCTAGAACCTATACAGAAAATCCTCAAATAATTGCAACCCATACTAGAAGAGGACCCAATTCTTAGACATCTTTCCAGAACCACCCATCCTAGCCTTTAAACAAGCACCAAGCCTTGCCAACCTCATCACCAGAAGCAAACTTCCAATGGCCCAAAGCACACCAAATGGATCCAGACCATGTCAGGACAAGAAATGTAAAACCGGCCAACACATCTCCAACACTCCCACAATAACCACCTCTCCACAGAACTATTACCATTCCTGGATCTTACATCTGCACCTCCAGAAATGTAAAATATCTCATTGTAACAGGGGGCCTTCTTGGGGCCGGTCTGCCATTGGCCCACCCACCTGTTTCTGGGCTAACTTCCTGCCATGCCTTGTTGTTTCACAATCGGTTCTAATTACGTGGGAGGCTGCCCATTCTTGCCCCAATGTCAGTGGGCACTCCCTGCAGCTCTGATCCTCTGCCTCTCCCATGACTCTCACTGGGGTAGTGGCCAGCCAGTTACCTGACCAGGGCCAAGCTTGCCCTGGCCCCTCCCAGGGCAACTCTACACAAACTGTCACACACACACTGGGCTCCCAGTCCTCTGGTTTCCCCCTCACTGGGGCTATGGGGCTTCCCTCCCTGGTGGGGGCTCAGGTGGCCATAGCCATGCCTGGCCCCAACTGCTACCCACAGTGATGTGGGGGCTAGGGGTTATTGAGGCTCCCTGACCTGCCTTCCACCAGGGTGGTAACTGGGCTGGTATTTTCCTGGAGGCTCCCACTCTTGGCAGGGGCAAGTTTTAGGTCATGCCCAGGACCAAGAGCCTCCTGCTCCTACCTGCAGATGTTCTCATGCAGCAGCTCAGCCAGGCAATGTTTCTGCCTGGCCTGCCAGCAGCAATCTGCTCTGTTTATACAGGCAGCCAGTGTCCCAAAAATGGCTGCTGCAATCAAGCACCTGCTGGCTATTTGGCTCACCCCTTAAAGTGGCAGGCACCAATAGTGCCCTACCACACTCATCCAGTGCACTAAATGCCCTGATAGAAAATATATAGGAGAAGCCAAACAACAACTGCACACCAGAATGAATGCACACCGCAAATCTATCAAAAACAAAAATATCCAATTATCTGTGGGTGCACACTTCTCACAAAATAACTACTCTCTCTCCAATCTCTCAGTTCTAATCCTCAAAGGGAATTCACAAAACACCTTTTGTAGAGGAGCTTATGAACTTCACTTCACTGGATACAAAAAATCATGGACTAAATATAGAGATTGGATTTATGGGACATTATAACCTGCCTGCCATCTGATAACCCCAGGTAACCTGTCTGCATTTTACCAGCTACATTCTATCACCAGTTCAACATTCCCCCCTTTCCCCACCCCTTACCTGTCTCTTACCTATTGTCTCCTATCTCCTCTGATCCTCACTGCCATGCATTTGCATTTTCATAGACCTGGATTTTGTATTTTGGTTTCTATTCCACCCAGGAGAGCACACAAAACACCAGCAGATTCTCCCTATGCCTGAAGAAGGGAGTTTGTGCCCAAAAGCTTGCAAAGAACAATTTTTCCAACTACACTAAAATCTGTGTTAACCAGCATTCTACTATTTGGAATACTCTATTAACCAGAATTTCTGGCTGGGTGGCCGGACACAAGGGGGATGAGGAAGTGGGGAGCTTGCACGTGACAGCTGCTGTCACGTACCACCCTGTGCTGCCGCCACTCTGTGTGCAGCCACTGGCACATCTCCTCCTACCCCACAGGTGTTTTAAAAAAGATTGAAAATTGCTGCCTCAGATAACTGGAATTTTTAGATACCCAGCACAGCTCTTACCCCACTCATGCCGGTTAACACAGCTTTTACTGTATTTAGTTGGTCTAATAAAAGATATCACATTTACCCAAAGAACCTTGTTTTCCTATGTCCTTAGACCAACATAGCTACAAACAACAATCCTGAAGCTGATTGCCAGCTTTACTTCAAACTAAAAGCAGGACACCAAGACATTTAGTGGTATATGCCATTCTCTTGTGGAAAACCTGCTGGCTACAGTAAAGCATAGGGTTAAATTCAATACAAATGGAAAGTGTAGGAACAGGGGAATGTTTATTCAATTTGTGGGGTTGATTCAGTTTGTTCTTTGCATATATACAATTTTATGTTTAAAATACAATATATTGCATCAAAGTAGGCTTTAAGTCCCATCATTTTCTAGTGAGATTTTTTTTTTTCTGTTGTTAGTAGTCTGTCAGGCTTATTTCTACTAAGCTAATGTGACTTTATTTATCACTTATATATGCCAGATGTTTGTTTAATTTGAATTAAGCAGTACAACGTACAGTATAGCTCCTCAATATCTTACCTTCCTAAAATTTTGGTATGAATTTTGGAAAACTTCCATACATATAAGATATGTGAATGTAAAAGCAGAGGAGGTGAGGAATTTAATAAAAGGTAGTTCTTTACAAGGTAGCTCTCCCCCCACCCCTCTTCAGAATTGCTTGAATTCTTGGAAAGGTTCATTTTGTATGTTAAAGTTACTCCAGGGCAGTTCTAACTTGCATGACTAATGCTTACTTAGCTGATCACCAAAGGTGTTCTGATCCTGGCAGCATTACAGGGCTTAGATATTCCATGCAGATGATTTTTTCTCAAACAATTTTTCCAGTGAATTGGGCACAAGGAATAGAGTTGGTCCAGTACTCTTTAATACATACATAAATTATCTGGATTCAGGTGTCAGAAGCAGACTGGCTGAGTTCGTGGACAGTACAAATCATGGGGAAGTGCAGTCACTCTAGAGGATGGGCTGGCAATTCAGGCTGACCTGGACAGGCTTGCAAGGTGGACAGATCAAAACCTGATGACATTCAACCCAGACAAATGCAAGGTGCTCCACCTCAGGAGAAAAAACCCACATCATACTTATAGGCTCGGCAGTGCTACACTCACTAGCACCATGACCAAAAGAGACTTGGTGTCATGATTGACCACAAGATGAACATGAGCTACTGATGCAATGCTGCAGCCGGTAAAGTAAATACAACTCTGGCTTGCATCTACTGACACATCTCAAGCAAGACCCAAGAAGTCATCTTCCCACTTTACTCGGTGTTGGTGAGGCCGCAGCTGGGGCAATGTATCCAATTCTGGGCTCCACACTTTAAAAAGGATGTGGAGAAGCTTGAGAGAGTCCAGAGGAGAGCCATGTGCATGATTAGAGGTCAAGAGAACAGGCCTTATGAAGAGAGGCTGAGAGGCATGGAACTTTTCAGCCTGGAGAAGCAAAGGCTCAGGGGGGAAAAGGGGTGTGCATCAGGAACTGGGAGAATGTCTGTTCACCAGGGCACCCTAGGGGAAGATAAGGTCAAATGGTCACAAACTGCTGGAAGATAGTTTTAGACTGGATATAAGGAAAACATTTCTTTACCATCCGAGTCTCCAGAGTCTGGAATAGACTCCCCCAGGAAGTGGTGCAAGCACCTACTCTGGATCCTTTTAAGAAATACTTGGATGCTTATCTTGCTGGGGTAATCTGACCCTACCTGACTTCCTGCTCCTTGTTTTGCCCAAAACATGACATTTTTCACATGGAAAGAAATTCCAACCAGCCCTAAAAAGAAGTTTTGTTCCAGAATCAGACATGCATGTTTCCTCTTTCCAGTTACCTTATTTCCAAAACAGATATATTTTTATGGTCAAGAGAGGATGAGCCCACTTTGTATTCTTGTTTCATGGTCTTTTTTGTTTTGAGAAATTCCTTTCTGTGATTCTACTGGCACAAACTGAACAGCCTGCTTTTATTCTTTTTTGAGGGGAAATGGATTATCCTCAACTTTATATATAAAGATCCTAAATGTGCCTGTTACCCTCTATGCCTGTTTCTACAGGTGCTTTTAGACCATCAGACATATTATTTTGAATTATTTAAAATTACAGTTTGCTTAAACAATCTCAAGACATAGTAGATAGGATCTGGATGCATTAGGTGAAGATAGTAGGAGAATATATGGAGAAACTGGGCCTTGTTACACACTGCACTTTGAGCTTCCCAAATGTTGATTGGTGTTGGTAGTAGCTCAAATTGGAGCAGTACACCTTAAAGCTAAGAATCTTCTCTGACTGTCCCCCACCTGCACAGCTGTGACTTGCCACTGGAAGGCTGATGAGCAAGGACCTGATTCAGAGCTACAGCTGTGAATTGCCGCTACAGGGCTGGTGAGCCAGGACAGGCTTCTATCCCTGCTCTGTAGGGGTGTGTGAGAAATAGGTTGGGTTGGGGGGAGGGGGGGGGAGAGGGCAGGAACATGAAGCTGGGAGGTGGAGAGTTAATGGGATGGGGCTGGGTAATGAACTGAGAGGTGGAATGGAAATAGGGGTGGGGGGAAGAATGGTGAAATGACAGTCAGCCACTGAGGGATAAATTAAAAAGAAGTAAAAACAGAAGAATTTAAAAAGGAATAAAGAGGAAGTACACTTTAAAAAGTCTCTATTTTAATAAATTGGGATTTGGGATGGGGGTGTGGTTGGTGCTGGTTGTGCATCCCTGGGTGGCTGGCAGGTGGCAGAAGGCACTTTTGGGGATGCTACTGCTTCTGCCTTGGGAAGGAGTCCCAGCTCACAGGGGCCCGATCCAGCCTCCTAGACTCCACTCCTGCACCTGTCTGTGTCCTGTGATTTGGCTAGCTGGTATGTTCTCTGCAAACTGTTTACATGCGGTTGCACCCTTGGAGGTGGGAAGGTCATGCCCTCAGGGGCAGATGGGGTAGTTGGCCACTGGGCAGTACAGTTCAGGGTGTGTTTATCAACACAGAACAGGAGGGTGAGGGAAGGGAAACTGTATCCTGGGATGCTGGAGGACTGCAACTTGGGTGGTTCATCTGGGGGGAGTGGCCACACAGTAATGGAACACGAGCTAGGTAACACAAATCTGAGATAAACCTAACCTGGAGTAGCATAACTTTAAGCCACCTAAAGTGTGCTTAAAACTAGTTTCAGATGTTAAGGTGTGGACAATCCAGGGATTAAGAGCTCCAGGAGCCACCTAAAATTAATATGTAACAGGTTCCACAGAGTAACAAATCCAGTAAAATGTTGTTGTCAAGGAATTAGGATGTTTTGGGTGTAGCGGGCAAACTGAGTTATGCTAAGGCTCTTAGCCAGAGTCTAGGGCTTCCTGGATCTAACCAATACAATTGTACACAGTACCTTATAAGGCAGTGAAAAAAGTAAGTGCTATGCTTGGTACAGTGGGGGAACCAGGTAGAACAGTTTCCCTCAAAGGAAATGAAACAAAAAATGAGTAGGACTGGAGTACCTTATTTAAAAAGATAAGGTATGGAACCTGAGGATTGGACAGTTTGGGACAAGAAAGTTACAAATGTAATCAACAGACAAAGGAACAGCTGTGTGTTTGTGCTGTTTCTCTGGAAAAGCAGGGGCAGCTGTGGATTTCTGCTCAAATAGCTGGAAAGCCAGAAGAACATCCTGCACACCCAGTGGAGGACCCAAGGCTGGTGCCACCAAAGGTCACTGCTGTAACGGTTAAAGGAGTCACTTGCCAGGTCATATTACAGGGAGGAAACCTGTAATAGTGCTTAGGGGTTACTCTTAAAGTTCACTTGATACCAAATCAGATGAGGGGCCGTATCAATCTTCGGGGGTTACTGACAAAAAGAATCCTATTGGTAACAATAGGGACAGGAGGAGTAAGAGTAGAATTACCCAGGGCCGCAGGGAGAATGAGGAAAGTTAAGGTGTGAATATTCTTACTTCTAGCACAAGGGAAGGGGTGTGAGATACTGGGTGCATCTATATGAGATGCATTACTTGAGATCAGAGCAAATTACTGTGCAGTAAGCATCATCATCTACACATGCAGATGCTTACTGTGCGGTAATTTGCTCTAATCATAAGTAAATTTCCTATCTATAAATACAAGTAGCAAATTTACTGAACAGTACAGCACATGTAGATGGCTGCCCAGGACGAATGTGATCCTGGTCAGCTGGGAAGCAGGGGGCAGGATATTGTTCCTTGCCCCCAGGAGCTGCCTACTGCTGGGGCAGGCTGTGACACTGGAGCCTGGGTGGGGACAATGTCCCCCTGCCCTGGTAGCAGGGAGCTTCCAGCCCCCAATTGTGGAGCTGGAGCTTGGAGATAAGAACTTCCCAGCCTCCACTCCTCAATTGTGGAGTTGGGGCTGGTAGCTCTCTGCTGCCAGGGCAGGGGGCCATTGTCCCCACCCAGGCTCCTGTTCCTGTGGCAGATCCTGCCTGGGCAGCAAGGAGATCCTGGGGAAAGGGAGCAATCTCCTAGTCCCCACCAGGAGACAGCCGTCTCCTGGCCCCATGCTCCCTGCCAAGAGCCTAGAGGTCCCCCTGGCTGCTACAGGGCACTGGTGCAGGGCCAGCAGGGTTGGGATCAGCCTGCTGCTAGGAGCAGCAAATCTGCTTCTGCTTTCCTGCACACATAGACACCTGGTGGTCTAGAGTAAAACCACCCCAGAGCATTTGCTCCCGTAAATGCGCCCACTAAGGAGCATATTTGCACGGGAAAGTAGGATGGAAGAGCTGTGATGGGGGAGCCTTTAGAGCATAGATGTGTGCAAGTGACTGGCTGTGTAAAAAAAATGGATGATAGAAAGCAGACTGAGAAGATGTAAAGAGTGAACCCAACAGCATGTATGATGAAAGGGAGAGGCATATGTACAAAGTTTCCCATGCACACCATTTTGATCTGCCACCAAAACCTTCCCCTCTTCTTTTCCAAACTGTTTCTGATGAATAATTGTAGTCTTTTGTGATGAACATCTGGTAACCTAAGTAAGGGACGGAAGGAATTATTGGATGAAATTGTGTGGCCTGTATTGGGCAGTTAGGGAAAGTCAGACTAGATATCATTATTAATGATTACCAGAGAACAACTCATTTGCAATCTATTTATCTTATATTGGCACCTATCACTGCTATGTCTGGTCAACACAATGGTAATTTTTGTTTGGCCAGATCTACCTTTACCCTAAGGCAAGGGGGTAAACTACGTAACTCGCAAGGGGTCTCTTCAAAACCCAATACTTATTTGTTTACGAAAGTGCATTCAAAATTTTACACTAATAAAATAAGATATACAACAAGCTGACTGAGCTGATTTGGGTGGCTTTAGCAAAGCAAAAAGATTATTCATTAATGTTATTAATGTACATTGGAAGACATCTGATGTGAAGTTCATAATTGAAATGTTACAAATACTTCAACATATGGATCCTTCACATCCACTTAATTGCCAGTTTAGTAATAATTTTATGTAATGAGGAATTATTAATAATACGTGAAAAACTAAATTGACGTAATCACCCAAAAACGTAAGATGACATTCGCTATGAAATGGATGTTATAAATCCTAGCATCTTTGTTGTAACTTCAACAAAGAAGATAACATTGCAAAACCAGTCAAATTTTTCTTTAGACAATATTTCTGCTATGAAGTTTTAACACTATTTCTATATAAATATATTAAAGGTAAAACTTTAAATGAGATATTCCCTTTCTTTCATTCTTACTGCATTTCCCTTGTTACCTTCTAGTTATGACTTACAGCTTGGCAAACCATACTTAACAACATGCTTTACAATTTTCTGAGCATGTCCCATATGCAAAACCTGTTACTGTGGTCATCTAGGCAAATAACACTTTGCCTAGGCAGCTGAATCATTTTAAAAGATGGGTAATGGGATAAGGAGCCTTTTACTTTAGCATAGAAGCAAAAATATTCCCATAGTTTGCAATTACTGAGTCAGTGGCCTACTAGTATGAGAAATGAACTCTTAGAGTGCTTACAGACATGAACCCTCCCCCCCTGCCCCTAATAAACCCCAGTGCTTTGCTAGAAGAGGAGTGCATCAGTTTGACCTAGCTCCATAGCATCTCTATAGATTGGGCATGTCAGTGGGGCTTCTTGGCGCTTTTATCTAATAGCTAATTCAATCAGCTATTAGATAAAGGCATCAAAAAGTCCTGCTGAAGGGCATAATCTATACTGATGTTGGGCAAACCAGGTCAAACTAATGTGCTGCCTCTTCTGGGCATGCAGTGTGTTTGGTGCAGGGGCACGCCAAGCTGAAAGTAAAGCATTGGGTTTATTTTTTGTTTTCAAATCTGTAAGCAACCTTAATGGACAAATGTATACATCACATATATCAAACCTTCTGTCCTGGACCTTGTGCCTCAACACTTGTCTAAGAT
This sequence comes from Alligator mississippiensis, assembly GCF_030867095.1. Lineage (NCBI taxonomy): Eukaryota > Metazoa > Chordata > Crocodylia > Alligatoridae > Alligator > Alligator mississippiensis. Next base: position 256,271,619 of record NC_081826.1, read on the forward strand.
CTCTCCCAACTACACTGGTGGTCCAATAAAAGATATCACCCTAAACATGTCTGCCTCTTGCATACATCACCAGGGCCGGTCCAAGGGTAACTGGCACCCTAGGTGAACTGTGTACCTCTGCCCCCCCACCACTTCCAATATAGAGGAAAATAAGTCTAGAATGAACTTTTATAGCTCAGTGGCGAGAGCAGCCCAGACACTGGCCCCTGCAGCCCCAGTGCTGGCTCTGGCACCAGCCCCACAGGGTGGGTGTGCTGGGCAGGAGTGAGGGGCACCGCTGGCCTGGAGGCAGGGGCTGCAGGTCAGGAGTGAGGGGCACTAGCAGGGCTAGGGGTAGAGCCGGTCCAAGGTGGAGCCGCAATTATTTAGGATGATGTTCCTGTTATTTTGTTCTGCAAATACTTTTGGCACCCCCCCCAAATTGTGGCACCCTAGGAGACCACCTAGTTTGCCTAATGGTTGGACCAGCCCTGTACATCACATACTGTTTTCACTCACATCAGTATAAATCAAAAACAACCTCACTGAGATCAACCATTATCCATATTAAACTGTATGAGCAAGAAGTGAATTTGACCAAACTAATAAGCAAGATATCAACTGGACCAAATCAATAATCAGCCCCCTGAGTCTCAGGACAGTAGATTAATGGAATTAGTACCATTTTAGCCAACTACTTTTCAGACATATAGCCTGTGTGTAAGGTATAATTTACTTACCATGGCAACTGACACCCAGATGTTCTTAGTCCCTGCCACCTTTTTATTTGCTGAACACTTCTTCTGAAGTGGTCTATAATATAGCAGGCATACTTAACAGTAGATTCTAAAGTTTCTCTTACTTAAATGAGAAACAGTAAATACAGCTCTTTTATTAAAACGATTGAAAAATTTGAGCAGGGTGAGTCTTAAAACTTTGCCAGTTACTTTATTGCACTAAAATGCAGGTGTCCAAATTTGAAAATTTTCTTCATGTACACCACAAAACCAATCCTATCCAGAGCTAGCAGATTATCTATTTTAGATCTTTCCTGATATTACTCTGTATGTTAGACTAGTGTTGGGCACAGAACTCCCACCAAGGTCAAAAGACCAGTGTATGTATTGAACTAGAAGAAGAGAGACATTATCTAAACAATAGTTAGATGAACAAGTCTAGAGTCCATACATCATAAAAAAGACAACTCTTCCTGCACTATTAGGTGGAACTGATAATCAAAGGTTGATCATGCTTTGATAAAGGAGATGTTACGTCCAGTACACAAACTTAGGCCAGCTCCTATGTAGTCACTGAAGTTAGTGGGTATTCATGTGGGCCCAACAATGTGTAGAAAGTTGAAGGACTGGAGCTTTATTCAATGTTCCTTGTCTACATTTAACTATATCACTTCATTTTGTTGTAACCTTTGAGTTTTAGAGTTTTTATTCAGTTATCTTATAAAACATTTAAATATGAAACACCCAATTTCTTATTACCTTCTTTAAAGAGTCTGTTTAGAAATTAGACTGCCTATATTCAAAAGCAAATAGGATAGAGTCTTTGGAGAGATCCTGAATATATGTTTCATATGGGGAGGTAAAATGAATTATTTTTACACCATGCTGTACCAAAGTACAGAATTTTCAGGCTACATAAACTGTCTGCACGCTTTAGGTGATGTAATTTAAATGCTAGTTGTGATGCTGATTTGATGAATTATAATAATTATACCATGTGTATTGCTCTCTTTCTTTCTCTTTGTTTTATATTTGTAAAGTTTTCCATGAAGCTCAATAATGGTCTCTCATATAGCTTGTTTAATACATAGCTTTTAAAGATATTTAGAAGCATTTCCTCATATTAAGAAAATGGTGTTGAAATGGCAAAAGGATCTATTTTAATATTTTAACAATAAAAACAGTACTGTAGAAAAACAAACTATTAAACATTCTGAGAAACATTACAATAGAGTATTTGATTTCTCATAAAATATATTAAGCAGCAGCAATCATTTTAGGCAAATGTTTATTCTATATTTGATAGCTGAGCAAGAAAGAGATTCATCTATCTTCATTTTTGCATTTTTAAATCCACATAATTTAGTTCACTGTGGAGCACTAAGCTGAATGTTAATAATTCTCTTTGTATATTGCATTAAATAAAAGACAAATTTGTCCTCTCATTTTCTCTTGTCATTTTTTTCCTTTGTGGCTCAATTTATGGCCCAACAGAGCTGCTACAGCCCCTTCCCCCAACCTAGATGGACAGGCAGAAGCAGAATGGACAAGGGCTGCTTTTCACTACTGGTTAATACCTATCCTTTTAGAAAATCATTTTTAATGATGGTTCAATTTTCTGATCTAGACTGGGGTTACAGTTAATATTACTTATTTTGCTGAAATTCCTTCATTTCAGATTTTCAATTCTCTCCATTTTTTTTTTTAACTAGGGGTCAGATTAGCATAGTCTTGCTCACACTGAATAGTGCCATGCTATGAAGAATTCATTGAAGTCCATGGTACTACACGTACAGTAAATACTACCTGATACCAAGTTAAAGCAACATAATCTAATTTGACAGTTCCCTGCCAGACTGTTTCTCTTAGAATCAATCCTATGGAAAATAGCCAAAGGGGGACATAAAGTAAGAAAAAATGTACAACTAAATACGTAGCAAAATATCATCATATTTCACTCTGGTTCAGTCAATCTCTGAGATATAAAATAAACAATACAAAGTAAAAATCCATATAAATTTAACTACTATTACATTGGTCACAAAAATATGATGCTAACAATAAGGAGTAACCTTAACTCTGATTTGTGTCATGGCTCACCACCATGGCAGATGCAGATGCTCTAGATGCTCACCACCATTGTGGAACCTATCCCATCTAATAATTTAAGGAATTTACCTAACAAAAGTTTAGAAACATTGAATAACATCTCAACAAGGCCCCTTTATTTGATACTTGAGCTGAGGGAACAAGGTTCAACAAATAACATATTCAATAAATTCTGCCTTTTTTCTTTGCGGGGGTTTTTTTGGTTTTTTTTGTCTAGAGTGTACGGGCAGGCCTTGCAGGCCATGAGCCCAGGCCTTGTCCTTGAGGCCCAGATCTTCAGGCCAACCTGTACATGATCTCTACTGCCCCCCATTTGTCACCCTCCCCGGAATAAATATTTCTTAAAAGTCTTCGTTAATTACTCTCAAAGAGAGAAAGAATTATAAACATCTCAAATGGTCTTATACAAAATCTGGCAAAATTTCCTTCATTGAAGATGTACTGCAAAACCAGTTTTTGGTGAATATTTGAACTTAAATCCCCTCCATTTTTTGTAAGTTATTCATGCTAATAAAGCTTGACTATTCAAGTGTTCCTGGAAAGGAAATGCAAAAGCATTTCAAGTATGGTCTAATTGAAACGCACTTTCCCTTGAACAAATACTCATGGAATATTTTTCCTAGTTTTAGATGGCTTTATGGGCTAAAATCATTGATGTGCACTAAAGAGGTCACAGAAAGAAACTCTCTTCTACTTCAAGTGCCATATTCCTGGAACATGGTGACCTACTAGACAGGAATAGCTTGATTTCACTATCCCTATCTCAGTTCTCTTATTCTGTGCAGAAGGCAGCCCTTGAAGCAGTGTTTCATAGCTGCAAACGCTTTCCTGAGTGTCTCAGCCAAGAATCAAAATATAGGAAACCCTCCTGTCAAACTTCCACCGAGTCCCGAGCAGCGAGGTATTCATTTTACTCCTTTCATAATTACTAGCAAATGCTTGTCATTGAAATAAGTTACCTGTCTCCAACACATTTTTCTGCTGATATCTGAAGCCAGCATGTGAGCAGCTGGTCACTAGACTTATTCTCTTCCCCCTTCTTGAGGCTGCATTTTTTTTGTCCCGCCTGTATCCCTTTACTTTCGGAGAACAGCTGCATGTGACAATTTGCTATTTTAACTATCCAGATGAGTTGGAGCACACTTCTGACCACCAGTTCTGGAGTTAAGCTCATTTTTAGAACTCTGGTCAGAATCACCCAGAGTAATTCCTTTCATCATGAACATTTTAATTAATTTCTGCTCGAGTATTCATCCTTGATATATCCTTAAGCAGAACATCAAAATCCGAGAAGTTTATGCAGTCTTTTCATAACTCTCATAAAGGAAGAAAATAATCTTGTTATTTTCTAAAGTTGCGCTGTACATTTTAGTTTAAAAGTAACAATGTTCAAAACACAAAGTCTAGCAACATTAATCCACCAATCAAATTAACTTTATTTTAAATGTTCTTCTCATCATCCTTCATGTTTTGTCTCTGCATTATTGTTTAGCTATTTAAACTGTAAATATCTTGGGACAAAGACCACCTCTCTTGTTTGCTGTGCACAGTATGAAGCCCACTAGTGATGCTCAACAAATAATAATAATTTAGTTATAATATTTAGCACTTAGCACATTTCACCTTCAAAGCACTTCAGAAATATGAATCAATTAGTGCAGAGAGTTTCTGTGCTTATCAAATGGCATTTATTTGATAAATGCAGTGTATATACCATCATCATAAATGTTACTTGTTAAATATAAGCAGAGAGATAAATCTTAATGAGAATCACTCTTCCTTGATATGGTATGTTCTCTCTCAAAGAGTTTTCTGGAGGAAGGGTGTTTCACCATGTGATACATGAAAGTGTGTGTATCGCTGTTCTTTCTATTAATTTTAAACTATCCAATACTTTAAAAATGGTTTTCTCCAAATGAAGTAATAGTAAAGCAGCATGGCTTGGGCATTTGGTTTAACATGCACACTGTAGGAATACAATTAATTCACTAATTAAATGCACACTACATCTATCTGAAGTGCCTTCTAACTTCAAATCTATATTGCAAAGAATTTTCAGGCTACATGATGCATAGAAAAGAAAAAAAAGGAACAAGAACATTAAAATATAAGAATTGACTTCCAGAAGGCCAGGTACATCACAAATTGCTTGATGTGCAAGAACACTAAAATGCAAAAGAAATGCTTAAGTTACGATAATCTGGTCATTGAATAAATAATAGATATGGTTTTATTTATATATTACAAATTGGTAGCTGACCTGTTTTAGGTGCTAGCCTACTACAACAGCTTTATTGCCCTATTGAATGGGGGCAAAAAGGCATGTAAATTTTATGTTGTTTATTGTTGAAGTGTTCATAAAGCTAGCTTAGTCTGCATTTTCATTATGCTCTGTTCCTCCTTTGCAACAGAACTATAGACTATTGGTCCTAAATATAATGAGAAAATTAATATAAATATTTACTGTAATGGTAAATCTGCAGTCTCTTCTCTTATTCACTGCCCAACACTCTTATACATACATGATATAGTTACAGTTTTTAGGGGCTGTTTTTATATTTTTAATTGTTTGGTAGACTTAAAAATATGTAACAATGAATAACCATGCAATACATTAAATACTTATGGGTACGTTGTGCCTTCTGTTATAATATAAAATCCATCTATTCTGGTTGATGGGTTTTAACCTCACACAGAATACTTTAAACTCCATTTGGACTTGTGCCTACAATCACCTTAGCAAAGTCTCTTAAGTAACTGCGCACAGCCTAATTAGTATGCATTATCAATTAACAAACTTAATAGCCGGCAGATTGATTAGATCCTCTGTTGCAGGGGCAGAGCTGAAGCGAAACAGAATGAAAAATCATTGCACGCATACACTGCTGCTTTGTTATTTTCTCAGATCCCCTCCTCCTCCTCCACATTCCTTTAATTAATGCATACATATGGTTCTGAATATCTTGTACACCAGAGCTTGCTCTAACTCTTTAATAAAACTCACTCGTAGATGAGAGCATGATAGTCCATGCTTTATTTATTTCTGGCTGAAAACATAAACAATTTGCTCTCACTCATGTCTTTTCTCTTTAAATAGCACAAATATTAAAGATCTGCTGCTTAAAAGCTGATTATTCTCATACTGGTGCCAATGATAGTAAAAATATATAGATAAGTGGAAACTGTGTGCATCAGTTTAGATAACCTATAACTGAGAGGTTTGTTCAAGTATCATATTAATGATACGTTGACAACTGTAAAGTGCTCTCAGCAATTATTATATATATATATATATTTAAAATAGCCAAAAATATTGGAAGTCTCAATACATCTTCTCTTACTTTTGAGGAGCTGGAACAATATGAATGAAGGAAGGAAAACCCTCATACTGAAAGCAGAGAACATTTTCAAAATGTTTCCAACTAAATTGTGCATAAAATACTAGCATTATACAGAATTTACATCTTCAAGAATGATTCAATACAAAACCCTGAAAGACTTTTGCAAACACTTTTGAAGAACATCAACTGCTGCGCTTTGCAGTGGTAGCAAGGTTGTCTGTTGGGCAAAGTCTATTAACCTTTATGCACTGGAAAAGTGGTGCATTCCATGGTGATGTGAGCTTTAGCAGTAGGTGGCAGAGTTTAATAATAACTGCTTAGCATTTATATAGTATTTACATATTCAGATCACTGTAGAGATATTAACTAATTAATCATCACATTAGCTTTGTGGGGCAAATCTTATAAAAATGTCCATTGTCTGCTTCTACTGATGGGGCAAATTTTGGCCAAGATGTGTAGGGTCTTTCCCAAGACCACATGGCAAGTCATAGGCAAAGCCAAGGTTAGCACCCAGGATCTCCCGATTCCCAAATCTGTGTTTATTTGGTTAGACCACAGTACCTCAACTTTTATCATGGTCTTACAGATACAAGTTCTCTCAAAGGCAGTGTGTGTAATCAAGCTGTCTAAGAAAGTGGTTACTTATCCAAGTTGTCATGTCTGGAAAAGATCATCTCTATTATAGCCTCATTGTTATAAAAACACATTCAACAGATAAATTCTCTAACCTGCCAAGCTCATTTCGTGCCTGGTAAGTGCATTCCCTTATGAAGGAGAATCCCAATTGGTACAATGTTGGCAAAGACAGTTCTGCTACCCTTGGTGCAACAGCCACTGCCCCCTGAGTTGGAACTCCTTATCTTGTGTGGTGGGTCAGAGAGGAGTTAGAAGGGGCCATGGAGTGAGCAAGGAGTCACCATGCTCACTTCTCTAGTTGTGTAACAGACTTGAGAGACTCTGGCTCCCTGAAGCTTTACTTTCCCTGGGCCAGGTGGCTGAGAATCAGGGAGCCATGGCCAGCTCTCTCTCAGCTCCTCCTTTGCCACTGCAGGTGAGTTCTGTTTCGTACAACGGAGAACCAAGTTCTCAACCCTCCAGAAAAGAGGGAATAGAAAAATGACGAGTTCATAATGAGAGCTGTCCCCACTTTTCAAGCCCTGAACAACTGAAAGGTAGGAATAATCCATTGATTTCTCAGAGTCTAAGCTATTGTCAATACCTTAATTTAAAAAGAAATTGCAATGGAAATTCTAGGTTGCCTTTCATCACTATGATATTTGTATCTACTCTTTAGATATTTAGCTTATTTCTTTGCTTTTGTTCTTTTCTCTCCACACAAGGAAAACAGAAGGTGATGACATCTCTCTCAGGGAGGGGAAAAAATAACAAGATTTAAATAAAAATAGATCAGAGTAGCCATCCATACAAAGGAATTTGGATCATTTACTTCATTTACTTTCACATGTAACTCTCACTAATATAAAAAGAAGTTCTACACATAGGTGCGGCACGGAATGCAATCTTTAACTACCACTGCCATCATCCTGGCCTCAGCTACAGCAGACTCCTTGTATTCCAGGAGACATGGTAAAGGCAGAACATGTAGCCTTTCCTTTTATACCAACTGGCCTGCTACCACTGAAATAGACTGGTGATTTTCCCTAACACAGACTTCAGTATCTATGGATACTCTGGTTTTACAGAGTTATTTCTAGAATGCTGGTATGGAAATGACGTATCCATGAAATATCTGCAGTTGTATATAAGTTAGATACTTTACTAGATACTAAATAAAACAGATAGATGAAAAAAGCACATAAAAAACCCCAATATGACCATGATATAACTTTCCTTGAATAAAACTTGCTACATCTAAAAAAAAAAAAAAAAAGTAGGAAGAAGAATGAAATTCCTTTGAGTCTAGGAAAGAACGGAGTCTTAATTAACTGCCAGAGAATGGTCTCTCAACATTGCAGTAAGAAATATGCCTCTAATTGTCATTATGTGACCCAGGGGAGGGGCACTGGACATGTAAGCAGAGAAACTAAAATGTGCAAACTTTCTAAATGGAAGGTTCTAGTTAAAAAGCCTGAGGTGAGTAAAGGCCCAGCATTAACATTTAGCCCTTTCTTTGGATTAACCCTTTCTTTGGATGTTCCTTTATGTTGTGGAGGATTTCTTTAAAAGAAGCAAAATAATAAGCAACAACAACAATTAAAATAACAAAACAAAGAGAATAATGAAAATAAAATAAAATGCCTGTCTGAGAGCTTTCTCAGCATTCTTTTCATTGTCCTTCATCATGGATTCCTTACTGCATATCATTTACTCTGCCAGTAAAAAGCATGTGCTGAAAGTCTTTTACTTAGCAGTAAATTCAGGAATAAGGAGGCACCGACCTAACTCAAATAGCCTTAAAATAATTACCATCTCTACCCTTCAGAACTGTATATACTTTAATAGGGTTTGGCTTTGTCAGAGAATACCTCTCTGAATTTCTAAGAACCTTGTATGCTTCTTATTACTCTGCTGCATTTTCTCCATTTCCAGAATATCCTTTTGTAGAAAGACGATTACAAGTGTTCATAGTATTACAAATACAGTGTCAGTTGACTCATACACGATGCCAGCAGAATTCCCACAAACAAATGCTCAAGGACTCCTCTTGAACTGTATAACTACCTTCCCTCCTTCTAGACATGCTTAAACATAGGGATGAAGATTTTATAAGTCTTTTTATACCCCACTTTTCTCTTGCTACATATTCCAGGCACTGAAGGTAGATAATTTTATCAAGAAACATGGTCATGTCTAGAAATTGTATGCAGAGAAGACAGACGCATCATCTCATCCGAGAGTGACTGAAGACACTTTCTTTAGTAGTATCTTCACAGATACAGGATGACAATGGAAACTATAACCACAGTTAGCAAACTGAAGTCAATGAAATAAGTGCCTGATCTAAAGCCCAATGAAACCAGTAACAGTATTTACACTGAAGGTAGTGGTCTTTGGATTTACATACATCAGTGACATTAGAATTTGGACCCCAGTTTATATAAGTCATTCTAAGTGATTTTGCTCCCTTTCTTTGTATGGAGCAGTGCAACTCAATTCTTTAGCTCTATCACTTGAACTCAGGAAAAACTGTCATTGCCTATCTGTAGTGGTAGTAGTACTTATACCTCCCTTCTCTGGCCTCGACCCACTGAAAGGTAAGATTATATTTTGCATCCTGATTAACATCTTCACTGTTCTTATATCCTTAGTGCTTTATCATGAAAAAAAGCAACTTACATGAGCATTTCCAGATTTTACAAGATAAACAGTATCATGTTCTTAAACGTCTGAGAGCAGGTGCGTCACATATTGTGAAATGATCCATCTAAATTTTGAGTGTGTATTACTAAATTTATATTAGTTTATGCATAATGCTTAAAATATTGCAGCAAGATTACACATATGCACTGATCTTGATGCTAGTGCAGACGGCCTACTATTTCAAAAGCAACTAATCATTCTGGGGCTCTAATTTGAGGGAAGAGAGGATAGTCTGATTTTAAAAGGATAGGTACTCCATGCTTTCTGAAAATTAAACACCAAAACTACATTTATTCCTGAACTACTTCATAGATTTCATAGACATTAGGGCTGGAAGGAACCTCATGAGATCATTTGGTCCAGCCCCCTGCCCAAAAGGCAGGAAGTATCATAGTATCATAGTACTTAGGGTCAGAAGGGACCTAAACAGATCATCAGGTCCAGCCCCCTACCCCAGGCAGAAACGGGTGCCAGGGTCATATCAACCCAGCCAAATATCTGTCCAGCCTCCTCTTGAAGACCCCCAAGGTAGGAGAGAGCACCACCTCACTTGGGAGTCCATTCCAGAGCCTGGCAGCCCTAACTGTAAAGTAATGTCTCCTGATGTCCAGCCTGAACCTTCTCTCTAACAATTTGTGGCCATTATTGCTAGTAACCCCAGGTGGTGCCCGGGGGAACAGAGCCTCCCCCAATTTCTGCTAGTTCCCCCTGGTGAGTTTGTAAATGGCCACCGGATCCCCTCTCAGCTTTCTCTTGTAGAGGCTGAATAGGTTCGGGCCCTTTAGCTTCTCTTCGTAGGGCCTGCCCCGCTGCCCCTTGACCATGCGAATGGCCCTCCTCTGGACCCTCTCAATGCTGTTCACATCCCTCTTGAAGTGCGACACCCAGAACTGGACGCAGTACTCCAACTGCGGCCTGACCAATGCCGCATAGAGGGGAAGGATCAACTTCCTGGACCCGCTTGAGATGCATCTGTAGATGCACAACAAGGTGTGGTTAGCCTTACTGACCTCACATTGGCAGCTCATGTTCATCCTGGCATTAACAATGACTCCAAGATCCCTTCCTGCCACCGTGTTGACAAGAGGGGGTCAGATCACCCCAGCAAGATAATCTTCCAAACACTTCTTGAATATGTCTAGAGTAGGTGCTTGCACCACTTCTGGAGGTAGTCTATTCCAGACTCTGGAGACTTGGAAGGTAAAGAAGTTTTTCCTTATGTCCAGTCTAAATTGGTCTTCCAGCAGTTTGTGACCATTTGACCTTGTCTTCCCTTGGGGTGCCTTGGTGAACAGCTGTTCTCCTAGTTCTTGATGCACACCCCTTGTGTACTTATAGGCTGCCACCAAGTCCCCACTAAGCCTACGCTTCTCCAGGCTGAAGAGTCCCATGCCTCTCAGCCTCTCCTCATAAGGCCTGCTGTCTTGACCTCTGATCAGGCATGTGGCTTTCCTCAGGACTCTCTCAAGTTTCTCCATGTCCTTTTTAAAGTGTGGGGCCCAGAATTGGATGCGGTACTCCAGCTGCGGCCTCGCCAAGGCCGAGTAAAGAGGGAGAATGCATCTCAAGCAATAGCCAAGATGTCATTGGTAGATGCAAGCCAAAGTTTTATTTGCTTTGCTGGCTACAGCATTGCATTGGTAGCTCATATTCATTTTGTGGTCAGTTACGCCCCCCACGTCTCTTTCGGTCATGGTGCTGGTGAGTGTAGCACTGCCAAGCCTATAAGTATGATGTGGGGGTTTTCTCCTGAGGTGGAGCACCTTGCATTTGTCTGGGTTGAATGTCATCAGGTTTTGATCTGTCCACCTTGCAAGCCTGTCCAGGTCAGCCTGAATCCCCAGCCTACCCTCTAGAGTGACATACTTCCCCATAATTTGGTGCTGTCTGCAAAATTAGCCAGTTCACTTCTGACACCCAAATCCAGATCGTTTATGAATATATTAAAGAGTACTGATCCCAGAACTGAACCCTGGGGGATGCCACTGGTCACCATGTGCCATATTGACTCAGTTCCATTGACAATCACTCTCTGGGTCTGACCATAGAGCCAGTTCTCTAGCCATCAGATGGTAAGGTTGTTGAGGCCGCAGCTCTCCAATTTTACCTTGAGGTCATAAAGGGGACACCAAGTCAAAGGCTTTTTTGAAATCCAAGTAAATGACATCAGCCTCTCCTCCCCTATCCAGGTGATGCATCACCCACTCATAGAAGGAAATGAGATTGGTCAGGCATGACTTACCCATAACAAAGTTGTGTTGGCTATCTCTCAGAATGATGCCTTCCATTAGCCTATTGTTGATGGATTCTTTAATAATTTTTTCCAACATCTTTCCAGGGATTGAGGTCAAACTGATTGGCCTGTAGTTCCCTGGGTCTTCCTTCCTTCCCTTCTCCCTTCTTGAAGATAGGCACCACGCTGGCCCTCTTCCAATCTTCAGGAACCTCTCTCAAGTGCCATGAGTTCACAGATATCTTTGCCATTGGCCATGCTATGTTGTCAGACAACTCTTTTAGTACTTTTGGGTGCATTCCGTTTGGGCCCGCTGTCTTGTGGATGTCCAGCCTCTCATGGTATTCCCTCACAAGGTCTTCGCCAATTGTAGGTGTATGGTCACCTTTAGCCTAATTCTGTGACCTGTCAGGCAGGATGATCCCCTTGGGCTGGTGGAAAACTGATGCAAAGTAATCATTGAGGAGATTAGCTTTTTCGTGGGTGTCAGTTGTCAGCTGCCCCATTTGGTTCAGCAGGGGTCCAATGTTGCCCTTACTTTTCTTTCAACTTCCAACGCATCTGAAAAAGGACTTTTTATTGTCCTTGATTCTCATATCCAGTTTGAGCTCGGTTTAAGCCTTGGCTTTTCTGGTCTGCTCCCTACAAGTGCAGGCTAGTGCTACATAATCCTCCTTAGAGGTATTTCCCATCTTCCAACCCTTATAAGCTTCTCTTTAAGATTAAGGAGGTTGATGAGTTCCCTATTGAGCCGAAGGGGTCTCCCAGCCCTTTTACTACCTTTCCTTCAAGTTGGAATGGACCTCCCTTGTGTTTTTAGGATCACGTCCTTAAGGAGCGACCAATACTTAAAGGCATTGTGACAGAAATTTCTCTACCACTTACAACAGCAAATACAGCTTCAAGGATAAAATAGGGACAGGGATGATTGAACAAAGAACGTTGCCAATGGCTGGCTTCTGCTTGAGAAACTGTCCCGGAAACCAGTTACTCTATTCCAAAACCTTGCTGACAGCTAGACTCAGTACACCTCTGACTTCAGGAAAGCCAGTTATGGTTGGCCACATAGGCCGTGACCAGACGAATGCAAACATTTGTTTCCCTGAGGACAAGTAGCAGTGGCACGCCCTGCAGACTGCAGCTGTGGCAGGAAGCCTGGCCAGCAGCCAGAGCGTGGCTTCAGCCAGCCAACCTCTAGTTTTGGGTGGCATGCAATGCCACCATTTGCACTTTTTTTTTGGCATGGGTTTATTTGACTCCAGGATCTCCTGGGGTCAAAGTCCCCCTCTGCACGTTGCAAGGTAGCAGCATGGGGAATGCCTGCATGTGAGGTATGTGGCTCTGTATACTGGTCTACTGTGCCACATACCACGTGTCCCCACTCATCTGGATGCAGCCATGTTATTCTTTGCTCTTGCTGGTTAAGGGCATTACCTGAAACTTAAGAATGATGATGTCCTAGCTATTGATATGGCCAAGATTTATATATACAGAGCACTTGAACAAAAAGGAACCTAAGCAATTGTTCAAATTTCATCTTGTAGTATTTCGGCCCTAAATTTGATAATTTGATGTGGCTTTGGCCTTCTTAATATCCCTAGATTTCTACAGGGATGCAATAGTTGCAGCCAAAGGCTTAACATTAGAAAAGACCTACCTTAAAACTTCTGCCAGTTTGCTCATTGTGGTGGAACTTCTGACCTCAACTATTGCATTTCTGTTCTGTATGATCCTATGCTCCAAAGGGGCTTTCTAGACAGCACAGAATAAGATTGGGGTTGGAGTGTATTAAGTGCCTGTCTATGACCCAAGGGAATGTTTACTTGTCATATAGTTAGGTTTGATGAAGTCTACTTTTATAATTCAGTCCATTGAACTCATTGATGTGCTTTTGTCCAATCCAGCTGTTACGCAGAATGAAAAAATGAGGGAGACATATGTTAGGTTGGCATCAAGCTATCCTGGTTTCATGGAAAAATGCAGATCTGGAAGGAAACTTAAAGCTACAAGAGTCATGCCTATTTCTGTGTGGACTATTAGATTTAAATGAGCTTTGTGTGTGTGTTTATAACAGATCCTTTTAGTCTGCTGTGAATATAAGAATTATTTGTTTATTAGCTTCTAAAGAAATACTGATCAGTAGTGGTCACCACTAAAATGCATTACATTACATTGTAAATGCAGTTTTTATATACTCCATTCAAGATGGCTAAATGAAGTATAAGGAGCATCAATCTGACCTCCCATTTTCTACCTAAAATTTCATTGTAGTGCCAGCTATAATTAAGGGTGCCCGCTTTATATTATAAGACTGTTTACAGTTGCTTATAACTTTGCCAAATTTAAAATGTTTGAACTGAAATTTTCCATTTCAGGGGTCTACTTAAAACTGAATTTATCTCAAAACATCATCTAATGATTCTGCTGTTTTTAGAATAAGATTAGAGAAAGATACATTATTTAGTCATTATTAAAGAAATCTTACATCCGTTTATTGAGAAGGTCTAGTGCTCCATTCTCTGGAGGAAGGACTTGAAATCTGCCAATAGGGGGTCACTGTAGTTTCAGAGTGTGGTTCTCCCCTCCACCCCTGAAAATTCATCCACATTTAACCAAGTTCTAACTCTCTTTAAAAAAACATCAGTGTGCACATGTTCAAGAGAGATTTATAAGAATTTGACAGATACATTATTTCAAGGCAACTAAATTTTCCACGTACCACCATAGCTCCTATCTGTGTCTGGCCTGCGTTTGCTCAATTCCTACGAAGTGACTTGTTCGAGATCATGGTCAAAAAAGCAAAGCAAACTTGATCCTAGAATTATTGCTTTAGCTACTGGGACACACTGTAGTGCCTGGCCAAAGAACTGAGAACAGGATGCTCCCAATGCTTCTTGGCTGGTAAGAAGACAACACTGAGGAAAATGAAGCTACTTGAAGCTAGTGCATCATGGGAGGAACTGAGGAGAAAATGAGGAAAATCTGCAAGCCAGGGCAAACTGGGAAGGAGCAGAGGGAAACAGAAGAGAGCTTGGGGTAACAAGAGCATGAATTGGGGACAGAGGCAGGAACCAGAGAGTAGAGCGATAGGAGAAGAAGGATCAATAGCTACTAGAACAGGGGCTCCTAAACTGTAGTATGCATACCCCTGGGGTACACAAGACATCTCTGGAGAGTATGCAGGAGAAATTGTGTAATGGCTCATTTAATTTTCATTATAATAATAATTGGCATTTAAGGGGTTAAATATAAACCGTATGCTGGTAGGGGTACATGGGCAGCTGGTAAATCTGGAAGGGGGTACATAATAAGAAAAAGTTTGGGAATCTCTGCACTAGAACACACTTTCCTCCAAGACTTGGAATGGCACCCATAATTCCAGGCTCAATGTGCTTTTGTGGGAGGCAGGAAGTGGAAGCCAGAGGAGTGAGAGGGAGCCCAGAGCCCTGAGCAATGGAGGGAACAGTGGCTGGGTGGGAGCCCAGGGGCAGCAAATTAACCCCGCACGGGCCAGTGATGGTACAGCCCTGAGTTACTTCATTACCACAAGTACTGCATGCAGCATGGCTCTAAAGATCTGAGCCCCACTGATAATCCTTGGGACGGAGATTCACTGTGAGCTCACATTATTTAATGTTTTTGTTTTTAATTTTGAAGTCTGTACAAAGCTTAAGAAATTAGATGTTATAAAGGGTTATATTAAGAGTGCTCAGCTTGCAAAATTAGGAATTTAAAATTTAGGAAGTGCTAGGAATAAGGTTGACTGTGTAACATTAATTCAGTAACCTTGTATGAATTCTTTTGATACATTGGATAATCGCATAATCAATTTTTTCTCCATAACACTGCTGCCTCATGCATTTGCCGACGAGGAATGGGGCACAGATTAAAAACAACATTGTCAGAAGTGACAACTAATTTTGGCTTCCCAATTTGAGATGTCTAGTTCTGCAAATTGGACCCCAGCTGTCTCATATGGGAGATTTAGAAAATGAAGAACGTACAATTAGTGGTCAACTGTAAAAAAAAAAAAAAAAAAAAATTGTTTTCATGACTTTTACTCGCCAGCATCACATGGGCGCTTTGTGATGGGAACATGGGAACAGCAGGAATAGAATCCCATTCCACAAGATTCTGTGGTCTTAATCCTCAGACTAGACTTTTCTTTGTGCCTTGTATAGTATTTGTCATCTACCTACCCACTTATGCAACAAAATGGGGCATGGACTCTCCAGATAACATAACCCTCATTCCCAGAGCACAGTCCACCCTGTGCACAGAGGGGGTTGGATTCTGAATGCCCAAAAAACCTTGCTTCTGGAATTTCCTAATTGTTGAATACTGGATTTTAATTTTTTAGCATTCTTTGAAATGTAACTTTGAATACAGTGTTATTTACCCTTCATAATCATGTCTTGTTCTACTAAACATTACACTAGCCTTTGCTGCATAAGCATATGATGCTATTACTGTAATCTGTCCAGTTCCAAACTTAGTTTTCTTACCCTATATTTACCTCAAGCAAGCAATCATCTTGGTGCATGCCACACTTTGTTCTTTTAATCATGTAAAGTATATAGCATGCCTCTAGGTAATAACCAGTATTAGTAAAACATACCATATTTCCCTGGATCCAGGACAACATTGAATTTAAAATGGCTCCCCAATAATAGATTTAATTTATAATTTTAAATAATTTTTCAAATATAGAATATAATTATTGAATGGTCATCTTAACTCCTCCCTTCCCCTCTCCCCATTCCTCACTGGTATAGCAGGGAAAGCAGTGGCCCGGGGGGGGGGGGGGGGGGGGGGGACGGGGTGCTGGCTGGGCCTGGCTGAAGCTGCCTCTGCTGCTGCTACTGTGCCAGGCTAGGGCTGTGCTCCATGCCTCAGGCTGGAGCGGGGACAGAGCCTGGCAGAGCAGAGCAAGGGTAAGTGGCATATTAAATGGGGGAAAAAGCCATCTTGCAAATGAGTAAATATGGTCAATATTAATAATATGAAGCAGCACATTAGGGATTTACTCCCAATGTTTGGGATGGCAAACAGGACAACATAAAATTCCTGATCTCTCTATAGAATGTCCTAGAAATGAATTAATTACACCAGACAAAATCTAAACCCTCTGGCTTCTATCATATGGAATATTGAACTTCTAGCTATTGAACTTCTTAAATATGGATCTGCAATCAGTGTTATGCTCTCTTTCTGTAGAAGACCCTTTATTCATGTCTCCAAATCTTGCTAAGTAATAGGTAGGCTGATGATTTATTTTTAATGTGAAAATCTTCTTATCTATTGAATGCTTTAGCCCCACAAAAATGTCAAGCCATTTATTCAATTGTGAAGGTGACTGCTCATTTTCCATATTTTCAATGGAATTATTTCCACTTCAGTGCTAAGATATACTAAGCTCAAAGTAAATCAATTCTCCTCTTGTGCTAAAAATTAGCATAGCACAAACTAATCAATGCTATCAAACACTAGTGCAAAAGCTGTGACAATAACCATATCAGTAAAAAGGTAAATTGCTTATTATGCCAAGCTAGGAAAAAAAACCCATCAGTCACAAACCAGCTTATTCACAAAAATATAATGTATGGTTCTATTGTTGTCTGAAGTGGACAAATTTGATCACAATGTTATTCAGAACAATAAAGGACCCAGCTCACATTGTAGAATAGGAGTGTCCAACCTGTAGCACAGGTGCCACAAATGGCAGAGTCAACCTGTGTGTGTGACATATGGCAGACTGGGGAGTGGGCAGGCAAGATATGGTGGCAGACAGGTCAGGAAGCAGAACAGCAATCAGGGAGGGAGCACAGGGCAGGAAGCAAAAATCAGAGCAGCAGCTTTGTCAGGGAGCACATGGCAGGGAGAAGCAAGCAGAACAGCAAATCGGGTAGGGGAAAGGGATCAGAGTGGCACTCATGGCGGGTTGTGGGCATAATGGGTGGCATGCCTGCCAAAAAGGTTGGCCCTCACCATAAATGTCAGTGCTCTCCAGGAAGTACCCTCCACAAGCACTAAAATAATGCTTTAACATAATGGGGTAAACCAGCCGATCTGAGACCTAATTCCTTGAGCCAGATTCTCTTTGTGACTTTGGGCAAATTCTCTGTTTGTCCATCTCTTTAAGTGTTGAATGGGGATAAAATACTTTCCTTCCTCACAGTGGTGTAATGCTAACTTTTCTAAAGACTGTGAGCTGCTGAGTTATATTTTGGTGATGAGTACACTAGGAATACTTGTCTAATAATTAGACAGAGAGTCATAAACACTTTTCAACAAGAAGGACAATAAGTGCCAATCATGATATGGATACATGTATTATATAGCTAGATCAGGACCAAAAATTAATTTCCTTTAGGCCCCCAAGCTGTCATCTGCTGATGATAATTTTGGGCCTTTACCAGCAAGGGATGCACGTGAACCAATGAGATAGAATAGAAATATCCTGAGCCATCCAGTGCTACTATAAAAATTCACTTTTAATAAAAGGTTATTTCTGTCACCTGCTCTAGTATTGCTATCATTCTCTGGGAGAGAAATGATGAAATATCATTTAAAATGTTATAAATGCAATATTTAAACAGCCTTTTTTCCCTAAGAGAAAGTGCTTTCAAAAGACATTCCCTCCAGCATGTGTTAGTCCTCAACAAGAGCCAACCATTTTTAATCTGACAATTCCTTGTGTGCTGTAGGGAGAAGAAAAAGAACAAATATGCAGTATTCTCTCTAGGTTAAAGGTTACATTTCTTATGGTCTGAAGGGACATTTCCTTATTTATCCCTAATAAATTGTAACATACAAACAAAAGTTACTGAAGTATATGGGTATTGATTTCCAGTAATATAGTGACATTGACACAAAACTGATGTAATTATAATAATGATATCTTACATTTATATAACGACTTTCATTCTGAAAGCAACACAGTGATTCTCAGACTGATATACCATAGGGATCACTTCATTCACTGCTGAAATGCAGTAATTGCTTTATAGTTCAAATTTTTCTCATAGAGAAATGTAGCACGTAGTAACACTACTTAATTGTTTAGGACAAGATGTGATCACTGCCATCCACTTGAAATTGCAGGGAAAATTAGGTAGGTAAGATGCAAATTATTCAGGTCAAAGGTTTCCAAGGACATTGGAGCTGGCATCTGTGAACATGCAAAAATCCTAGCAGGAAAATGACCACAAGTGGCAGTACCTTGGCTTTATATCTTCTCCTAAAGACAGGTCTTCCACTAGCACAATGTCCCCTAACAGGCTAACACCATGTTGTGATGTTGATGCAGTTCTGATTCAGGTGGAATGGTTTCATCACTTACCAAAGAACATGGAGCTGAGATTTCTAAGTCCAAGTCCAGGGGATTCAGACACATATCTTCCATTTAAATTAGACTACTGTAAAAATATTACCCTTGGTATTTCTTGGCAGTGACCCCTGCAAACACAGGTTAAGTTCATGTCTCCTTAGCTTATGATAGTTGATGAGACTATACTGCAAGATGATCTTAAATATTAAAATATATATATATTAAAAATTGATTTTAAAAGAGTGAGTCCATGAGAAAAATGCATACATTTGTTTAAGTGCAAGTATGAACTTCCCTTTATGCAGGAATAGGTCAGAACAGTGCATCTTGCAATAATCTCATTACAGCAATTACTCAAGACCTGCCTTGTTGTAATGCTTATAAAAAATTTGCCAAGCAATGATTGGGATGTACATCGGTCAGGGATAGCTGACTATGTCTATTTAAAGGATACTGTCAGCACTTCGGTACAGGATCTGTGTCTTACTCTATATTTATCCAGCACAAAGGGGCTCTGATCCTCATTAACACTTCTACCTGGGGGTGCTGTCAGAATACAAATAACATAATGGATCCAGACCGTGCCAGGACAAGAAACACAAAACCTGCCAACACATCTCCACCACCCCCACAATAACTGCACCCCACAAGAGAACCATCACCATTCCTAAATCTTACACCTGCACCTCCAAAAATGTAATACATCTCATCTAGTGCACCAAATGCCCTAATGGAAATTACGCAGGAGAGACCAAACAACAACTGCGCACCAGAATGAACGCTCACTGGAAATCTATCAAAGACAAGAAAACACAACTACCTGTGGGGGCACACTTCTCACAAGACAATCACTCCCTCTCTGATCTCTCAGTTCTAATTCTCAAAGGGAATTTACATCACACCTTTCATAGATGAGCCTATGAACTTCACTTCATAAATCTACTGGATACTAAATATCATGGACTCAATATAGACATTGGATTTATGACACATTACAACCTACCTGACATCTGATTCACCAGGTACCAGCCTGACCTGACCTCTCTCGTTTTTTCCCCTCCCCTTTTCTCCCCTCCCATCCCTCTCTTCTCTGTCCCTTTTTCTTCCTGATTCCCTACCATTTCCTTTTTTATTTATAGCCTCTTTTTAACCTTATTATTACCATTGTAGTGTTTTTCCGTTTGGCCTTTTTTGTCCTCTGTTTTACTTCGCCCTCCCTTCTCTGCTTTACCTTTTGTTTTTCTAATTTCTATCCTTTTATATTTTCACTGACATCTGTTTACATTCTCACCAACATCCTGCCACACTTTTAGCTTCTCTCATTCCTTGGAGTCTCAGACCAGCAGAGACTCCCCATGCCTGAAGAAGGGTGACTGTACCTGAAAGCTTGCTAAGAACTTTTTTCCAGCTACTCAGTTGGTCTAATAAAAGATATCACATCTACTCAGAGAAGTTTGCCACACCTAAGCAAAGTAGGAGACTGAAGTCCTGGAAATAAAAATCCAATTTACTGCTCTATTCTAAGTGATAAGACATAATTAAAGCACAATGGCAATGATTAAGTGAATATCTGTTTTTTCAGCTAAATTTAAACAGATAAGCCTATTGTAAGGGAATAAAACTGTTCTCTTCAGTAGAACGATAGCAGAATTAAATCAAGTATCTACTACAGAACTAGCATTCTATATATTCTTCCATATGTCACCAATACAAATGTCACGGACATGAACTGAAAAGGATGGTCTCCTAGGCCTTGATCCTGCATTGTTTAAGTCACTGGGAAGTTTGCCATGGACTTGAATGGGAGCATGGTGAGACCTTTACGGTTGCATAAAACTATTCGGTTTTGCTTCTTGACTGTTCACATGGAAAAGAGATGCTTCTGCCAAGATTTACCAATAGGATCCATAGCAAAATTTCACTGTTCCCACCAGCTCTTACTGTTTTACATTGTACAAATGGCTAAGGAGCACAACAGAAAATGATAAATTTTTTCCAGGAAAAAATATTGCTTTTTCCACCAAAATTTGGTTCAGAGTTGAGTATTTTAATTTTAATGAGAATTTGCAAAATTAAATAAAAAAAAAAAAAGGTTTTGTTGGTGTAGAGACCGGTCAAATATAACTAGGTTTACAAGTTTCTTGCTCCCAAAATTGATGAGGGCTGTGCAGTGAGAAAACACAGTTTCTGTTAAGAGAGTCATGACCCAGCCACACCACCATTCAGGAATTGTCTGAATAGTTTAGAAAAGGATGCGACTGCTCACAAAAAAATAATACTTATGAATATGGGCATTCAGAAATCTCTACATATGAGATCCAATTCTGCTGGGAGACACAAGTAGCCAATACAGAGGGAAGAAAAAGAAAGCAAAGACCTAATTAACTCTCAGTTAATGTAGGTATCTCACACTGTCATCACTCAGTACAACTGATGGGTGAACTGGTGTAGGAGCCTGATGGTGTAGGACAGAAAATCTGCCTTACGTTTTGGCAGGGCAATGTAAGGCAGATTGCATTGCTATTCCCTGTGAGGTGTTCTATGCATATAAAAAGGTTCCAGCCTTCAAGCCTATTTGTCTGGCTTCTGTCACAAACCAAAGCTCACTCTCAAAAAAGGGAGGGTATTAAGAGTTATGTAATCATTATGTGACTGACCAAAAGTGCAATACAGGTAAGTATGACAGAAAGAGTTACTGGAAGAACATGCAGCTAATCAATGCATGTGAACAGATCTGCCATACTTATTCATAAATGTGTAAATGTTGTAAGTAATGAACACACAAAATATGAACACACTCATTTATCTACTTAAGAAGAATCAATTATGTTCTTATTATTTTCTCTATTTCAGCTAAAACTACAGAGCATCATTTTGTCTTATCTCACTGAAAATATAATAAATCTTCAATACATTACTAAATTTTATAAATTACTATAAAATTTTGCAGTTCCCTTCCTTTTCCTGGCTAAAAAGGACACTATCAAGATAAAAACTTAAAAATGGACCTACTGCTTTCTTTTCTTGTATCATAAATCCATTTAATTTCATAAGATGATTATATGTTGCATATGGGATTATTTTCATAGATCTTTTTTGAATGCGTTGCTATAATTCCATGACACTCTTCCTTTTTATTATGGCATGTAAAGTTTTTCTCTCTGGTACAAAGGTATCTAACCCAATATTATTCCCTATTAAGTACATGGAGTTCTGTCAGTGAATTAAACAGGCACAGGATAAAACTCATCCAGAAATAAGAGGGTTTGAGAAATCAAATTTAAAGACTAATGAACCACTTATCAAACAATTTAATTTACTCTGTTTTGCTATCCATTTGAAGCCCTGTGGTCGATACAATCCTACATTAAAAATGCACAAAATCTCACAATGAAGGCACTACTATATTACAAACAAACAACAACAACAACGTAGGTTGGAGCAGTCCTTCATCTAATTTGGGCAAGTCCCGTGGAGAGCTTTAAAGAATGATACAAAAACTTGAATGGTATTCAGGAGCAACCTAATGAGTTGCTGATCAAACCGCTGGCAATATCATTCTGAAGTAAAATATTTGTAGTAAGTGGAAATATGAGAAAACAGAGTATTTCTTAAAATCTACTACAACACAATACTGCAAAGATGACATTTAGCTTATAATGTAACAAGATGCACCTAACTGGAAACAAAATCTAAGTTTAAAGATAAAAAACAAATTCACTTCATTAACTGGTCCGATGTTGCAAATCACTGAGTGAAAAAAAATGAAGGTTTATATTAAAAAAACAAGGAGTCTACTGCCCTTGGAAGCTGTTCCATACTTAGCCATCCTGCAGTCAGGCTTTCTGCAGGCATGGAGATCTGCACATACAGAGCAGTATGTTGAATTTAGGCTAAAACTACTAACTAACATCATTACACAGTGAAACAATAATTCACATAAAGATGCATGTGTGCACCCCTATGAAACAAGCGTTGCCTCATACACCTCATTACAATTTAAAAAGCGGTTTTATGGATCTATTGAACAATGTCCATTTGAAGGATGCAAACACTATTATTCCTGTTGCTCTCGAATGCATTTCCTCACTTTGGCAATGCTGTTTCACCCGTACAGACTAACTGCATTGTAGTCATGAACTACATAGTGGGAGACTTGTGATTTGACAGGGCCAAAACTGTCTTGAGGTTTTTCTTAGCCCTTCTCTACACTACAGAGTGAATAGGAACATCTAGGTCTTTTTCAGGGTCAGTTTGAGAAAGACCCTAATCAATGCCACAGCAGCTTTTATAGTTAACACAGCTGTTCATATGAATACAGGAAACTCTCATTATAAACGGGGTCAGCATTCGCAGTTTCAAATATTCACGAATGCTGAACCTGCATCTTAAATACACTTATAGGAGCTCCTTGGGAGCTGTGCGCTTGCCCCTGCCAGGCTCCCACCATAGCCAGCACAGCCATGCCCCCCCACCCTCCCCCCAGCCGCCAGGTGCACTGCGTTCATGACATCTCCAGAATGGATCGCCTGCGAATGGCGAGGGTCTCCTGTACATGTTTATAGGTTATATCACAGTTACTGTTAAAATGCCATCTTAGATATTAGTTTTTCCACTACTGAAGTTTAATGGTATTCAAACCTTAAACCAAAGGGAAAATAATGAGGAGAAAAATACACATTATTGACGTTCATCACTGTTGATTATGTTTAGCATACCTTATTTTCTTATATACACTGCATCCTGGAATAACATACACCTTGTTTTTCAAAGGCTGAATAAAGAAAAACTACTTTCCTTCTAGTAAGTAACTGAATAGCAGCTGGGGAAACAAGCCTGCTTACTGTCTTGCTCCCTATGGACACTGCCCCCCCCCCTTTACTTTCACTTTTGCTAAGTGGCAGAAAATGATCTCATCCTATTTGCTTGCATAAAATGCTCACTCCAATTTCCAACTGCTGGTTTGGGGAAAAAGTGGATGTTATATGTGAAAAAATGTGGTACATTTCTCTAAAAACCATTCTTTCCAGTTCCTAAAACAGACTTTTAAAAAAAGACTTCTTCAAAAAACAGGATCTTTTCCTCCTGCAGGTAAAACTTGTTAAAATTAAAAATCATGAATCACCCAAAGTGGGTGACTCAGTAAAGTTATATACAATCCTTGCTGCATTGTGATGCTAATTTATTAAAAGCCAGTATAGAGAAATGAGTCAGTTGATTTTAGTTTTAACGGAGGTTAACTGAGCAGCTGTCTTAAAGAGAAGCGTGGCTTTTTCCCGGAAGTTCTGGCTTGGTCTGTCAGTGCCTTTTTAAAGAAGGCATCAAGAGTCTAGGATCTGTCAATGTGCTGTAACTGTTCAACATTCAATCCACGTATACTGCCCTGACTGGTATAATGGTAAAGAACACAGCAGGGCCCTTATCTTATCTCGATTTCACAGCTGTAATATAAACCAAGGCATTCAGGGCTGCCTGCAAGAATTAGTTAAAAACTGACAGTAACTCTGAGCTACTTCCTTCCTCTCTCTTCTTCCCATTCTTTTAGAATTACTGGCTATGTTCATGACACATGTTAATGTGCATTAAGTAGGGGGCTTCAAAAGGGATAAATAAGGGGAGGGAAGAGAAAAGAAGATTAAAAAGAAGAGTAAAATGAGGCAACAGGCTGTCACAGAGGGACAAAGAAGGAGAAGACAAAGAAATGGATATATGCAGGGAAAGAAAAGGCCATGGGAGTTTGCAAAAGGAACAGGTGCCAGAGCAAAGGAAGAGAGGCAGTTAAGACAGACAGGTCAAGAGCATATATCTAAACAGGAGTCCTGTTCAGATACCTATTGTAGAGGGATATATCTGTTCATTTCCAAAGATTGAAAACATACATAAAAACTCATGACATTTGGTCAACTGATTAATTTCATATCCCCTACCTGATGCTTGATATATACAGTTGTTTAATTATTTTATTTCCTGTTAGAATAATGGATGAGTATTACACAGGGAATACAGTACCTATTTAACTTTGTCTTTTACTATTCTGGGTGACTAACAATGCTTTGCACATGGTGAGATAATCCCTAATCAATGGATAGGATGATCCCACACAACCAAATCAACCAGCCAGCCAACATCCCTCCTTCTCTTTCCAGGGTTGCCTTTCTGGGACATGAGTCAGACTCAAATGAAGTTACTCTCCTTTCTGGGACGTAAAAAGAGTTTTCAGGCCACTACAGTCCTTTCTAAAGGAAGGTTTTAGATTTCCCTTCACCTATGGACCTATTTCTCTTACATGCCTTTTATGCATGTCCTCTGAACCACACAGTTTAATGAAGCCCAGCTCCTTACTGCTTACTAACTGTAATTCCAGATCTCTGTGGATCTGGCAGGTTAAGTTGAGCCACAAACCCGTGCAGGCAATTCCAACTATGTTGTCTCAAAACTTCTTAAACTGGGTCCCTAACCTGCCAAACAACACAGAGTAACAAGCAACAGTCAGAGATGGGTCAAAGGACTTTCTGAACAGCACCCTAGCAGCGCTTACCTTGTTGCAATGTTTTTTTCTTAATTTTACCATTCCTTTATTCTTAAAATATCTATCCACACTCATTTCTAACATGCCTGCTGACATAAATGAAAGGTGCACCTGTGGTTGCTTATCAAGTTACTATGCAGCCATTATGGTCTCATATGCTAGCTAATAGGGCTGTGCGAAGCTTCGGTCTCTGATATGATTCAGCAGAGATTCAACCTGATTCGGTGGCCAAATCTCTGAATCCAGATCGAATCAGGAGATGCTTTAATCTCTCTGAATCAACTCGGAACCTTCCAAATCAATTCGGAGAGGTTCAGAAAGATTTGTCGATTCAGAGGTAGATACAGCTTTAAATGTTTTTTCTACATACCTCAAGGTACCAGGCAGCTCATGAATGTTGCAATGGTGGGGCAGATGCAGCATCCCACAGGAGCACAGGGGGGTCCTCAGTGCACTCAGGAGGAGACCTGGAAGTAGACCAGAAGCAATTCTGGTCCACTTCTGTGTCTGCCACAAAGCGTCCGGGGGATCCCCCCCAATACCCTCCTGGCTCAGCAACTAGTGCCTCCAGGGTCTGTGGGGGTACCTGGGGTACCCCTGTGGCCAATTGCCAAGCTGAGAGAACTTGGGGGGTGGGGGAAGAGTCTGCACACTTCCTGGCAGACCTGGAAGTGGACCAGAAGTACTACCGGTCCACTTCCAGGTTCACCGCAGAGCACGCGGGGGCCCCCCCACACTCCTGTGGGACACTCCATCCATCCCAGCATTCACGAGCTGCGTCTAGTACCTCGAGTTATGTAGAAAAAATATTTAAAGCTGTGTCTATCTCTGAACTGCTAATTCTCCAAATCAGCATTGAATCTTTAGCTTTGGATTTGGCCAAATTGAATTGGGGGCAGTGATCCGAATCAATGAATCAAATCACTGTCCCCGATTCAGGCTGAATCTATATCCAAATCGAATACAGCCCGTTTCGCATACCCCTACTAGCTAACATATGCAGGTTTTTGTTCTTTTTTAGTTACTGCTGGCTGTTTCCTTGTAACACTATATGTTGCTGTTCTTTATTGTCACACATCTACCTACCCTCTAAATTACATGCACATTCATCATCAGAACACAGCTATGGGGAGGATGATTAGGGAAATATTCTGAGATTGTTGTCAAAATATTCAGTTTTTGTAATGTCCTTATGAGAGAAGAATGTATTTCCCTGCAGGTTTCTCCTAAGTAAGGTTCTTATTGTTATTCTTGCAAAATGGGATCTGACTATATTACTTATATTTATGTTTACTTGTTGCAATATTGAAAATCAATAAAATATAAGTGAAGGAAAAAAGAAATAAAAAAAGTTTAAAGCAAAATAAACCAGAAAACTAGAAATGCAGCTGAAAATGAACTGTTAAATCTGAACACAAATTGCTTGTTGTTTTCTTTAACTGGTTTTCCCACAGTAGTTTATACTGAAGGTGTTCTTTGCATTGACATCCTATTTAAAGAAAACATTCCAAGTTATTCTTTTATTAAAGAATCAGGTAAATTAGGGGATCATTTAGAGGAGTAGAAGCAAATTGATTATTTTCTATTTCCTCTTCATTTAAAAAAATTCTAAAGTGATTTTAAACCCAAAAAGAGGCCAGACTTCCAGTCCTGTGGAGCAGTCTTATATGCTCAGAAAAGGAGAAGGACTAACAGGGGCTACATAAGGTTCTATACCTATAATGAATGTCCCAGCCCATGTGCTTCATTCTGACCTGCCGCTACACAGAGGGGTAAGGATCTAGTTTGTCTCCTTGCCCATTTCAGTCTTGGCCTCTGCTGAAACCACCAACAAGTATGCCAATTTCAGCTGTGATTACACTACCTGTCTGATGGGGACTGGACTGAAATCAAGCACACAAGTCCCTGAACAGCTGTCAGCTTTGAACAACTTCTACTCACTGCTGACCTAGGCCAAATTCAAACTGCTGGCCTAGGAATAAAGAAATCTGAGTCCCACAGACACATTCAAGACAACAACGTTTGACTGCTTTTAAGACAGATCATTATTATTGAGCTTGATTCTGATCTCATTCATGCTGGTGCGAAGAAGTAGCAAATCCAGTTAAATTAATGGAGTTGCATTGGCTTTACATCAGTAAAACTAGGGGGAAATCAGATACTGTATTCTTCAATGATTCCCCAATTATACGTGCGGAATTCTTTTAGGTCCAATGCACTGTATTTGAAAGTTTGTCTAAGTCTATCACAACCATACAGCTGGTCCAATAAAATCTACTTCCCACCTTTTGCATATTTCCTGGAACATCATGGCTATAACATTACTCCAGCTCTGCCACAACTCAGAAAGTATTGAAATACACCTTTTATGATGGACAATCCACAACCTAAGGAAAAAAGCAGCCATCTAACATGCTGACATCCTATTCCTAAACTTGTGCATGAAACATCATTCCCAGGGGACTCATCTTCATCAACCTTCTAGCTAACACATACTCCAATATGGTCCACAACTATGCAAGAGAACATCAGAAAAACAGAAAGAAACATCTTCTTTTTATAAGCTGATCCCCTTTGAAGTAGGTTAACAAGGAAATACTTACGTACGCTACTAAACTGAGAGCTATTAACCTGGAGACATACCTTGATACTGTGCAGCAGACCCAATCCTGCTATCAAAAAACTTGGAGACCTGAAGAAAAATGCCTTGTGTTCAAAAGTTTAGCAAAGTCTACCCCAACCATGTAATTGGTCCAATAAAACATATCACCCCAAAAAATCCTTGCCTCCCTAACATTATGTTATTTTGCCTTTAGAACAGAGCCCATCTTTTCCAAACCAATATCTTACATTTGGTAGGTAATAGAAAAGCTGCTACTCACTCACCCAAAAAGAAAAAAATAGTGAGTCTCAATATATGTTATGAAAAAAATAAGTTTCTTGATAGTTTAAATAAACCACATAGTGAAATAATAGTGCTGTAATGTAGTAATAATAATAGTAAGGTGGATGGAAAGTTTAATATTTAAGACCTCAAACATATTTGAATGAATTAGAAATTGTACATTTCTATTTAATCTACCATAAAAAACTGAAAATGTTGTTAAATATAAAAAAATCCACTCATTCATTTATAGATCCATTTAACAATAATGTTTCTGGGAACAATCATAGTAAGTTGCGCTCCTACAGTGCAGTCAAGGGTTTGATTACAACGTGGGAAAATATTCCACTGCTCTCTTTCATGCGTAAACTTAGGTAACAATAGCAATGAACATGTGGCAGTACTGACTTCAACATAGGTCACCAGTAAGTCTACAGGATCCCCATTGGCCTTGCTTAGCCTGCACAAGACTCAGCATCATCACATCTTCACTGCTATTGTTATCCAAAATAGGTAAATTGAAGCTACATGGGCATTTTAATATATACCACAAACATGCATGTGATCCCAGTGTTGATGTATCCTTAGTGCCGTGCCCTCAATGCGATGGAGCCAAAGCAAGTTGTCCTGTGCTTCATTGGCATATACATTTTGGAGGATCCCAGGAAATTCTGACACATAGGGGGTGCCCGTGCACCCCCTGAGATTGGCAGTGAACCCCCTGAAAGAAGTGCTGCCAATGCTGCTGGCGGTGCCTGTGGGTGGTTGCCACTTGCCACTCCCCTCCCCTGCTGGCAGTGTCTGTGGGCAGTCGCCGATTGCTGCTGGTCACTGCTGATGCTGCCAGCAATGTCTGCAGGTGGTTGCCAACCACTGGTTGGTGCTTGTCCCCATCCCCCCCACCAACACCGCCGAGGCCGCTGCCTGCGGGCGGTCACCATGCCCCCCCAACCTCCAGGGGCACGTGTTGTTCATGATCCCAGGACTCAGTCATGAGTGTGGGGCTAATTAGAACATGGATCCTTTGGGTGGGGGAGGAGGGGGAGGGTGATATCTGGAGTATACACACACAGACCGAGCAGTCCTGTACTATGGGGTCCCCATGGCTTGAAAAGCTGTTCACTCTGCTGGGGCCCAGTCCAATGAACTATATGATAAATCATAAACCTTTTGGTTTGGAATTAATATGCATAGTTTATAGTATATATAAAGTAGATATAAAAGTGCTGCTTAAAAGTGTGCTTGTGGAGTACTTGTGCTAAGCAGTTTTAAAAAAAGATGAAATGCATCAATTCTGGATGAAATAAATCTACAGGTAACCATAGTAATTTGCCTATATACAGATTACAGATTACTGCAGGCATGGTTTTTTTTCAAAATCAGTGTTTTCAAATTTGCCCCTCACTTCTATATACAGTAAAAGTTCTGTTAACCAGCATTTTACAAGCCGGCATGCTCTACTAACAGGCATGCCAGCTTGTAAGATAAAGTGAAACCGGAA
Source organism: Alligator mississippiensis (assembly GCF_030867095.1). Lineage (NCBI taxonomy): Eukaryota > Metazoa > Chordata > Crocodylia > Alligatoridae > Alligator > Alligator mississippiensis. Next base: position 256,301,586 of record NC_081826.1, read on the forward strand.
GTGCCTGCCATGGCAGAGTGATTCAGATCAGCTAAATATTCTACCATTTCCCTTTTTTGGGCATGTCAATATGTGTATGTGTGTGTCTACAAATAGGTGTATGTACACACACACTCTTAAAAGTCTCTGAAGCAATGACTTTCATAGGAGCAAACAAATGGAAGGGGGTTCTTCAGCCATTGAGTATAGTTTCTTGCATTAGCTGGGAGTCATTTACTTAAAGATTTGCCAAAATCACCATTTTGGTACTTACATACAGCTACAAGATCAAAACCAGACACACCAGGGCCACCTTAAAACTTATCATATATAAAAACAGGGAAGACACTGCAAGTGCTTTGCAATTGCAATTTCATGGAATTTTTTGTCTAACAGCTGCTCAGAGGAAAAGGACTGTGTCCCAGGCTACAAAGGAAGGCAAAACCCTCCACCATACTTGCCAGTCTGTTCTCATGAAAAAATGCCTTCCTTACCCCAAATCTAGCAATTAGTCTGACCCCGAGTGGAACAGCAAGACCCTCGAGCCAGGAGCCTCTGAGTTTTTCAAATACTGGCATAACCATCAATACGTCCCACTCAAAAACACCCAGACTTAGCTGTGAAATGAAGGCCAAATAAATAAATAAAACATCCCCAGACCTAGAAACCAGCAATATTTTGTCCTTCTTTTCTATTTGTACCCCACAAAACTGGTCCTGATCCATAAACACAGCCTGAGATACAAGTAAATAAATACACATACACTTGCATGTTTCTATTAACCTTGTCTAAAAAAGACAAGAGGTATATACAAGGATACAATCATATGGTTGGGCAATATTTCACTAGCAAGTACAGGAAGATTATTGGACAAAAACACAACAATATTGTTGAGCTGTTTAGTAAATTCAGTTTTCATGCACTATATCAGAATTTCTTTTGTAGACGTGCAAGTTTGTATTTTCCCTGCTGAATCTCAGCTTCTTGCTTCACAATCTATCTGTCAGGAAACCCAGGCACACAGAATAAGTCATTCTGAAGGAAATACTCAGAGATTCTGGGAACAGATGATACTTCCCTTCAATCAGTTGTCAGTTTCCCCCCAGACTAAGATACTGTCGTCATCACTCTGGGCTTAACTCAGTTTGACAGTAGCTGCATCTGTGTATGTTGGTCTTCATCTCCTCTTTTGGTTATAGTCTGTGCAATAGGAGTAAGCAGAGTTTCATTTCATACTCATAAGAAGCTGACTGAGTTAGAACTTGTATGTAAAGGGTGAAATTTACTGCGATCCTGGAGAGCTAGCTCAAGGCCTACGTAGTGCTTAAGAACATCTAAGCTGTTAGGGGGATGGTGAATGGAATTTAAGAAATGCAGACTTTGTCCCGTTCCTCTCCATGACAATGAATTTCACACTAGAGAGAATATTAAGACATGTATTTTTCATTGCATACCCTTTACCATGTGACCTATATCACTGTGAATGCTGAACAGACTCTTACTAACTAATTTTAAATGTTAGTGGGAATGTAGCTGTTTCCATTTATTGTGAATGCTAAGTAGAAGAATTTTCTACCCGCTGAGCTTGTTCATTTCCATTCAGTAGTACTGCTGAAATATGCTGCTTCTCAACTGTCATTCTCAGTGTCTGAGTCTGCACTAGTTTCAGCCACTTGTATTACTAGGGCTAGAAACCACAGACTCAGCAATAAGGATGTCATCAGCATAGTTGAGATTACAACATCTCCTTCTGCCAATGTTAATACCACTATGGTAACCATCAACAGCAATACACATTATTATTTCAGTATAAATATTGAACAGATGTGACAGCCTTGTCAAACTCCTTTCCTGGTGTCCAACCACTCTGTTATACCTTTTGCTGTTTTGACTACTCTACTCTGGCCATAAGAGAGATGACACAAGTTGACCATCTGTGTAGCAAAGCTCTTTTGCAGCACACAGTGCTGTTCCATATTTATGTATAACTTATTAATACTCTTTGTATAGTACTTAAAAGGTAACTACAATTGCTTCTTGCCTTTGTTTCTTCCATAGTAATTCTAAGATTGAATTTAATGAAGTTTATGTAGATTTTCACCAACATAACCAAGATAAGAATTTAACCCATATTGTCCAGTTGCTTATTAGAGGGCCTAACTGGTTAGCTCTTAATGTTATGCCATGAGAAATAATGTATTTTCAGTTTAATAGAAAGAAATTAAGTTCATATGATCTCTTAATATTGTAAGGCAAAAAACAGCAAATAAAAAAACTATAGGACAAACAGCCCCGATTGTACAATATATAGCAAGAGATGGTGTTTGGGCTCTAGAAATTGCTATGTAAATAGAAAGGACAGGCAAAAGGTGGCAGGGGAAACAGAGGCCTGGAAGAGTGAAGTAAAGTAAAAGTAAAGTGGCAAGTCAGTGGAAGAGTCAGGAATAGAAGCCAGATCTCCTGAGTCCCCAGCCAATTACCTATGTCCTCACCACTTCTCAAACGTCATTCTAAGAAATATCAAAAGCTTAATTTAACAACCAATTTTGTAATTTAATAAAAAACTGGAGAAAAACAAGAGGCAAATGAAAACTCAAAGTTATTGGGAAAGTAAAAAGTACAGTGACTTGATTCACCTCATTAGGATTAATTTGAGTTAATGTAAGTAAGCTGTGCTCCTTAAAGGGAGTAGGCAATTGAAGAAATCATCTTCAGGAAACAGGCAATATCTACTAACTGTGTCCATTGTTGGAGATCAAATAAGAAAAGAGAAAAATATGGTGCAGTCCCAGAAGATTTGCTTTGGGGGAAATGTTGTCCACCCCCCACAATCTTGTACCATAAAGAACAGATTTTGTATATTTACACTCACTACCTGTAGGCCTTATATATGTCCAGGCTGGGCTGGTACTAAACATACGAATGTCTAGAAGTTTTAGTTTAGATCCTCTTTCCTGTTGTCAAGATGGGTCAAAGAATTCAACTAGAAATTAATAGTCCTAAAGTTTAAATGGACCTTTCTGTCTTAGCAGTACTGGTTGGGGAAAGTTTGATTAAATGACCAGATCCCAAACAGGAGGAAAAGGAGAACTCATGGGCAGAAATACTGAAGTATAGCCTCTCCTCATGACTCAAAATGTGCATGGGAACATGGCTAGTTGAGGAGATGCTTCTAGGCCTCCCATTAGCCAGCTGAAACAGAATAGGAAAGCCAATTGTCTCTCATGCCCCACCAGTCTCAATTTTAATCTCTTCTATGTGTCCAGGGCTATCCTGCCAGAATTATGCCCCACCCTCCCTGTATTTGAAGTATACTGAGTTCTAGGATTCTGTGGTTCTGATGCAGTTGGGAACCAAGAAAATAATGTTTCCCATTGGATCAAACTAGTGAGTAATCTGCCTTGCAGTTTACCTCCTAGGTTTAACCTAAACGTAATCTGTTTAGGTTAAAATAGGAGTTTTACTGTTAAAAGATGATAGAAAAGTTTCATAGATTTCATAGACATTAGGGCTGGAAGGGACCTCGGAAGATCATCGAGTCCAGCCCCCTGCCCAAAGGGCAGGAAGTCAGCTGGGGTCACAGGATCCCAGCAAGATAAGCATCCAGTTTGCTCTTGAAGGTGTTCAATGTTGGCGCTTGAACCACCTCCAGTGGCAGGCTGTTCCAGACCTTGGGGGCTCGGACAGTAAAGAAATTCTTCCTTATGTCCAGCCTGAAACGGTCTTGCAGGAGTTTATGACCATTTGACCTAGTGGTCATCCCTTGGGGCACTCTGGTGAACAAACGTTCCCCCAGATACTGGTGATCACCCCTGATAAATTTATAGGTGGCCATCAGATCACCCCTGAGCCTGCGCTTTTCCAGGCTAAAGAGCCCCAGGGCTCTCAGCCTGTCATCGTAGGGCCTGCTTCCCTGACCTCTGATCATGCGCGTGGCTCTTCTCTGGACTCTCTCAAGCTTCTCCACATCCTTTTTGAATTGTGGAGCCCAAAACTGGACACGGTACTCCAGCTGCGGCCTCACTAAGGCCGAGTACAAGGGGAGAATGACATCCCGGGATTTGCTTGAGAAGCATCTATGGATGCAAGCCAGCATTTTGGTCGCTTTACTAGCCAAAGCATCGCATTGCAGGCTCATGTTCATCTTGTGATCAATGATGATCCCCAAGTCTCTTTCTTCCATAGTGCTAGCCAACATAGCACTGCCGAGCCTATAAGGATGCTGCGGGTTTTTCTTCCCAAGGTGGAGAACCTTGCATTTATCGGCGTTGAACACCATCAGATTTTCATCTGCCCACTTGCTGAGCCTGTCCACATCAGCCTGGATCACCCGCCTGTCTTCTGGCGTGGATGCTTTGCCCCAAAGTTTGGTGTCATCGGCGAACTTGGCCAGTCCGCTTCTGGCTCCAGTGTCCATATCATTAATGAAGATGTTGAACAGTATGGGTCCAAGGACAGAGCCCTGGGGGACCCCACTGGTCACAGGACACCATGATGAGTGGCTTCCATCAATGACTACCCTCTAGGTCCGACCACAGAGCCAATTTTCCAGCCAGTGGATCGTGGAGGACCCAAGGCGACAATTGGCCAGTTTCTCCAAGAGGCAATCATGGGAAACCAGATCGAAGGCTTTTTTGAAGTCAAGATATATGACATCAATCTCTTCTCCCTTGTCCAGGTGATAGGTCACCTGGTTGTAGAAGGAAATGAGATTGGTCGAGCAAGACGTACCCGCAACAAACTCGTGCTGGCTATCCCCTAAGATGTTGGCGCTGGCCAGTCCATTAAGGATGGCCTCTTTAATAAACTTTTCTAAGATCTTCCCCGGGATAGAAGTCAAGCTAATGGGCCTATAGTTAGCTGGATCCACTTTCCTCCCTTTCTTGAAGATAGGCACCACATTGGCCTTCTTCCAGTCTTCGGGCACTACACCAGAGCGCCAAGAGTTTTCAAAGATCCGTGCTAGAGGCTGGGCTATGACGCTCGCCAGCTCCTTGAGTACCCTGGGGTGAAGATTGTTAGGGCCGGCTGACTTGAAGGTATCCAGCTTCTCAAGATGTTCCTTCACGAAGTCAGCATTAATGGAGGGCAGGGGATCACCCTCACCCAGACTTCCCTGTCCCGTAGCGGGCATGGGCGTCCCATGGGACTGATGAAAGACCGACGCAAAGTACCTATTTAATAGGTTGGCTTTTTCCTGAGCATCAGTTGTCAGTTGCCCTAAGTTTAGCTCACTGCAAGTTGTTCAATGAACATTGTGCATTGCTAATAGTGAAAAGAAAAGCTAAAAAGGACCAGCCCTGAGATGGCAGTTGTAAAAACCAGAGTAGTACCACCACTTTTATGTAACCCGAGGAAAGGATTAAAAATTTAAAGTACCACCATAGCATAATCCTATTTTAAAAAAAACGTTTACATTGTTTGGACAGCCTGGGAGTTTTCCATCATGAGTTGGAGATGGTTGGAAATGAGATGGGACTGCTTTGCTTTGGAAGGTATTCTGTTGAACCTTCACAGAATAGTAGTCTCTTCATCTTGCATTTTCTTTGTCATAAATACATAACCCCTAATAAAAATACAGTTTGAGTAGAAAGGTCAGACCACATGGTATTTAATAGAATTAGATTTTCTCTATATACAATAAAAACATACACATACAACATATGTTGTTCAAAAAATAAACCCAGGATTTCAGACCAAGCTTAGAAATGTGTGCCTGTATTGCAAGTCATGATGTGATTATTCTGAATGATGCAGATGAAGCAGGCAGAGGGCTCAACATACATGATTAGAACCTTACTCCAAGCAGATATCAACATTATTTGAGTTTCAGTTCTGAGCAAGGCTAGTGGCACAATGGATACCATTAAGCTACTTTCAGCATTTGGACAGTTCTTTGGCCTAGTCCAGCATACAGTACTGTAAAGAAGCTCCCCTTTCTTTTACTATACAGTAAACAAATAAATGCATAAATTATGTGGTTGCAGTCTACACAGCCTTCCAGCCAATGTTCTCAAAATGCCTCAAACACATCATTTGATTTAACCTTGCTTTTTCTTCAGGGGACAGGTAGGTTTATTCAGCTGCAAACCCTTGTTCCAAGCAGATATTAGGGCAAGAGCAACACAGGTGTAGGACCCAGTCTCCTAGTACATGTCTTAAACCACAGTACTTCTCCCCCATGCAAAACAAATGTATCACTTTCATTTACCTAAGGGACATATTTTGAATTCTAGAGGTGAGTCTGCAAATCCCACTCATGTGCACATATGACCCAGGACAGAATATAGTCTCTATGAGCAAACCACTTTACTCAATTAACTTAAGCAAAGGAGTATCTCATTCAATTTGATAGACTACTTGTATGTCTAAAATTAAGTTTTAGTCCTTAAAGGGTATAACATTGCATTTAATAGGAACATCAATAATTACTTAACATAGGGGTGACTTATGTGAATTTTTAAACCCAATTCAAACCCATGGTGAATTCCTAGTAGAGTTTTTAGTTTTGTAAATCTATCAAACTATTTTTTTTGGTTCATAAAACTAGTTTGGAGTAATTCAATGTTTCTGCCCTGTAGGAAAAATTAAGTATAATACTGAAGTATGTTAAGTATAATAGGTGTAATCCTGGCCCCATTTGAATTAACAGCAAAACTCATGGTTTTCAATGGACCATGATTTCACACAGAAAATCAAGCCCTTTAAAGTTAAAGCAGTGTTGTTTAGTGCCCTGTGTATGGCATATATAACATATTCATTTTTTCATTGGAAGTTCATGCCCACTCCCCCTTCAATCTCACCGATCTTTTTTAACCTCTCCCTTCACTGCTTTTTTTCTCTTTCCCTACTTTCTCCCCATTTTTTTCCTGTGATCCCCTTTCATGCTATGCTCCACTGGCAGACTAAATCTCTTCTGCTCCTTATTTTATAGCTTCCCCTGTGTAGAATGCAATGAGGATGTTAGCATGCTGGGGGAACTTTCAAACCCTAGATATCTGAGTGTGTTCAAAATGAGGCAGTGCCAGTTCACCATCACTAATTTAAACATATTTTTAAATGGTGGTACTATGAAAAATGGGATAAAATTCCGTCACAGAGCACTGTGCTCAGAAAAACAGGAAACTTCTTTTTTCTTTACTACCTTTGTCTTTTTATTTTCTATAGATAAAATATGATAGAAACTTCCTTAATTTTCACTTCAATGTTTGCAGCTTAGGTTTCCATTAATATACCCCTCTCCCCTCTGCTGTTCTGTGCCCTAGTTTGCAGTCAGTTCATTCTGCACTGATGTATATTTCATTGCCCAAGGCTTAATTTTGATTTATTGTCCATCCATAAATTAGAAAAATATGCTCTGGAATTCCATCCCGCTGAAAAGCTGTGCCTGATGTCAGGGGACTGGGTGATATTTAAGATGTCAGAAATACATATTGGATTAGTGTGCTTTGTTTCCCCACAACAGCAGGTGTTTAATCATAGCTGATGGCTGAAGTTAAATGCATTAGGACAGCATCAGCCAAGAAGATGGAGTTTTTCTAAACCATAGAAACTCCAGATAAATAACTCAAAACTAATTGTGTGTCCACATCTTAGATACATTTTTATTTACTTAATACATTAAACAATGAAAATAGCCCCTGGCACTTAATTTCCTATTTAAGATCCGTACTCATATTTTATGTTAGTGAGTGGGTGGCTGCTTATTCAGCTGAAACTCTTTTGTGGCCCTCTAATACTTGAAGATATTTTCCTAGAACTGAGAAAAGAAATAAAAGGGGAAAATTGGTGATAAATATGCAGAGCATGGAGGCTTGAGGTATGGGGGTTCTTCCCCAAGAAATTCAGACTTGTGCATATAAAAGCTACCAGTAATTTATTTATTTTAACACCAGCATAAATAATATAAAAAAGATTTTGCAGCTGAGAGCATTCTTGAATTTTATTTTTCAAATACAGAGTTTTGTTTGTTGGTTAAGCTTGCTGTTCTGTTTATGTTAATGAGAGCTCTCTGTGTATAGAAAAATGATCAGGCCTGGTCTTGAGCAATTTAGCTGGAGGCCGAAGAGAAGACGCTTAGGAGAACAAACATTTTCAAGGTCAACCGGTGAACTGTAACAAGCCAGTGAGATTCATGGCAAGAATTGTATATTTTGACACAACAGCAATTTGATTAAAAGAGAAAGTAATGGGTTTAAACAGTCGCTATGAGGATGTAGCCAGACTTTGTTAGCTTTTCGCAAATTACTTAACAGACCTGTGATGGAACTGGAAATAGGACTGTTTTGTGTGAGGTAAAGAAAGGAGGATTACATTTGAAATAGTGGTAATAAAGGTTGTTAATGCTGGGGAGTTGAGGTATTACACTTTATCCACCTTGTAACAATTTCTTGGAAGTTTCAAACATAAATGTTAGAGAAAGTAATAAAGGTGATTGAAGTTAGGTTTAAGTTTTTTGGTATTCAAAATAAGGTTGCTATTTATCAGAGTTGTAAAATGTGGGGGCCTATAAATAAATATATAAATGCATGAAACTCACCTTTCTTATGAAGATCTCAAAGCATTTTGTAAAGGTTGGTTTTGGGAGGTATCATTCACTCAATGTGATGAATGGAGAAACTGAGTGCAGAGTCTAAATGACTTATTCAAGCTCACATAGCAAGTTGGTGGTAAAGCCAGGAGTGGAATACATGTCCCTTGATTTCTAATCTTTTGCTTTAGGACCCAAATGAACACAATACCTAAGCATGTTCTTACCTTTAAGCATCTCTCACTATAATCAGTGAAACATCTCATACAGTTGAGGTTAGGCATATATTTAAGAAACTTGTTGGATCTTAATGATTAGTTGATGCCATAACCCAGATGAAGTCTATTTATTGCAGTTCTGATGTCATCCATCACATTTACTTTTAAAAGCTTGTTTTGTCAGAAGTTTAGAACAAATATCCTACTTTAAACAGCAGATAATCCCCAACAAAACTGAACTTCAACCCAGAAACAGCAAGACCTTCTTCCTCAAGGAAGAAGAGGATGCCTTGCCTTTTCTAACAAGGATTTCTCACATTATGAGCCTTGTGATTATTGTGAACGACACTATTTTTTTAATATACAAACCATATAATAAACCGTTCCTCAAACTGTATGTTTTGAACTGCAGCGAGATGTTCAGAGACTTATGCACTTACACTCTGAAAAAAAAAATCCTCTGTAATGAATTTATCCTTTCATCTTCCCATTAGGCCTTCCTCTACTGTAATTCACCTTGCCTCTTTGGAGGTTATATGGTTGCTTTATGCCAGTGCAAATCTAGATTCACTACTATTTAAAAACAACACAGAACATTTAATTGCTATAAAGCGCATCAGTGATCCAGCATGGACAAAGGCAAAACTCCCTCTGGGTGTTTACTTTAAGTTTTGCCAAAGTAAGGGCTGTAGGAATGAGGTATTAAAGCAGGAAACTGGACATTTCTTTAACATGTGCATAAGCAGGACTTTCACTGCTCTGATTACATTCCTGCAACTATTAGGCCATTGAAACAACTTTTTTGTTTTTCTTGTTGTTTATAACATCTCTTAAATAAGAAAGAAATACAGTTGTAACCAGTGCTTCAAATGTTACTTTTTGGTTTCTGTTCTGACATGCCAGAACAGTTTAAAGATTTTTTTAACCTAATCTTTCTCCTTTTGTGTCTCTCACAAGGCAGACATTGGGATATCAGGCTAATGTTCAGGACTGACAGAGAAATCACTGATGCTACCACTGAGTAAAATGGTTTGATCCTTCTCTGAAGCTGTCTGTTTAACATTGACATGAAGGTGTGGCAGTGCTGAGAAGGCTAGATTTGCTAAGGACATTTTATGTGTAGTGAGGCTGAAACAGGGTGAAATTATATTGTTGGCAAGGATTCAGGAGAGAGAAAAAATAATTTTTATTTGAAGTGGGGCTTTTGTCTGAGTTACCAGCCTCAGCATATGATCCTAATCTGATCTTCACAGAAGGACCCAAGAAGGTCATGAACATATTGGTAGACAACCCACTTTGTAGTTTACAGAGTCAAACTGGAGGCACTGACTAGTGGGACATCATGACCTTTAAAAAAATTATATTATATTGTGGATATGCACTGGCAATAGGGATGAACTTGTGCAGTTGGAAAGACACAGGAAAACTTCTTATATTCTTTTAGTATTCCCTTGTCAAATATGACTGCTTAGGTACGCATAGGTTATATTTGATACAAAATTGAATAGTGCCATGTTTCCCAAAATTCAACAAACTAATCATGCCTTTTAAATTAATAATAGTTACTTGATCAGGGTAAGAACAACACCAGGCAGATGAAATAACAATAAAATTAGTTTGTACTGTGAGGAGGGATCCTTCCTATTTTTTTTCATAAAAAAAAACTACATCCAGCCCCACTTCATTTTTAGCTTCAGCTGTCTTCAACCCAAACCAGCTTCCACTGGACAAGTCTGTATGGTCCTAAGAGCCACAACAAGACAACAATGTCTTGCAGTCACCACAATTTCTGAAGCTCCTTGATCAGAACTTGCTGAGGCAGGGAATGTGATTTGAACAGGACACTAGAAGTTAGGATTCCCGAATTCTCTTCTCATTTTTGTGTTGATTCCCCATGTGAACTGGGACAAGTCACTTCAATTTACTGTGCTTCTGCTTCCCTTTTTGAACAAATAGCAAAAGGCCACCTCTCAGGGGCATGGTAAGACTTAATTGGTCAATATTTTTATGCCCCTTTTAGATCCACATGTAATTAGACTTTTATAACAATAAAATGAGTAGTGTTGCATGAAACTCATAATTTTTCCCAGTCTCTCACAACCCAACATTTTATGTGGACTGAAAGAAAAAAAAATCCCTTTAAAAAACATTTCACATGTCAGATTACCATACAAAAAAAACCCATTTCACATGTCAGATTACCACACAAACTGGCCTGGAAGGAGAAAAGAAATAAGAGAAAGTCTATCCTGAGTTCTTGTGGATGATTTCAACAGTAAAAAGGAAATGACTTATCATGAAGAGTAAACAACAAAAGTACAAACTGGCTGGAATACTAAAGCTAAAAGTGTAGCGACTCTGAGCAAGGCCTCAAAAACACTGCCAATGATTTTTCTCCCAAATGGTAGTACTATAGTATGCCCCATTTCTGTGTGGGGGAAATGCAGGGAGGTCCCACACTCTTTGCGTGGTCAGATACTATGTGTTTCAGTGAGATCTATAATTAAATGATAAATGATATTGTGGTCTGCTATGTTTCCATTTGCCCTGGTAATAAATCATCAGGACATTGAAATGTCCTAGGTTTTGTTGCTACCATGCCTGCTTATTCTTACATGTATATGGCAGAACTTCAAGCTTTGAGTTACCTCATCTGATATTTTTAGATCCAAGGTGCAGTAAAAGAGGAGGAAGTTTCCATGGCCAAACTTAGCTGGGTATGTGATTGTTTCTAGAATGATCGCACTTTGCTTTGAATTAAGGAAGTCAACTCCTTGACAACACTTTGAATACATAGGCCTTGGTATGTATAGCTGATCACATCATAAATGGCATTAATAACAACTGAAGATACGTATTAAAGGCCAACTACTAGAAAAATATCAGAATTGTTTTCTGTAGGAGTTGTACCCACAATCTTTGTTTCCCAGCAAAGCAGCAGCCTGGTCCCAGCATATCAGCATGGCAAAAAGATGAAATCTGGAAAGAAAGATTTCGTGATGGGGTAAAAGTTGCTTCAAGTCATGGTTCTGACTCTACACAAAATATTATTTTTAGCTGATGGGCATGGTCTCCCTATTCAGAATAACAGGTTCATTTGAATACTGTCTGTTAAAAAAAATTCAGTCCCATCTATTGTTCCTGTCTGAAGTCAAAGGATTGCCTGCAGACAAAAGATCCATTTAATGCAGAAAATTATATATTTTACTTTTAAAATGTTAAATTCCTATTTAGCAGTATCAACTTGAGCCTAATACATGTGGTTCACTAAAAGATCACAACTCCCTTGTAACCTCCAATTATTTCAGTTTATATAAATCCATCATTAAAAACATGCTCCAAAATGATGCTCTAGTGTATATACTAGACAAATCTCTAAAACACAGAACTTAAAATCTTCTCCAGCCAAACGAAGGATAAAAGCAGTGGGCTTGGCAAAGTGTCCAACAGGTGAACAAACTTGGATTCCATCAGACAATAATGGGGTGAAAAATAAGATTCTTGCTGAGAATGCCCTGCTCCCATTTCTCAGACCAACACAACTAAATACTTATGCTGTCACATCTTATTTGGTTGGCTATGAGACTACAAGCAGAAAATGGGACTGGCCTAATTTTGGACTGGTTTATTAGCCCTTCCCCCTTTGATTTATCAATTATCCTTTGACCATCTTTTCTTGCCCATAAATTTAAGGGTGAGGTTCTCAGTTGGTGGAAGTCTGTATAGCTCTACTGAAGTCAATGAAGATATGCCAGTTTATACAAGCTGAGAATCTGTGGACAGTACTGCATCATACATACCCTATAATATTATTCGTCAGAAGAAAGTGATGAACCACCTATCAGAATGACTAATTTGCAGAGGTCTGGCTGGGGATAACACCATTTTTGGATGGTCTGGGAGTATCCTTGCTTAGGAAAATATTTGATTGTAATTACAAACTGGTTCCTGATAAAATTCTTTATCACAGATATCTATGAACCAGGAAATTAAAAAAAAAAAAAAATCAGTCCTGATATGAATAGTTTGTAAATATCCAGAAAGAGAGAGAATGATTTGCCTGCAGCAGGAAAAAAACTGCCTAGGCCCCCAAACTGAACTTCTACATCACTTCCCCATCTCTGACAGTGTCATTATGAAGCCCTGCAGGGCAATAAGTGGGGGAGACAGGAGTGCTAGGTGTGAGGAGAGGAGATTAAGGGTCATGTGCCCTGGTTCCTATGGATCAGCAGTGCTGCTTTCTCCCTTATTTATGCTTTTTATCATTACTCAGCTCAGCCACACAAGGCAAATTGTATTTAATAAATTAGCCTAATGGATTCCGCAAGTGGTTTGTGAGTGTGGTGCTTCCTCTGGTTAAGGAAAACATTTATATTCTCTCTCCCTTTACTTTTCTTGGCTATGAGGGTAACCAGAGGGCAGGGGACAGAGAGGAGGAGGGAGGCTGGCTTCCCCGGGGCTAAGAGAGACGGTCCATTTTAGGGGAAAAATGTTGGGAGGGGGGAGGGGAATGTTGCCCTTTGTTACACTCTTGTGATCCTTGGCAGCCCCAGGCTAGAGTACCTACCACAGCTTTCTCTGAGCACATCTCCCCCTCCTCTTCCCAGTGTTACATATTAAACTCTTCCAAAGGGGCCTCTTTAACAGCTCCCCATGAAATAATAATTCATTATGTCACCAGGAGGGAAGAAAGGGAGTGTAAGTGTCTTGATGGGATTAGAGGAAACCCCCGCAGAGATGATTTAGGAGCCGTGATAATTCATTTAATAGGGGCCTGGGGTAAATTGCTAGACAGGGAAATGTAACTGAACCAGCTTAGAAAGGGCGCATTACAGGTCTGTATATGATAACTGGCTTCATTAGCAATATTTAAGAGATTTCATTTAAGAATGAGTCATAAAATGCAGAACTATTTTATTCACCTGGTTTGGTGGCCTTTAGCTTTACTCTGACTGAATATTAAATTGGAAATGGCACTACAGCAACACATTTTGGAAATTGTTCTTTTGGCTGTTATTTGTATGGTTGGTTTAGTTTCTCGTTTGTTAACCTTTTAAAATGAATATCATTGAAAATGGATAACTGTATAATCAGAACTTCAAAAGATTAGGAAGACTCTAATGGATAAGAACAAGCTATTGCGAAACTTAGTGGAAAGTCTAAGCCTTTACTGCTGTAAACCACAGGTCCAAAAAAATAGCCAGGACTAGCAAATGATTTTTTATCAAAGAGCTTCTAAACCCACTCCATTCAAAACAAACAGGGCTGCCTACATGAATCTGCACATCAGCTTAGGAGCGTCGGTCAGACAGACAGACAACCTCCCCTCCCCCCCCCCCCACCCCAGAATAATCATATACACTTGGGAAATATTCCAGTTAATACAATACAGGTGAAGTTTGATTAAGGTTCTGTTAATAGCATGTGCTGTCTTGCTGCATTTCTGCACCATAAGCAAAAAAAGGTAGACTAGAAAATAAATTTATTTGCACTAGTTTTTGCTCTTACCTTCATCAACATTTTGAAAATGAATCCTAGAAGAATAATGGTACAGACTGATTTTTTTAGTATGACCAAGCAACTATATTTGAAATGTCTGTTCATTATATTAATAAATGATTACTGTAAGTTTGAGAGTGGCTAGTGACAAACTTGTAGGTTTTACACATAGTTACAGTGGCAACATCGCTGACTTCATTGAAGTTGCCAGGACCTTAATATTATGGCAGAATTTGGTTCATCATATGTATAGTTTGGGTATGAGAGGACAATTGCAGAGGAGTGGTTTGGATAACTGTTCCAGCATAGACACTTATAAAATGTTTTGCCTATCTGAATATGTTATACTATATTTTTCAAGAGCAATTTCTCAAAGTTCACCAAATTACTGTTATATTTCCCCCTGGTACTTTTAAGTTACAAACCATCATGCAGATGTTTTAAATGAAAACATTTATCTTTTTGGCTGCCTCTTACATTCCAAAGGTACTTCTTGTGCAAATGTTTAAACAAATCTCAAGTAGTAAACCTAGACATGTAATGCCTTCTGTATACACTATTTTTTACCACTGAAAACAAGAGACCCACTCCTCAGGAAATATAGCAGCAAATAAAAATCCCTAAGTGTTTTGTTTGTAGCATCACAGGTATGCACACTGCTAATTATTTTTCCAAAATATCAAAATGGAACAGTGATATTTTAATATCACTTTGTGGTTTAAGACCATAATTTGCCAGCTACCCTTTATCTACAGATTTTGCTCTTTATTGTATTCATTATGCAGGTTACTTACATAGAAGTAACTGGCATGTCTTTAGTCACCAAAGCTGTTGCCATACACACTGGGTACATGCTCTGCATAATTAATACATTCTTTAAAAGAGCTTCTTAATCAAAAAAGACAGTAACTATATATAAAATTATGCAGTTACATATATTGTGTCTAACAACTATGGAATTAATGAGATATACTTAGTAAAACCCCCTGTGCTCTGTGTGCATTTTACACAAAGTATATTTATATTATTGCTACTTTTTTGATCTTCAACATCCAATAGTAACATTTTTATTCTATAGAATAGTGTAACCCATTTTGAAATATAGCAAGTAGTATCTTTTTCAAATAAAACTGAGGATATTAATAACCACAACTGTCAATTCTAAGAATAAGACAAGTGTTTTAATAAATCTTCACTAATACTCCATACAAATATAAAAGAACGACTAGCTTTCTCTCAGGCCCTTTCCCTAGTGACCACTGCCTGTTATGACTTTGAATGATTCCCTTTAATGGAAGACAGCCAATGCGCTCCATTATTCCAGATGGTCAACTCTGGTACAAAGTTCTGCAAATGGTTCTCAGTATTCAGACATATCTCACCAGTTTATTTCTCTCCATGAAATGTCTGTCCATCTATTTGCAGGCAAATAAAATATAAACTCTCTCACCTGTTTGTGACAAACAATCTGAAATTTACTCTAGAAAGGACGTGATGGTTTTCTGCTCATCATGTATTTAAAAAGAGCCAAAATAGTATATCGGGAGATAAACAGTTCTATAATATTCAGGAAGTAATACATTAATCAGTAGAGGCTTAACAACCAAAAAATGACAGGAGAAAACAAACACAGATTTCATGGGGGCCACCTCCTGCTCTCAGTTATGCCCATTTAGCCTTGCCAATATGTTACACTGTTAGCATCAGTGTAAAGAGAAAGCAGAATTCAGCCCTGTATCTCACACGCAGAAGACACTGCTTTTTCAAGGACTGTAGATATTTAATGTGCTAAGTTCTAATTTTTATAAAAAGTAATTCTAGTTCTAATAATACTCTATGCTTTAATCAAAAGAAAATAGGTAACTTCAGGCACGTACATGCAATTTACCACAGTCCTGCTAATGTTTCAGTTAGACCTAATGACTAGATTCTACAAAGTAATGCTCATCATGACTCAGGCAGCATTTGCCTATTGCTGTGCTCTGCTAATACAAAGAGGCATTAGCAGATACTTGTAAATTTTCCTACATCCACCTTTCATAAACAAAACAAAAAACACAGCTAGAATAAGTGCTCTAGCTGTACCTGCATACAAATATTTTGTGCACTTTGGTCTCTTGCATGTCATGTAACATCATGCTTACCTTGCAAAGGTGTCTTTTTCCTACTACTGTAAAAGACAGATTTAAGCACATATTTAAGTGGCTTCCTGAAATGAGGCCAACATTTGGACATTTACAATATTGCATATGTATGACTTGAAAAAGAAGGTAGAAGAAGACTGACCCATGTCTGTTTACACATGTATTAATCCAGAGTAATGCCACTGAATTCAGACCAGTGGTTTTGACTGAATGCAGTGGAGGTACTCCAGAGTCCTACCCTTGTGTGAGGACAGAATTTGGCTTGGGAATTACACTTTTTATTGCCATAGTGTTCATATATCTGACCACTAAAGCAAATTATTGTGTTTGTTTCATTGCCACATTTGATCCCAAGATATTTCAAAACAGTACGGGAAGGGAGTTTCTTTTATTAATTGTTTTTAACAGAAAACCAGCTATAAATGTCACCTCTTGACTCTTTTGAAACTGGTTCAAGTGGTTGTCCCTGTAGCACTATCAGTACACTCAATAAAATCAAGGATAACTTGTGTTTGAAACATACATTACAAATAGATGTATAGATGGACTAGATATTGAGAAAAGGAATGGTACAGATTATGAATATTAAGATTTATATTAATCTGTAAGCCTATTAAAGTACAGTAAAACCTGTCCTTCAGACCACCTTTTTAAAGATATCATCTCCCTGATGGGACCACTAAATTTCGGGCCAAATTATTTTCCCATAAAGAACGATGAAAAGAAAATGATTATATTAAGACTACTTCTACTATGGTTTCTTTTCATTGTTCTGCCAAAAATGATTCCAAACAGTAAAATAACATTGATTTTGACCTTGTTAATGAACCTTAAGAACTTCAAAGAATACTCAAACATAGATTTTCTTTTCAACTGCAAAAAATTGACATTTCCACCCTAGTCTCAGCAACATCAGCAAAAGGTATGTTATTTCCCAATATTTGGGATAGGTAGTATATCTTGATACCATTACTGATTCACATGGATATTAGTATAGGTTTTCCTTTTTACTAAAATATTTCAATGATTATGTAATTTGTATAGTATTGACTAAGTCTTGTGAGAGTTAGGAGTAATGCAAAAAGCTTTGCTGAACTGATTTTTATATATCATAATCGGGTTAATTTAATTTTTCCATGATGTTTATCTTCCCCCGGTAGGAACCTTTTAGAGATGTATATGAAGGCCTTCCTGTCTTTCTCAAAGGATTTCTCCTTTATTATAGAGATCCATTCCATTTGATAATGTGATGAGACGCACCTACACTCTTTCATAGCAAGCACTGGTAACTTGCAAGCGGTCTGAATGCTATACCCAATCAGCGTACAATGTAGCCATCTTCCTTATACTGGTAATATGAAGGGGCACAAAGAACTACAAATCCCAGAATACAGTGCTCCACTTTCATCTAAACTTCAGCAAAATGAGACCTGAAACCTGCATGAGAAGCAAGCACATCTGTGTTTAAGATCAAGACAGTCACTGTGTCATCATTTTATAGTAGTTGTTTTATGGCTGCAAGAACCATGCTTGATCAATATTATGGTCAAACCTCCATAGCTGTAAAACAATAGCCAGTTTCTTTTTCATTTTTTTACTTCCAAGTCTTACTGTATATATTTATGGTATCTATGTAGTATAAATCATTTTACTTCTGCAAATAAATAATTTGTTTTTCTTCTGAAATCAAAATGAACATTTATATTACTAAAATAAAAATACACATTGTGATAACAGAAATTCACTACATAGATAAAAGACAGCAGATATTTTTGCTGGGTTTTTGGTTGTAGCCATGCTGGTTTAAGAAGCTTCTCTCATTCCTTGGAGTTTCAGACCAGCAGAAACTCCCTATGCCTGAAGAAGGGTGACTGCTCCTGAAAGCTTGCCTAGAACTTTTTTTCAGCTACTCAGTTGGTCTAATAAAAGATATCACACATCTACCTGAAGAGCCTTGCCTGCCAGCAGACATTTTTGGTATTGTTTTAGAATTCCTGCTGCTCTCTAAAAAATGTTCTTTGATATAACTAAAGACTAGCAAAAAAAAATGGAGCCATTATTGCTAGAGATGAGTAATAAAAATAACATGGGAATTTAGCCAAAAATAAATACATCTTTATCTTATTACCCTTGATCAAAATGTCCTTATTTTCTCATTCAGTGTATAGTGCGCTATGCATTCTCAGTCCAGAAGCGGCTGCATTTCAGTGGTGCTCTAATCTATGTTGTTGAAGACAACTTGGGATCCTTTAAGCTGAAAGTTGTTATATATTTATCAAAATCAGTACTTCTCAACTTTTCCATTTTGATTTCCTCTTCCTGAAAAACTTTTGTACCAGTTAGCAACATGGAAGAGAAGGTTAGTTGTTACTTAACTTGAATTTGCAGCGTCCACCTGACAATGCATGAACTAAATTGTCCTGCTATGAGAAGCATGTTTTCTACACACCTCTGCCACTCTTCTGTAGTCCCACTACTTATCCTTTAACAATTTACATATAAATATTGTCTGTAGTTCACTATAACTGTGATACTAATGGTACATATGCATACACACACATTAATAACTGTTAGTAAGTTTGCTTCTGTGTTAACACTCATGAGTTGAAGTCCCAAACAAGGGCCCTGATCCTGATCTCCCTGTGATTTACAGTATAGTATGTTCACTGACTTCAAATGAACTATTCTCATTTACATGTGGGTTTATGATAGTGGAACCAAGCATCTTATCTTGATCTCAAAAACAACAGTCATATTATAATGTGATGCTATGCAGATACCAATCATTAAAGACAAATTTCAAAGCCAATACGTACATTTCATGTAAGTCCTCTATTGTTTCTTTATGAGTTACAAGGCCTTCAACTGTTTTTTAAAATATTATTTGCTTTTTTCTTTTTTGGAGTCTCAAAGGAAGGAGTTCCCAACAAAGCAGGAGACACTTGGGTATGCATGCCAACCTTACTTCTGTCAAACAGTGGCCAACCTCAGGGCAAAATGCTGTTGCCTTGACTCATGAATGTAGCCCCATTAACATCTGAGGGACCACTAGTATTAGTAAGGAAAATGGGATTTGACTCACCAGTGACAGGCAGTGACTCAAAGGCTGTAAAGAGAATATTAAGAAAAAACAAGGCTTATAATGAAAAAGATGTTGAAAAAATAATGAAACCTAGATCTTATGTAGTAAGAGGTTATATTTTAGTCCATGGCACTTTCTTACACGTTCATTCACAAAGGTGTACAGAACCGGACCCTTTCTCACTGTGCATATTACCAGAGCTTTGCCAGTGAAAAGCAAGCAGGATCAGCCCCTGGGTGTATAATGAGCTGTATTTCAGTGCAGAGCATGCACCAATCTCCAGTTAGGCAGACAAATATCAACAATTAAAACTGGCCCACAATTATTATTTATCTACTTCAATCTGACATAAAATGCATGCCAGCATCTTTCAAACCCATCCCTTGTATATTTTAAGTAAAAGGCAAAAAAAATTTTAAGTTTATTTTATTACTAGTATTTGATGTGTGAAACTAACTTAATAAGCAAATATTAGTATGGCAGAACTGTATCTGTCAAGATTTTGTTTAAAACTGCAGTTTTATTGTTTTTCCTCGTATTACAGTTCAGTGGACTAAACACACTTTATTGTGTTCTGACTTTTCTTAACTTGTTGTAAATCCTCCATGCACATTCCTTGCTGTGTTATCAGCAGGCAACAACCAGGTTTTTATTATTATTTATACAGCATGATGACTGCACATGGATGCTTTAGAAACAGCTTAAAGAACAAGTCTTTGCCCCAAGGAACTTACAGTCTACTGCAGACTGTGATGCCCATATTTTCAGTTGACAGAACAAAAAGCCTTAAAACGAGGAGTACATTTAAGCCCCAGCTGTACAGCTGGATGTGTGAACCAAGGGTCTGATCCTTGAGCAGAGGCCCCAAGGCTTCATGAGTGGGTCGGACTGCAGAATTAGCCCGCGTACAGATAGTTTACTACTGCTTATAAATGAGCATGGGTATTTTTCAAAAGCGGAAATCCAATACATTATTCAGAACTGTATGGAGAATGAAGGCACTTTCTCTGTATCAAACTGCAATGCTCCTTGATTTAAAATATCACATAATCCCACATTTATAGCCTGATTCTACAGGGTTTAATCAGGCAAAACTACTACTTCTTCTGTGGACATTTTGCCTATGTAAGGCCCCTGCCTAAAACAGGCCATGCAACCATGACTATTTAATACATTTAACTAAATTGTTTTTACCTGTTCCATCAGCTACAAATGGAGGTAGAGCTCTTCATATCCATACTGAATTATCTGGCAGCTTCTAATTAAAATATTAAATATCCATATTGTATATAGCCAAGGAAAAAAAAATCTCTCTTGATTTACAACTTTGCCGATAGATTGAACAGTATGGCCATTTTGTAATACATAATCTGTAATATATAATCTGTGGTAATGATATATTATGGGATTATATAGCTTTTTGAAATATCAAAATGTAAAACATATATTTAAAGCCTTTGGTTATCTATTGGGAGCCATGCTAATTATGATTTGTGAATTATTTTCTGCATGAAATCACAATCTTTACAATAACAATATATAGATTATGAACTTCTCAGAAAGCCTAATGCCTGTGGGTAATATTTTGGTTGTTTAAGTACTGTCATTCTGGCAGAGCATTAATTTAGATTTTCATGCTCTAGTCAGCACCTTGGATGTCCTTAGAGTTTTACACTTGGATTAAAAATATATTGAATTCATCAAGCATATTGTTAGTAAAATGAACTTGGGACTTCTCTGTTGCAAACCCAGTTTTATGATTTTCTGGTACTAAATGAATTGAAGGAAAACCTGAAATGTTTGTAATTTTGCAATATGAACCCTCTCCCCCTACCCTTGCATAGCTTTGAAACTGTGAAATAAACGTTGGGTAAAGAGCTACTGGATTGTTTTCAGTATTGAATATTGATCCCATTCCTTTCTCCAAATAGGCAAATATTTGGAGAGAGGGCAACAACTTATTGGATACACAGTAAGCAAGGTAGCTTAGTGATGCATCTGGTTGAATCACAAAGAAGAACCTTCATTTCTAGACACGTTTGTGGCCAGTTAAAAATGCCCATATCCCAGAACTATCACTGAGAAAGTCAGAGATGCTAGGCAGGAAATATCAGGATGCTAGAGAAATAAGTAGATTCTGCACCAAAGTACATTATATTGTGGTACAAAAGGAATAAATCATATGTGTATGAAAATCATAAGCTTTAAGCTTTGGAGAGAGTTGTGCAATTGACAATCAAATGGAGCTTAAAGGGAATTACGAGGTTTTACACTAAAGTCTTGAAATAAAGAAAGTAATATTTTACAGCAAAAAATTGCAAATGTCAAGATTAAATCATAAGACTTTGCACCATTGAGCTACTAGCTAGCTCTATAGGTTCTTCAGTCCTTAACACAGGGAAAGACCAACTTTCATGGTCAATAAAACTTAAGAACTTTAGAAATACATTTGGAGACATAAATCATGTATTTGTGACTTTTCTTCCTTAAATGGCTAATTATAGAAGAAAAATGATTGAACATAGAAGCTTCCTGACTGAAAACCTATTATTTCATTTGTTTTTAAACCATGTTCTACTCCCTTCTGTTTGTTACATGGTACTGCCACCAATTTCTCAGTTTAAAGAAAAGTAGCTGATACTTTTTTTGTCCCTCCAACCTCCAAATAATTTCTCAGCAGTGTCCAGATCATCCTGACAAATATCTTGGAGCCAAACCCCCGCCCAGATTCGCAAGTGAAAAAAACAGAGCTCAGATGCCCAAACTGCTTGCTCTGGTCCAAAGCTGGACAGGTGGCGACCCAGATTGAATCTGTTGTTGTGGGAATGATTTGATTCACAAACAGGGTTATAAAATTTTATATGAAGATGCCAGTGAAAGTCACAAGATCCTAGAGAGCATCCACATAAATTTATCTTAATGGCCAGGAAATCTGGAGAATAAGGAAGGAATAAATTAAATGTTATTGCATATATTATGTATGTCCTGATAAGAGGCATAGATATCTATCTGTTTACATTTTTAAGGTGCTGAACAAAGACTTAGTTGCTCTTTGTAGCCAATTCCACCTGCTGATGTTTCCCTGGTGCCACAAACATTTGTATATTATATGTGTTCAAAAGGGATTTATTTTTCAAGAGTGGGGGAGGGATTGAAAAGAGGATTTGTCATTTTGGCCTGGAAGCTGTCGTTGGTAGCTGCATTATCTGTACAACCCCCATGAGGTCCAGGCGTGGCTCTGGCTGCACAGAAGCAGGGGCCACACCTGTACCACATGTAAATATCCAGGGTACAACAATGAAATATCTCCAACCCCAGCTAACGGGCTGATACATTGCTCTCAGCGGATTTTGAGATATAAACTTCCATTTGGCCCCGAGTCACTTAGTGGACACTGCCACCAGCAGCTCTGACACTGGGTTATTTGTTGTTGCTGTTTGCTGTCCCTGTTTGCACATTAATCCAGTGACAATTAGGTGTCAGCGAGCGTTGTTTCTGCTCACTGATAGCCTTGGGCTCTGCGCTTGAAGCCCTAATCAGGAGTGTAAACTCTGCTATATTTCAATTTGGAGAAGCGCTCTTCCGCTAAGAGGCCCCTGGCACTGCGATAAATAAAACGCCTATTTACTCTATTGCCACACTTAGACATCTAATGCACTTACTACCAGCCCCCTAATCATAGCCTACAGTTAAATCCGCCTATAAATCACTCCATTCTCATCCTGCAGATTAGTGAAGCCATTTCCCCCAAACCCCACAATGAACACTGTTTCCTTTTCTTGTTAGTCAAAAGCTAGATGATTTTTATTAGGTTAAAGACGAGCTCACAGATGGTAAATCGCGTGGAGAGAAATGAGCTGGAGAGCTGCACGCTGCAGCGCGGGACAAGCAGCCGGCAGGGGTGGGGGCTCCCCCCCCAAGCCTGCCCTACCCAGTGGCTGGAGGCGTGCTCTCCCAGCACAAAGGGCACCGCACAGGGCTCAGCCATGTGATGAGTTGGTCGGGTCTCAGCTGGGGGCAGTACCCAGCTCCTTTCTTTGCCCCTGCTGTGAGGTGTGAACAATAAGGGCTCCCCAGAGCAGGGCCAAGCTGCGACATCCTCAGTAGCGCTAAAGACAACAGCCATTGCAGGACACACTGAATAGCTGTGAATGGAGAGCCGAGGGCATGCCTGCACACAGGTACACAAAGAGCTGTTCAGACTTGGCTTTCGAACCTGCCCCACTGGATCAGTACCAAGAGGTAGCACTACACAGAAGTACCCTTGAGCTGGATCCACAGCAAGCTCCCTGGGACCTCTTCCGTGCACAGGTGGCTGGGCAGAGTCCAGGGCACATGGAATAGACACATCCCTCCACGCTGAATCACTTGACAACGGCTCTTCTTTTTGCATCTTAATTCTCTGCCACTCTCCATGACCAGAGTGGGATTTTTCTGACACCTAGTCATAGTCTAAACCATGTAGTGAATCATTTGCTTAATTCCCAGTCCTTTACTCACTCCAGTGAAGTTTGTTGCTAGTATTTGATATTTTAAATTCTACTAGGGTTAACTCGTCACCTAGGTCACCATTGCTTTGATTAGATGAGCAGAGCTCTGACACATCAGGTTTTCAGTGCGATAACTGTTATAAATCTGAGATTCATCTGCCATAAATATTCTGCAACATTTGCTTACAATTTTGGCAAATGCTCCTGGCCTTAAATCATTGCACTAGAATAGCACAGAAAGGGTACAAGCACTGGCGAGGAAAAGGACTTTAAATGTTCAAACAGAGGGGTGGGATTGTTATCTGTGTGGAATTTCTCTCAGGGTGACGTCGATGCTAGGAGATCACACTCCTCCTGTTTTACATGACTATTTTACATGTCACATCTATAATAGGGAGATTGAGGTCTATACCAGATGTATGTTGTTTTGGAATAAACATGAGAAAGCAAAGGGAAAGCAGCTGCTGGTACCTGATTTCATAAGACCCACAGCACAGCCTCTGTAGTTTGTCCCATACCCCTCTAGCTGCTGCAGCGGATCCCCACGACTGTCCTCCTTTCTGAGCCCCCTCCCTCAACACACCCTGCACTTTTCATTTTCTAAATGGGGTGGATTGCAGTGAAGTACCCCCCATAATCTCTGTTTAACTATTTCCATATGACAACTGCTTTGGATCCCTGCAGCCCAATGAAAAGGCCAGAAGCCCTGGCTCTGTTGAGGGGGGTTCCCCAGGGAGAGGTATGTAAACAAAGCCCAGCTCTGTAGCCTTTACACCTCACTTTCCTTTACTATTCTTGCTTGGATCTCAGGTGGAATTAAAGGGATTAAAGCTGAGAGTAAATGAGGCGAGTGTGCAAAATGACTCCTTTCTGAACCAAACGGCATGTTCCGTGCTGAGGAAATGAGATGCACATTTAAATCTCATCCATCCACCGCCTGTGGCCACCACCATGTACCTGCCTACTTAGCCCAAGGGTTAATTAATTGAGGCTTCAATGCACTATTGCAAGAGCATTATTGCATTTGATACTCTACATCTGTGATTTAAAACTCTTTCAGTCCCTTGTCAGCAAGGGAGGGTTTTAACTAGGAAATTAGCATTCAGATAAGGGTACGCTCTATTTGCTTCTGAAAGGAAGGAAATATTAAGGATGCTGCTGCACAAACCAAGCTGTAATATCCTGTCCCATCCTGGAAAGGGCTCCTGGGCCCAGCCTCCTGGGGGACCCTGTGTGCAAAGGGAGGACACTGAAAATGGGTTTGCAATTCTCAAAAGGAAACTCTTGATGGTAGAAACCAGGCTACCAAAATCAGATCTTTTGTAAAAAAACAAACAAACCCCCACAAAAACACTCTTGCTTATTTTCAATGCTAATTATATGTTTTCTATGTTGACACTTGACTTACTTTAAATACATGATCACTCAGCCACATCATTTTCATATTATATTTCAGGCTTCTCATGGAGTTCAGGCAAGAGGTCAATAACTAGATGGGGAGCAATATTAAAAAGTTAATAACAAATCACCTTTTATTGTCTCTTGGTAAGCAGAAAAATAGTAATTCCTTACATTTACATGATGTCCTCATGCTATACTGAGAGAGAGAAAGAGAGACAGTAATCTCTAGTTCTTGAAATGAAGCATATATTTTCCAGCAATAATGCACACTAGTTCTGAATATGAAAGTGATGATCTAACTAAAACTGCAGGAAGAATTAAAAGGTGCAGAAGAAGCAATTATCCAAATTGGAATTCAGATGCAACACCCCAATCAGTGAGAAAAGTGGCCCCAACAGCAATGACGACTTGTACAATGGGCTCAGGTTTGTGAATCTTTACCTATGCACGTGGTCCTTACTCACATGTGTAATCCTCACTGAAGTCTGCCTGAATATGGACTGCTTATGTGTGAAAAGATTTCCAGGATCAGACTTATGATTGTGTTCCCCCCAGAAGAATTCTTAAATCATTTTACACACACACTGTCCTGTGAATTAATAGATCCAAAGAGCTGAAACTCAGCCATGTCTACAAGTCACAGCTCCACAGTAGGAAGAATGCACAGAGTTACATCTCAGAAAGGCACTAGAGTGAGGTCTAGAAGCCACTGCACTTAGGACAATTTTTCACACAGCTCACAGGGAGGTAGAGTGACATGTTACACTTTGCTAGTGCTGCAGTTGACATTATATTTTTGAAGTGCTGACTCTCCCTTACTTCTGTACCACGAACTGGATGCAACTGCTGTGTGGAAACATAATTGCTCCATTTTTCTTTACCTTCTGTTGTGTCTGGCCTCATGGATACACAGTCTGGTCCATATACATATACCACCCCCCCCCCCCCCGAGGTGCAGTCCATTTTGGGATGAAGCATGGCAACTACCTAACAGTGCACAAGAGTTTAGAACAGGAAGTGAAGATTAACTTGTCCAGCTGAAACTACAGGGGGAATTTAGGAAGACAGAATGCAATCAGCCAGGACACTGAGGTTAACACAGCTAATCTTGTGGAAAGTGCAATGGGACCTTTAATAACCACAACTAGTCTAGGCCTCAGTTTTATGTCTCATCCAAAAGATGGCACTTCCCATGTTCCTAGTGGGGTTTGTGCTGCTGAAAGAGGAAAGAGTGCCACCTATTGAAGCATCAGCACTATTTCTTGTAACACCTGGACTTTCCTTAGCTTAGCCCAAGCTTGCTTAAGCTTAGTACAAGTGAGCAGCATCTTAAGCAATAGCTATTTGTTATATCTCTGTTCATATTGTATTGCATTATAAATGCGCAGCACACAGGTGGGCTGGTAAGCTCCCAGTTGCTATTTTCTAGCTTGAATCACCTGATGCAGGCCAGAGGTTTGAAAAACAAATACCTATCAGATGACAAGTACTAATATCTATAATATCTACCCTTTAAAAAAAATCTAATGCAAAGATACACAATACCAATTAGGAAAAAATACAACACAAAGAAATAGAAGTAATAAACACAGATGGGAACACACAGGGTTGGAAGTCAGGATTTATAAGAAACTCTGACAATTCTACTTCTTCTTGGACAAGAATTATCACCTGTGAACCCTGCTGGATTTCTGAACATACCACCTCTTACACAGGCTTTCTGAAATGGCTTATTGAGCCAGCGAGATGGATTGGATCAGCCACATGAAACCTGTTCTTGTGGCTTCTGGTCTTTTCCATTGTCAGTGACAGTGTGGACCTCTGGTGCTGGTAACATTATTAACAGCATTCTGGAACTCCTCAAAAATTAGAAAGCTAGTTTCTTCTTGGCTTTCATTTAGATAGGTTTATTCTTCTTGTTGGATTGACCTTAAAGGGTTGGTTATGACATACAACCTTGGTGAAGACAGCTCTTATCTTGGCAGATTGCCATAGACTCTCACATAGAATCTAAGGGCATTTGTAGACATGCTCCGGGGTACAGTGGATGGATGGGGGGGAATAGGGGGGAGACACCCACAGCATCTCATGTATTCAGCATCTCACATTTCAAAATGGCAGTGGGGGTGCTTTAATTAAAGCTTGTTTGGCAAGCTTTAGTTAAATTGCCCCCACTGCTATTTTGAACTGCGGGTACACAGAATACATGAGACACTGCAGCGCACTGGAGCATTCCGATTAGGATGTCCCAGCAGGCTCAATTCAAGTCTGCTCTGGCGCGTTGTAATCGGAAGGTGTCAGAGCGCATGTAAAAGCGCTCAAACATTCTAGCCAAGGGGAATGGAGGTAGGGGGAACTGGCATTCTTTCTGTTCAACTGATACTCCTTTTGTTCTAGGTTCTTTGCATAAAAGCCCTCTAACTTTTTTCAGGGATAATTGTCTTTGACTCAGGGGGGTTTGTTAGATGTTGACATTAAAAGGCTTTTATTCTACTGCCTTCTAACTGGTGATCTGAAAATGGCATTAGGAGTGGTGTTGCAATACTCTATTAATGTTATGAGCACTACTAGCTGAATAATGTATTCCTCAGTATACAACTCAGTTCACAAATAATAACCAGTAGGCCTTCTGAGGAAGTGTCTGCTGTTTACATGCAATATCCTTGTGCCAGCCCCAGAACAATGGTATTCAAAAATCTTGTGAGGTTGCAGTGGGTCTTTCAGCATTTATTGAAGACTTCACAAGTAGATATGTGGAGCCAGATCCCAAACCCCACTGAGGCTATGACTTACGCCAAAGGAAGGTGTGGTTACTCAGCATCCTTGAAATATATGGCAGAAGCAATTTACTCAACATCACTCCAAATATTTGGGCAGAGCCAAGCATGAAGCTTTACTCTTTTGACTTCCAGTCCTATACTACAGCCAAAAATTGTCCTGTCCACGTGTGATGTTTCAACCACCAGTGCATTGTAATTAGCATGAAGTCCATCTGCAGCAACAATGCTGATGTTATTTACAAGCATTTTAGTAAAGAACAATGTTTATAATAACCCTTTTTATTTTAAAATATCATATATGTGTTATACTTTTCTTTTTGATCCATTCAACATTCATATTGGTTTATGACAAAGGATCTTATGAGTTGGAGCCACTTATTAATAATTGTGGAAACCCCAGTGTCATATTTTGGAGTAATTGTTCAAAGTTGGACTACATTATATATTATAAAAGTTTATGCACATTGCAGTATTATCCATTGCTCATTATATGAAGTATACTGAAGGTAGGGCCATGAGAAACAGTGGCACCAGAAGACACTACAAAGAGTTAAATCTGAGGAATCCAAAAGACACATTAAATATTACCTCTTCCCAGGGGCTAAGAAGATGTCAGCATACTAGATGGGCATTACACTGAATTGGCAATATGACTTATCACAAAGTTTAAAAAAAAGATATTAAACATGAGAAGCAAAGACTTTCAATAAAGACATGAGGAGTTAAACCTCAGGTCTGGGTTTAACTTAATCCCAGTTGAAGACAAAGGACACTGAAGGAGGCTCTGCTTCCCACAGGATTGGGTCCATGAACAAGTACATTATGAACATGGAAAAACTGATAGAGGATATCAGCAGATCATCCATCTCTGGGGGCTTTACTGAACACAGGACACAGTCAAGAGTGTCTAATACTCCAGAGATTAAATGGTTTCATGAGAGACACACCCCCAAAGTTGCCTTTTTAGCAAGTGTAATAGGACTTTTTCAGTTTCATAAAGTATCTTGATAACTGGAAAGTGCCTGTTAATGGTAGAATGTTCCAACTATGAATTTTACAAAGATTAATCTACCCCTTTAGAATCCTAAGAAGCCAATCAAGAGGCCTCCCAGTCTTAGATGTTTTACAATCTCTGTGGGCACAAAGCTCAACTGAAACTACCGTTCAACATCCTAAACTGTCATCTTCATCTTCTTCTAGCATAAAAATACTTATTTTTCCCCATAATAAAGATTTTTTATAATAGCAATAAAGTAACTCTAGAGAACATGGTTGTCTTGAGATAGCTTAACTGTGTCTGGTACCTCATAACACCCTTGGGATGTGGCCGCCTCATAATAATCACTTTCTTTACCATGCCATGCTTAATTAAGGAGTGAAGCCAAAAGGTCAATGCAGGATAAAAATGTAAATCTCAAAGTTTTCATCTGTATCCTAACTCTACATCATAAAATCTAAATAATTTTCTGTAACAAAAAGTATACTCATCATGAGGCTTGGCACATTAGCAGGGAGAAACTGGAATACGCTGTGCAGGTCTTAAAATTGCTATAGTGATAATACAAATAAAGCCTAGCTCTCTCTATTCAAAATTATGTTATTTTCCCTTAAAACTAAATGTACCCATTCATTGATTGTCCTAAATAAAGACAATACTTTCCAGACCAGCTCTTTTTTATGTAAATATTATTCACAGTATAAGAATAAATGTTTCTTTGATTTTCCCCACACCCATGTTGAAGTGTGTGTGTGTGTACGTACATCTTCACACAAGCATGCATGTGCACACACTTATTTTGGACCTTGAAACAATGTAATATTATACATGTCTACTTGTTATTCTAGCTTTACAAGTAAAGCAAATATAATTTTAATTCCAAATCTTATTACTACATTGGGATACTGTGTGTCATAATAGGCAACATGGTTCTGGCAGCTGCTTATCTTGTTGGTCCCTCAATCATTGGTAATGCAGCTTTCAAATTGTACAATGACGTTAAAAATATACCTGCACTCAAACTGGACACTTTTGACAGAGTATGTATAAATTTAACATGAATTTCAACTCATAGTCTGTTTTGTATCATAAATAATGGCTGCAGAAAAATAAATATTTACTTTGCTTTTGAGTAATAGAACCATTGTATTTCATTCAGAAGCTCAGTAATTGGGCTAAAAGTGCGATTCTATTATGGAATCAATTATGCTTTTACCCTTCTTTCTCACTCTAGATAAATAAATGGGCAGACAGATGCTATGTGATTGATGTTTAATAGATCAATCAGTTCATCTGGATTCAAATAATATGCATTTATATAAGAAATGCAATTTTTTTTTGTTTTTTTTCCAGTAGAGATGGGGGTTTTAATATCTTTTTCCATCCTAGACTGGAAACAGAATGTTCTAAAATTTATTTTGCTCTTGCTGCAATGCTAGTATATCATTCTTTTTCAACTACATGTTCAATAGTTTGATATAAGGATATTTTTAATTGAAGCATTGCTAACAACTTATTCTTACAAAATCTGCACCAGGGACCAAGACATTTTTCATTGGATAGTACAATGAGGTATATACAAATATAGCTGTTTGGCAAATTGTATTAAAAATGGGGACTAATTTTCCTTTGGGTTGAGTTATCCAGGCAGTGACTAACTTCATTAAATTTTGCACATACGTTTTACTGTAATTCAGTGTTAAACAGGTCTAGAGCTCTGGTTGGATATTTTATAAGCTTGTTTACATTTATTATTCAGCTGTATCAATTATATACTGTTTTTCATAAGAAGTTTTAGTTGAGATGATTGAACATTACATTTATGGAATCAGCCAAAGTCAAAAGGAAAATCAAACTGAAACAACATGGGACTTTTGTATTATTATTAAACCTTTCCCCTGGATATGGGGGGTTAATATAAGTCACATTGACGACTTACATTCCTCTTGGAATGACACAAAACTGTGGGGGGAAGTGGACACAGCGGAGGGCAGGGAACAACTACAAGCAGACCTGGACAGGTTGGAAATATGGGCGGAAAACAACAGAATGCAATTCAACAAGAAGAAATGCAAAGTGCTACACCTAGGGAGGAGAAATGTCCAGCATACCTACTGCCTAGGAAATGACCTGCTTGGAGGCACGGAAGCAGAAAGGGATCTTGGAGTCCTAGTGGATTCCAAGATGAACATGCACTGTCAGTGTGACGAAGTCATCAGAAAAGCTAATGGCACTATATCGTGTATCAGCAGATGCATGACGAACAGAACCAAGGAGGTGATAATTCCCCTCTATCGGGCGCTGGTCAGACCACAGTTGGAATACTGCGTTCAGTTTTGGGCGCCACACTTCAAAAGGGATGTGGATAACCTGAAGAGGGTCCTGAGAAGGGCCACACATATGGTTAAGGGCTTGCAGGCCAAGCCCTATGAGGAGAGACTAGGGCACCTGGACCTCTTCAGCCTCCGCAAGAGAAGGTTGAGAGGCGACCTTGTGGCTGCCTATAAGTTCACCATGGGGGCACAGAAGGGAATTGGTGAGGCTTTACTCACCAAGGCGCCCTTGGGGGTTACAAGAAATAATGGCCATAAGCTAGCAGAGAGCAGATTTAGACTGGACATTAGGAAGAACTTCTTCACAGTTAGAGTGGCCAAGGTCTGGAACAGGCTCCCAAGGGAGGTGGTGCTCTCCCCTACCCTGGGGGTCTTCAAGAGGAGGTTAGATAGGCATCTAGCTGGGGTCATCTAGACCCAGCACTCTTTCCTGCCTATGCAGGGGGTCGGACTCGATGATCTATTGAGGTCCCTTCCGACCCTAACATCTATGAATCTATGGCCTGCTCCACCCCAAGTTCAGACAGTGTGCTGCTGCAGTTATTAGTACTGAATATATTGTGTTAAATGACTATGGAACCTGGTTAGAAATCAAGACTAGAGGTGAACCAATACATCAGTCCCATATTGGATTGGCACTATTATAGGGAAAATTGTATCAGAAATCGACTTTTATTGCCTGATGCGGACAATAATGTGGCCAATAAATGCCCCGTGCATGTGCACAGTCACAACATGCATGGGGCTAGGAGCATAGCCCGATGGCTTGGAGACCAGTGTTGGGTTGGTAAGTCTGGTGTGGGGGAAGGGGCATGGGGGGGACAGATCAACGCTCCCATTGTGAAGGAGGGAGTGGAGCTGGGACAGGCACTGCTCAGCTAAGGACAGTGTGGGACAGAGCCGTGAGTGGATTGTCTGGGGATGCCCCGGGGGGGGGGGCTCCTGTTCTGCACGTGCCCTAGGAGGGAACGGGGGGCGTGTGCCCCCGGATCTGCATGCGGGGTGGGGTGGGGTGGGGTGGGCTGTCACTGTGGCCTGGGGCCAGGGGCTGTGCTGGGCTCTTCGCAGGGGGGCTGGGCGGCAGTGCTAGAAGGGGTTATGGGGGGGCTATGGTGAAGTTTGGGGTGGCTGCAGCCTCCACATAACCCCTTCCCAGCGCTGCCACTACCTGCCCTGAGTGCAGCCCAGTCCAGCTGCCCACTCCTTCCAGGAAGAAGCCAGGGCAGTCCCAGCCCCAGCCTGCAGTGGAAGCCTGCCCCACCCTGTGCGCAGGTCTTGGGGCACATGCCCCACCATGCCCTCCAAGGGTTTGTGTAGGGCTGGACCCATCCCCCCCCCACATCCCTGATGAGCCGCTCGTGGCTCCTTCCCTCACCCCACCCCGTCCCAGCTGAGCGGCACATGCCCCTCCCCCACTCCCTCCTTTGCCACCGGGGCTTCGATCTGTGCCCCCCCACACCCCTTTCCCTCCCCCCTTCCATCACACCAGACTTACCAGCCCGACACTGGTATCCAACCTGCCTAGCTGCATATTGGAATTGGATAGATATCGGCCAATATGGCTCCTTAAAAATAGGCCGTCAGTATTGGCCCCAAAAAATCTCTATTGGTGCACCCTTAATCAAAGCCCATTTGTGCTAGGTGCTGTATACACACACGGGAAGAGTTTACAGTCCAAAATGGAAGTGTGTTCGAGTCCTAATTTAAGAGAAAGCCAGGTTATATGGGAGTATCAAGAGTGAGAAGAGGAATAGAAAGAACTATCCTGAACAACTCTTACATTTAGAGTCCAAAAATAAGAAGGTAGGTGTATACAATTGCCAGTTGAGCACTAGCTATATCAAACACAGAGTCTCTTCCCTACGTAGTTTGAAATCTATGTTTTAAATATTTTATGAAGTAATGCTAACAACAACAAAGGGGGTGAAGTAGATCAGGATCTATAGTAAAAGGCTGTTCAATTACTCACTCTCTGCACGTGTTTTATGAACATCAATATTTAAACTACTGTAGTATCTAGATCCTTCATTCAGGATGTGGGACATCCTTGAACTCAGCACTGCTCAAACACACACAAAGGCAATCGCTAGGACTCCTGCCTTGAGAGCTCCAAAGTTGTTTGAGCTTGTATCTGCATGGATAGGTAGTAAAAGAATTCACTTCTTGCAAATAATGGAACATTGGTTTTAGGAAGGATTTGAATGAGGTGAGACTTGGGGTTTTAGGACCAGGGCCTGGAAGGGTGTTCTAGGCATAACATGAATAGATGCAAGAAAGGGCAGGAGAAAGAATAGGAAGATGTGGAAATGGCATCAAGCTCTGTATCCATAGTGGAGAAAGAGGTGCGGTGGAGGAAGCTTTTTCCCCAGCCATTTTTAAAACAAAAGCCCTCAAAAAAACCGACACCACCCCCCCCACCAAAAAAAAACAACCCCCCCCACCCAAAAAACAGACCCTATTCAGGCTTATGTTTAAAGTATTTTTTTTTTAGTTTAGGATTGGAGGGAACCAAAAGGTGACCTTCAAAGAGAAGGTAAGGATGGCTTTTTTCTGCTTCTCTGTAAATTTATTAAGAAGTCCTGAAGTATCTTGTTTCTTCCTTAGGACTCTCAAGAATATCAAATATTGTACTAGCAGGAGTTAACATTGCTTTCTCAATTGCTTAGATTTCACTTTGGCTAGGGACAGAAATTCAAAAAGCCTGAGCCTGAATTGATTCAATCTTTGCAGGTTAATCTAACCTGACTAGGCTGAACTGGTTTGAAACTGGACAGACATTCTCTCTGGACTGAGGAAATTCAGGCACATGCCTGCAGTCGCTAGAAGCTGGGGGGCACTAGAGCAGCCCTCCCTTCCCTTCTGCAGGGATCTGAGCTGAGGGGAGCATGGCCAGGCCCCAACAGGACTCTCTCATCAGGGATGTCTGTCTCCATGGTCCCAGGCTTTTCCCTGCTGGCTGCTCAAGGGGTGGCAGTGTTGCCAGCCCCCAGCCCGGGGCTAACACTCTAAGGCAAAGTGGGGTGTGCAGTGCATGCACCTGTTGATGATATGGAGCTCTTCAATTTTCCTCCCTGTTTTGTCATACTGTCTGCAGCAAACTGGCAGGCAAGCAAGCCAGCTGGAGGATGATAACAGTCTTTATCACCCAACTAGCAAAACAATAGCTTCTCTCTACATTACTTCAAACTTCTTAAACAGTTTACCGGCTGACCTGTTGATTAGCTACAAAAGACCTAAGTGGTCACTATTCTTTCTGCCTATCCCAGTGCAATTGGAGACAAGCACACACATGGACACCTCGTGGCATTAGCTAGCATACCACATGCTGGCTACGGTCTCTGCTGTGGCAAGCAGAAAGTGGTGAGAGTGGGGAGAGGGGGGCACAGGGAAGCCAGAAGACCCTGCTGTGCCTGCAAGTCTGTGCCAAGCTGCAAGCAGCCCTGCTGTGGAGCAGAGAGCCCTGCCCAGCCCAGAGGGCATGCCCGGATACTGGGGGCTCTGATTTAACTTAACGCAGCAAGAAGTCTGGGATAGACATTGCATAAACCAGTTTGAGCCAAATCAGTTAACACTGATGCTACATTCAACCAAGTTTATCTCAACCCCATTTCAGCCATTTTTAAACTGGTTTATGGGCACTGAACACCTGTTCTGCTACAGGTTTAAACCAGTTTCTGATCACTTAAACCGGTTTATGTATAATGTCTGTCTCTCGCCTTTGATACTTGTGTGGGTACAGTTCCACTGACTCTCCAGTCATCCACAACATTGTTCAGTAGAATAAGGCCTTAGTTTCAAATTTTAAAAACAAGTAAGATTTTTAAACCCTTCTTAAGCATCAAGGCAAGGAAAAAAATGGAACAAAACCATTTTTTTCTCTTTCAAAGTATCTTTAGAACCAAAACACTGAGTCCATCAGATCACTAGTATTGTGAGAGATTATTTCCCTAAACTAGCTGACAGTGACCTATTAAACATAGGTTTTTAATGAGTTAATTACTTTAAGGTGTGACTGAGAAATGGACAATGGAAACAGTATCTCCTGGTTAATTAAACTCCTTTTAATAATACAGAGCATAAGAAGAAAACAGGACCCTGATTTGCTCTGAAGGCAACTGATTTTTTATGTAGTGGACTAATACAGAGCTATATATTTATTAGTGTATTCATGCAGTAAAGAAAATTAGTTGGTCTAAATCTTGTGAAGATTAAATGTACCCACACTGGGGTACCTATGCATTTGAGAACAAAAGCCACAAAGTAAATGCAAGTGTCCTATTAAAATCTATTTAAAACTGCTTTTGCATTTGTGAAGTGCAGGGCCTCATTAGAGATGCCATTCCTAGAATCCAGGCAAAACACTTTGCACAATTCACTTGTTGTTTCCACAACTAATTATTTTTATTTTCTAATAATGCCCTGTGCCACGAGTGAAGAGCTGATTTTTTTTCTTTCCATTTAGCACAGCTCCAAATGCTTACAATAAAGGTGAGTGCATTTTACTGCTCTTTGGCTTCCTGCTAATTTTATTCTATAACAAAATCAATTAGACTGGTGTAGTCCTGATTTTCTCCCTCCTTTCTGGCTGTTGAACTTGATTCTCTCTCAAAACTACTTTCTCCCTTAGCCACAATATTTTTTTAATGTCACAATAAATTGATTTTGGTCTGTTTAAATAGAAAAGAAGAGATGAGAGAACAACCAAAACAGGCAGCTTCCAAACAAAAATTGGAACATGAAGAAACATTTCAAGCTTTTGCCCTGATAAAGCAATCCCTATTTATGAAAAATAAATTAATTCTCTGCTTACGTTTGCTGTTTTTCTAGTTATATGTATTTTCACCATTAATTAATGGTGGGATGAGAGATTGCAGCCCTGAGCAATATGAATGGATGCTAGGGCTGCGTGAATAGCTTTTCTCCAGTAAGCATTGTGCAGGGTGGTGGGTGCATCAAGGAATGAGCTACTTCCCCCTCTTTGTGATGCACCCTTAACAGCCTTTCTGAGATCAGACAGTCCATCTGAATAGTTGGGGAAAATATTAGCAACACACAAACAATTAGCAAGGCAGATAAACATGATGTCCTGGATGCTAGAAGAAAGAGATCGTATTTTTAATTATTATAAAAGAGATTATTTTTTGGGACACAAACAAGGCCCTGTAGTTGTCACCGGCTGTCCAACTCAAACTAATTCTATGCAGCTCATCACACCAGTTCTTCCTAAGTACTGTCCTGGAGTACTGGACAGGATTGTAGGACCGCTTACTGTGCTATACATAGATTAGCAGTAACAAGAGCTGTGAAAAGCATTGCCTCATGGCTGGAGAATAGGGCACAGAAATAAAAATTAGCCTCATCAATAACCTTCTGTGTCAGTTATTTATCATCTGGTTTAAAAACTAAGCTAACACCAAACCTTTGGTAGGAATCAAGCAAATAAATCCTTAATTGGAAGATGCTTCATTCCAGTGTTTCAGAGCTTCTTGGAATCACCGGGAGGACAGAGATCCTGAAGATAATATCATGCATGCTGGTACATGTGACAGTACGAGAGGCATCATTAGACTACAAGTTATTCAGGGCAGGCACATGTTCTGTGCTTGTACAGAGCCTAGCACAATTGGGCTCAAACTTGTTAGAGGTGTCTAGAAACTATTTCAGTATGCTAAATAATTATTACAACAATACATTGAAATGGTAGAATGAAGAAAGGGAACTGCAAACTGTTAGACAAAGTTATTAAAAAATGAAAAGACTACTCTAGTCCACACAAGCATGTCACGGAGCTATGCAATAAAGCTAAGTCGTGTGAATTTGTAGTTAAAAGATGAACCAATTAGAGACTGAATAATTTGTGATATAACTGATAACAGGTCAAAGCAAGGTTATTGCAAGAAATAGACTTGACTTTGCAAAGAACATTGGATATTTGCAGAGCTAGTGAAAACTGCTTCTCAAATTAAAGTGTTAGTAAGCAATGAAAGAACAGAAGTGCATCTCATTAAAAATAAATACCAAGGCATAAAGACAGAACACTAGGCTAAACAAACCACAGAGGCCAGATTTTTTGCAATGAATGAGACAATCACAACAGAATGCATAGCATCCAGCACAAGGAGTGTGGTGTTATGCATGTAATAAAAATAACCATTTTGCAGATTGCATGGAAATACAAGAGCTGACTACATTCATGAACTGTGCATCTTACACGAGCTAGGGGAGGTGTTCAGGTAATGCACACTGGCCTCTGTCCTAGACATTTCTACTTGTGTATTCTATTATTCATAGGTGCTATTAGGCTTATACTTATTCTTTGCTTTTCCTTTTGATAGTTGTTATGCAACAAAAGGTGTTGGCAATGACTAGGGCCAGAAAGCAAATACAGGTCTTTTCCCAATGCTCATGTGGCACCTTTAGTATCCTACTAAGCTGACTAAGCAGCAGAAATGGATTGAAAGTGTTGATCTAACATTCACAAAAAATATTTAAGTGTTTGGTCTTTGCAGGCCTCTGAGCAAATGGAGTAACAGTTCATACTTGATCATACGCAGCACAAATGTAGCAAACATCAAATTTGCATTGGTGGTAATCCCATGATCTGGGATCCAGCTGCAGCTGCATGTATGGAGTATTGTATGAATCAGGTCTGCAGCACTGACCTCTTCAGTGGCAAGGCAAAAGCGAAGGCGCTTGGTTCTTTTGTGAAAGAAGAACAACAAAGTGTATCCCAGTGAGGTTAAGACATACGGAAGAGGAGGTTTTAGTACAACATGCAAGTTTTTCACATTCTGGTGCCTGAAATGTAAAATATGCATATCCACAGAAAATCTATTGCATCCTGCAGCACTGCTAGGTTTGTACAAATGCAAAAAGAATAGAGTGTTTGGTTAATTTTACACATAGTTCAACAAATTAATCCAACAGTCTGTGAACAAACACAACAAAGAGAGGAATTATAGTACTGCATGGAAAGCATGCATTTCAATTTGAAATTCTATGAACGTTTATAGTTGTTGCGAGGCATATAGCATTTGCTAATATATTTAAGCCCATGAACCACAGATGCCTGGGCTATACACATAACATACATGCTGATGCAACCATTTCCATAGTGATCTGCATCCAGGAATCTTATCCAAAAAACCAAAACAGCACAAATATTGCACAGCCACCACTAAGTGCACAGTTCTGCCTATGTTTTTGTTTCTTGCTTGCTTGATTTCTTCTTTTTTTTTTAAAGATAGAGTAGATTTTTGCTCTCTTGTTTCAGTCTATTTAGTTATTATTTCTACTGTTATTTTTAGTGTTTACCCTTTTAGCTCTATTCTTGAACTGTGCTGTTTTCATGCTTATGTTTTGATTCCAGTGACCTCAAAGAGCCATCACTGCCTGTTCTGCCTTTCCACATCCAAACTTCCATTTTTAGGCTAGATAGCACGTATTCCACATCAAAGAAGAAAACAAATCTGAAATGTGTGCATGAGTATGACAGCAAGTGCACACCAATACACTGATTCACTACAATTGAACTGCAACACAAAATGGCAGCTGCCCCTGTATCAGGTAAGGGGCTCCTTTCAGTACAAGGCAGAGAAAACTGCATTTTTTCAGTCTGAAACAATTCACTCCCACCTTGTCCACAGAAACAGATCTAGGTGCCTTAGAACTTAAGAAGCAACAATACTACTCCTTGTGATCTCTATATTTAGGTGTTGGAAATGCCACATTTCCAGGGACATGGCTGCTAGGAGAATCTTGCTCTCAGCAGCTTTTCTCTTTTCCTTGTGCTCTGCAATTCAGTCAGAGGAGTTGCCTTTAGAAGCAGAGCAATGAACTGAGACTTCCTTGAAAACTGTGCTTACAGCTATTAAAACTCTAGAAGAAAAAATTGTAAGAGAAGATGGATGAATGTGTTCCATGCATTGTGAATACTGAAGGCAAGCGTGAACTCTTAGAGGAGAATATACAAGCCAAGTTAAAAAAAAATCATATGTTAAAGGGACACTGTCTGGAAATTTAGATCCAAAGTTTTTGTCTGGATAACAACTTATTTTACAAATCCAAGACAAGCAGAAATGTTTTCACTGTCCTTTAAAAAAAAAAAAAATTGAACAGCTTTTTGTATCATTTAATCCAAATATTCCCATGTGGCATTTACAATACCACCACTGCAGCATTTAGAATGGACTGGGAAAAGAGAGGTGAGAGAAAGAGCTATGAAGATATTGCAGTAGTTAAATGTGAAGGGTGACCAAATTATGAACAAATGTTTAGCAGTAGGAACACTGAGGAAAGAGCACAGTGCAGAGGTGTTACGAGGAACAATTACTGTACCTTCTATAAAACTCCTAGTACTGGCCAAAAGTGGATGCAGATACTATCCCAGAGTGTCTACTGGTTTGATATGATATAGTAGTTTGTTGTTCCTACTACTAGGCTATGGCTGAATGGGCCTAGATGATACATGGGGAATGGTGGTTTTTGTTTTATTGTTTGAATACAGAAAGAAAGAACAACTAAGTGACAGAAAGCAATCTTACTGAAAACCTTACTTAACATCCTGTGTGTAGCTACATACCACAGTGACAGGGGCATTACATGGGCCAAAGGCAGGAAGGTGAGGGCATCAAAAGCAGGAAGGTGAGGACAGCAAAAGCAACACCACAGGATATGAGACCAGAGTAAAGGAGGAAAAGGGAAACCAGCAAGTAATAGTAATTTTCTGGTTTCATTATCTGAGCAGAGGCAGTGCAAAGGCACAAGTGATGAAAGATCTGCTAGATTTCAAGTATTCCTTATGGCGAGTCTTTATATATGGTGATATTAAGTAAAGACATTTATTTGTAACTACATGCCTAAGACCCCCTTCCTTCCCCAGAGAAATCCATGGGCAGCTGCTCTGGAGGAAACTCAGGTGAATAAATGCAGCTCCATGATCCCAGTAGATTTCTCAGTGAAAACCTGATGAGTCTGTCAAGGGACAATAGCACAGACCAGATGATCCTTTGGTCTACTCCCAAATACCCCAGAGCCTCTGCTCCTGCAGAAGGACATCTGTGCTGGTGATGGGAAGGAAGATGGTACTGCAGCATTCCCTTCCACAGAAGCAGTGGGTGTTTTTTTGGGTGATGTGGGGGGAGGGGGACCACAAAGATGTAGAGAGCATGCTGCTCTATCATCATACTTTCGTGGTTATTAACAAGGTTTGCCACTTTCCTTATGTGGTCAGACATGTCTAATTAAAAAATATATATCAGTATAGTTTTGATAGGACTCCTACATCACAGCATTGTGATACCACAGTTAAGCATGGGAGGTAGGGTAGAGCACATGGGGTATACCCATTCCCTTTAAAGTACAGTTCACTGAAAAGTGACAATAAATATGACACCTTATTCACAAGTGAGAGAGAGAGAGAGAGAGAGTGTGTACACGTGCATAGCACACAGTCATATTTGTTCCCTGAATAACAAAAAAATAGATTTTTGCCAGTGTTTATTCCTTTCACTGTAACTGAGCAAGCAAAGTTATGGGAGGGAGAACTCTATTCTAATCCTTGTCTGATGCCATCCACAAAACTACTGTGTTCAAAGCCAGGGACAAATTCCATCC
Organism: Alligator mississippiensis; assembly: GCF_030867095.1. NCBI lineage: Eukaryota > Metazoa > Chordata > Crocodylia > Alligatoridae > Alligator > Alligator mississippiensis. The sequence continues at coordinate 256,342,654 of NC_081826.1, forward strand.
TTGGTTGCAGCTCTTCCTCCTCACTGAAAGTGGTTGTGAAATGAGGTAACTTAGGTTCAAGAGATGCACTGGAAAACAAAAGGACTGCAAAGAGTGCTGCTGCAGGGGAGGGATGAACCTTTAAAACAGTGATGATGTGGGCAAGTAACCTGCCTCAACACCCTAATCCCAAAATCAGTTTCTAGGGCTGAACTTTAGAGGGAAGAAAACATCTTTTGGTTTTAAACATCTGATGTGGAGTTACTGAAATACAAGCACAGAGACTTAAATTATTCCTTTGCAAATTCTTCCTTGTAGCAGCTGTCTAAGGTACATATCATTGCTGTCCATAACTTGAATTTAAAAAACGGTATAACTGAGGCACATGTCAGGGGGATGGGGGCAGGACGGGACAGACTTACTTGCCCAGCCCTCAAATACCTTGAAACAGAACTCTGGACTTTAGATTCCCCCCCCAACCCGGGGTAATTCACCTGTCTATATTTATTTTGAAAGTTCTTAACCATTTTTCTTCTAGCTAAATTATCTTCTTCCCTCTGAATGCAGCCATATTTACATGAGACACTGACTGTGCAGTTGTTACTGGGCGCAACTACATGTTTGAGTACAGTGTAGTTATGATAGGATAGGTTATGCTAGGTAAGTAAAATTACTGTGCAGTACGGGTGCGCGTTTACATGTGCATGCCCATACTGCACGGTAAATATAGCAACTTACCCAGACTTGAGCGTAAATTTGATATCTGTATCATGCAGGTATCAAATTTACGCCTTATTAGTTACTGAGCAGTAACACACGTGTAGACGCCTTACTGCGCAGTAACACTGTGTGTGAAGACTGACTTGGGACTAACTTTAGGCATCCCTGCCAAATGTTTGCCACCACTGATCTAGGCAGTCTGCATCTACATGAGATGCTGACTGTGCAGTAGCTTGTTATTACTGTGCAGTAGCTAACTAAAGTTAGTCCCAAGTCAGTCCGCACACAGCGTTAATGTGCTTTAATGCCTGCATGTGTAGATGTCAGCCTATTCCCACTTACTGCACAGTAACATACTATGCAGTAAATTTATGCGAGCATAAATGCATGTGTAGACACGTCCACTAGGCAATCATTTAGTACTTGCATAAACAAGTACTAAAATGACAGCAGTAAAGTGGTGGCCAACCTTTGGCAGGGATGCCACAAAGCTCAGCCCCACCTCTTCCCAAGTACTACTCTGATTCCTGCCCCCCACAGGTGTCCCAATTAGTTTGCACCCTGGGGCACCAGAATGCTGATGGGGGAGCAGGTGTCTCCACACACAGAGCACAGCAGCAACAGGACACTGCTAAGAGAGGAGGTGTCACCACCGAGAGCCAAGTTAACTCTTCTTTGGCCCTGCAACCACTGAAATTTTATATAGTGAGCGAGGACCCAAAACCCTTAATGTGGCAGCAGTTGCAGAGCCAGTGAAGTCTTAACCTGGGTTTTGGTAGTGATACTCCTCTCCATCTTTTGCAGCCAAAGACTTGAGGCCCTCTGCTTCCATTCCACTGAGCGCCTGGGGCTCACATGCCACACACAGTGGCTGCCTGTGTGCTGTTTGATTCCTTTGCATCTCTTACTGAGAATTAAAAAGAAAAATAAAAGCATTTATTGTAAATATTATAAAGAGGTGCAGAAAAAAACTGCTGTGCACTAGTCATGCACAGGGGTCTTTGGCAAGGGAGTCTCAGGGCCAGGGCGTTCCATGTCCCTTACCAGCTGCAATAGCGTTGTTATTTTCTGGCTAAAGCTGTAACAGGTGACTTTACCCTGTGACAACCTCAGTTGAGGCACCTTGTAAGGCTGCATCTCAAGACACTTTCAGGGAGCCTGTGACAGTCTCAGGGCTCACACTTCTCATGGGACAGGCCCCTGTCCTCCTGACATGATGTTAACTTCAGGGTCATATGCTGTGTACCACCTGGTGTCTCCAAACCTATGGAGGAAGCAGCACTCTGGCATCTGCATGACTTTGTGAGGTGGCACCTTCAGAGTCCATAATGTCAACAGGGGTCTTGCACTCTTGGGCCACTGAATGCCATAGGCTACCTGCAAGGTGTCACAAGGGCCCCTGGAGCATCTTGTTCCCCCCTCACTGGCCACCCCCATTAAAGAGTGGGAACTCTCTTAATGGGGGTGCCCCAGTTACAATCTTAAGGCCCATTAGGCAGTATGCTCAGGCTGCAGGTGGTTCAATGATGGCAATGAGGTGTCCCCAAGAGCTGGCTCTAGAGGGTAGTGCCAACCCCATGGAAACCTGGTGTTATGATCAGGCCTGAGGACTCCTTGCGAAGTAGTGACATTGAAACCCCAATTATGGACATAACTGGGGGTACTGGGGATGTAGCGTGCTTGCTTTGTTTCTGAGTGCAAGGGACAATGATGGGGCTGGTCTCACTTTGGGCTCTCCAGGCTCATAGCTTCCTGCAGGCAAGCAGGTCTCAGACTGGGCCTGCCAGGCTAGGCCAGACACAGGCAATCATAGTACTTGGTACATAGGGTCAGAAGGGACCTAAACAGATCATCAGGTCTGACCCCCTGCCTCGGGCAGGAATGGGTGCCGGGATCATATAACCCCAGCCAAATATCTGCCCAGCCTCCTCTTGAAGACCCCCAAGGTAGGAGAGCACACTACCTCACTTGGGAGCCCATTCCAGAACTTGGCAGCCCTAACTGTAAAGTAATGTCTCCTGATGTCCAGCCTGAACCTTCTCCCTAACAATTTGTGGTCGTTATTCCTAGTAACCCCCTCGTGGTGCCCGGGGGAACAGAGCCTCCCCCAATTCCCGCTGGTCCCCCCTGATGAGTTTGTAAACAGCCACCAGCTCCCCTTCTCAGCCTTCTCTTGTGGAGGCTGAATAGGTTCAGACCCTTTAGTCTATCTTCATAGGGCCTGACCTACTGCTCCTTGGCCATGTGAGTGGCCCTCCTCTGGACCCTCTCAATGCTAGCCACATCCCTCTTGAAGTGTGGTGCTCAGAACTGGATGCAGCACTCCAACTGTGGCCTGACCAGTGCTGCATAGAGGGGAAGGATCACTTCCCTGGACCTGCTTGTGATGCTTCTGTAGATGCACGACAAGGTGCGGTTAGCCTTACTGACCACTTCCTCACACTGGCGGCTCATGTTTATCCTGGAGTCAACAATGACTCCAAGATCCCTTTCTGCCACCGTGTTGACAAGAAGGGTGTTCCCCAGCTTATCGGTATGTTGCTGGTTATTTCTCCCTAGATGCAGCACCTTGCACTGGTCCGTGTTGAATTCCATCCTATTCTCATCCGCCCATCTCTGTAACCTGTCTAGATTTAGCTGGATTCTGTCCCTCCCCTCCAACGTGCCCACCTCACCCCATAACTTGGTGTCACCAGCGAATTTAGAAAGCGTGCTTTCCACACCCACAACCAGATCGCTGATAAAGATGTTAAACAGCACAGGCCCCAGGACCAAGCCCTGGGGACTCCACTGCCCACATCCTTGCAGGTCAAAAACGACCCGTCCACCACCACTCTCTAGGTGCGACCATCTAGCCAATTTGCCACATATCTGACTGTGTAGGCATCAATGCCATAGTCACCAAGTTTTTTTAAAAGAATGTGGTGGGAAATCATGTCAAAGGCCTTCTCAACAGTGTAATTAATAAGTTTTGTGCTCTGGACAAAAATTCCCTGCACCCAGAGGGGTGTGTGTGGGGATGATGAGTGCCAATGAGAGAAGTAGGGTGGTCACTCTTACCTGTATCAGTGAGGCAGACAGAGCACTGCTGTGTCCTGCACTGGGGTACACAGGGCTGTGCTCCCCATCCCCTCAGGCACTGGGATCTGTTCTCCCCCTTCTCCCCTCTGGGCAGGAACAGGGAACTCTCTCACCTTCCCTTCTCTACAGCTGGGCAGCAGGGGCTGTTCTCCCCCCTGCCTCCCCCTGACTGGACATCAAGGGCTCTTCTTTTTCCCTGTCCCCCTCATTCCAGTTGGGCAGCACAGGGCTGGGCTGGGCTTTGCTGCAGAGCAGCTGAGCTGGTGAGAAGAGCACAAGGGCAGGATGACTTCTGTTGGACTCCCAGCCAAGGTAGTGCGGACCCATCAATCTTTAACGTGACCCTCCAACCCCAGATGCTGCCCTTCCCCTCTCCTCGCCTCTTCACTTGCAGCCCTGCCCCTAGCCCTCATGTACCACACACAACAGCTGTGCACACCGCTTGTGGCATGCATGCTGCAGGTTGGCCACTTCTGCTATAACCACTTTTGGCTATCTCCTTGAGGAAAAAGTATACTGCTGGACTTCAATCGTTTGTATTCAGGAACAGGGCTCCTCCATCAGGCAAAACCTTTGGCACAAATGAATGTAGCCCCATAAAATGGTATTTTTGTAATTTATTGAATTATCAATTTGTGTAAAAAATATTAAATATTGGAAGCAACTCCTAGATTTTTTTCTCTCAGTGCCTCTCAACTTCACATTCCCCTCTTTGAACTAATTCCAGAAGTTTATTATTTTTAGTATTAGAGCACCTGAAGGTACTGACTGAGGTTTGAATGCAGTTGTGCTACACACTAGCCTAGAGTTTGCAGTCTAAATAGAGAAGACAGGGAAAGGAAGGAAGGGGAAGCAGGAACATACAGCAGTCAGTGGTCCAGCTGAGAACAAAGCCCACATCTCCTACGGTGAAGTTCAGTGCCCTTCACACTGCCCCAAGCTGCCTCTCCAAGTTCTGAGAACACCCAAATTTAAACCCTTTTGTTTCACATAGGAGGAATACAAAGGAGCTTTTACTATTCCATTATCTTTTTTGGAAAATGCTAACTGACTCCTTATGAATGCTCAGTCCAGCCACTACACAGGGTTAGGACTGCAAGAACTAACAGGTTTTGGGACAATTATTTCTTCTGAGGGATGGGGAGGATGTAGATGAGAGAGATTTCTAGTATTTACATTGAAGGGTCATTCATTGTGTCCAGCCTTTATTAGTGGAACAAGTCTGAGATTTTAGCTTAAATCATGTGCTTGCTAGTAAAGACAACAGGCACTGTGGCTAACCTACATGTTGACTCCATGAATAAGAACGATGTGGAAACACTGTGAAGAGCAAACAGATCCTGGTGATAAGGTCAATATCCTCCCTGTGAGCACTAATTATGTTATTACAGAAACAGACTAACACAAGAACTAAAGCATAGACACCTATATTTAGGACCTGGCCACATGCCCGTGCTTTATGAGGCACATCCTTAACATGAACTGAGCTATTTTAATGTGTTACTTGTATTGCAGTAGCACCCAGACACGGGCCAGATATCCACTGTGCTATGTGCTGCATAAAACTACAGTCTCCACCTCAAAAAGTTTCCAGCCTAAGCATAAAACAAGGCACAACAAATGTTGGCAGGCAAGCAGATGAAAGAATAAAGGGACAACGTTAGCTAGTCTGGAAGGCAGTAGTCTTAACTCACCCATGGCCTAGCAAGAGAGAGTTTTAAGGAGGATGGGAAGGAGAATAATGAAGTAGCTTTGTGACCTCCCAAGCATGAGGGGCAGCATTTGCCCTTGGGGAAAGTTTCGAAGGATACTCCCCCCAACCCTCTTCTTCTGAGTTACGGTGAGATAAGGTTTAAAATGAATTAATTTCAATTATAAAGGAGCATAGATCATCCAAATTACACCAGGGCTTTCCATAGACACTTTGAAATAGACTAAAACACCAACCCACATTACCACAAATGAACAAGATGTGAGGTCTGCACCTCATGTGGCAAGTTTAAATAATGGCAACTTCCATTTCCTGGGCTGCAGACAGCAAGTATTTGCTAATTAGACTTTTGTAGCTGACAAAGCAGGGAGGAGGGGCAAAATCCCACTTTATTTTTGTCTTATCAAGTGACACCAAGAATGAGTGCATGGGGGGATGTGGGAGCAGGGGCTAGGGATGCATGGAGGGGAAGAGGTGGGGGAGGGAATTTGTGTGCAGTGGGAATAAATCTGAAAAATGTGTAAGTGGAGCTGCAGAAGGAAATCTGCAGCCGCCTGAGCCAGGCAGATGAATGGCAGAGAGGATGGAGGCTATTTGAATACTGATGTGGCCCTCACTTTCTTCCATTTCCATTAATGACATGCTCATCAAGGGCAAACAATGGGACCGGCTGCCTGCGCCTGTCACACTGTGTGGGTGCTGGGAATGCCAGGCTGTCATCCTGGGGCTGCATTTAGAGACCTGCACGTTAATAAGAAGTGCTCTGTGCCGTCAATGCAGACAGGTGCTTCCGAGCCTGGGACATGCTCCATTCCCTTCCCCTGAAACCCTCCTCTCCCAGCCCCCTGACAGACACCATGAAATGCACAAATTAACAGCCCCATCATGTTGGGCTGCTGCTGCCTGCGGTGAAAGCAGAAAATCAAGTTGTCACCCAGGGTGCAGTGATAAAGCCACAGCCTCATTTCTCTGTTGGTGCCCTATAATAGCAAATGCCAGACAGCTGGATGGATTGGGAGGTTTTAGATTAGGGTCCTGATACACTTTGGCCAGAGAATTAGTAGTTGCTGTTTTCATGTGTATTATTTGTGTGTGAAGCAAACATCTGGAGAAAGCAAAAGCTACAGGGTCAGCTATTCTTTGCTCCTTCCCCCTAACATAAAAGAAAATATATCTGTGGAAGTCAGAAATCACCTGATGCCTAATAAAAAAAAATCCAGCTGTGTCCCTTTTTAGAGACTCCCAGTCAGAACCTAGAGCTGGACAAATGCTAGGAAACGCACAGCCTCTCCAGCCATAACAAGCTTATAATTCCAAGACAGAAAGGTAGGAAGCGAGGGGGTGCAATAAGGTCATTTTTCTTGCCTTCATGAGAAGGCAAGAAAGGGTGAACATATTCCCCTTCCCTAACTTTCCTGATGTGGGTAGGTTCTATAACACAGCACCCCTCTGCTACAACAGATATCCTGGACCCGAGTTCAAAGGCAGGGTTAGCTCAGTTAGGCTTTTTGTATGTATGAGGCTAAGTTTTTCAGAGGTGAAATCTGATTCCTGGGTTGCGAGTCAGCAGTGGGGCCAAAGGTGCTTGGCAGACCCTATTACCACCACACAGAGTCAGCATGAAGACTCCTGTGCTTATACAGTAAAAAACAAAACAAAAATGGACCCACAAGCTATTACTCATAAGGAAGGTGACCCTGCCACACAATGGCCATGTAAACATTTGCCCCACAGAATGCTCCACGCCAGAGATAAGTAATGGGGGGCCTGAGCCCTTCAGACTCCAAGGAGTTTAATGACATAATGGCCTGAGAACTTCAACATAAAACAGGAAGAGCAACTAACGAAACTTACAACATAAAACCCCCCTCCTGTCATTTTTATAGTAATAGTAAAACACTTTATTGAATTTATGAGCTACATAATGACTATGAAGAATGTAACTTGAATTAGAACCAACTCAGAAGTATAATATCAACTATAAACCCTTTTCTATTACCCCATCCCTCTATCATCATCTTCTGTCTCTTCTTAAACCAAGGGATACTGCTTTCTTCAAAATTTAGTCTGGGATCCAGCTTCTCACTTCTTAGTAAATCGCACACACCCTGAGCATCTGAAATGGACCAAGGACAAAAAATACAAGTTCAAGCCAGGATTTTTCTAATTCAAAGTTAAGGGACTTGAATTATGAGCACAACAAATATTTTTCAGGGTGTAGAGTATGAAGGAGGGGAAATATTCTGCACTCTTTGCTGTAAATCTACATGATGGTAGATTATTATTTGAAACCATATGCAAGCCAAGTATATAGATTTTACACCCCCCCCCCCCCTTTATAAGGAGTCACTTCAGAACCAGGCACATTAACAGCATTTCAGAAGCATCCATCCTCTCTGGAGCCCTTTTGGTCCCAGGATTCTGAGCTGAACTACACAATCTGTACAAAACCAGGGAAAGCATTGAGGGGCTGTTTATATCCAGATCCATTATTTCTGTGGACGAGTTTGTAAATGAATGATTGTGAGGGAGGGAAATGTACATAACACAGCTAAAGCAGCATGTTTTACTGTGTTTTCTGATTCCATTTTACTCTTTTAGTCTCTCAGGTCCCCACGGATTTCTCTGAAGGGGCAATAAAATAAAATGGGTGAAACAAAGCCATAAGCCAGTTAAGTCTGAAAGACATGTCATCTCATCTAAAAAGAAGAAACGGACCATTTCCATGCCTAGGGCTGACAGCAACGCCTGAGCTGGCAATAGTGCTATTCCATTTGATTTATAGAATAATGGGGTGACAAATGATGACAAAAATAAACTTTTACTGCACTGAACTGCTCCTTTATTTATGAAATTTGGCCAAGTAGTGAAATCTTTTATCTGCAAGTTGTAACATGGAGTGGAAACGAGCGATTATGGTGTGGTAATAGTAATCCAGTGATGGAGGCCGAGTCAGTTGGAAATGGATTGAGGTAAAATAACTACCGCACCATGATAAATGTGAACAGCGCTTTGCTGACAGATGATCTAACAGGTGTTCATAACAACTATATAAGAGGATTTATTTATGACTAGCCACAGCCGCAGCACTGTAAATCAACGCCAGCAGCTGCACACCGCTGAAACCAAGTCCCTGATGGAAGAACAGTGTAAGAACCCAAAGAACACAATTCACTCCAGAATCTTAATCATCAAATAACATTTTTTTAGGCAATTACACTAAAGTGTGGAAATCAGAATTACTCACAATTACACAAAGCCGAGCCACCAACTAACTTTGTCCAAAATTGTACTTTGCACAGTGGCCTCCAGTACAGAGCCCAAATGAAATGAGAACTCCTTTGGGCCAAGTGTCAGAAAGGTGGAACGGTTACCTAATGCAAGGAAGCCACTGCTTATTCTTACTGACATCTTTGATACAAGCACCTCTAACAAGAAACAACAGAAATCTTGCAGTCCAATTCTAATCTCAGTAGTCTCTCTTGATGTAACTCCATTGATTTTCCAGTGCAGATGATTCCATGGTTGCACCAACACAACTGAGACCAGAATTAAACCCAGCCTGATTTCTCCCAGACTGGCTGGATAACACACATTTCAAGGTACTAATTTTTTGTATTCACATGTAATCAGAAGAATTGATTGTATATTTTATTTCATAAGCAGTAGCATATCAAATAATAGATAAGACAACAGTAGAGGTGAGGCATTGTGGAAAACATATTTTCTAAAATATCTAAATTTGCTCTTCATAAGAACTAGAAAAATAATTCATAACAAATAATGTATGTTACTGTCTTTCACCTCTTTTTCTCTATCAAGTGTCTACATACTGGGAAAGAGTTTTGTGTCTTCTGCTATGAATTTTTCACTCAGGAATCAAGTATATTGTTCAGCATGTGGTGGTGCCACTTATACACTCAGTGTATATGTGTGTGTGTGTGTGTGTGTGTGTGTGTGTGATGGATAAAAATGGAAGAGACACAGAAATACGAAAATATTGCCTATTGGTGCACTGAGGTTCAAACATGCGAAATAAACAAAAACATCCAAAATTAGGGACAGCTGAAAATAGAATGACAAAGCTTCATGTGCTGTGAGGATAAATTATCTTGCATATAGGGAAACCTTAGACTGATGGTAACAGTAACTAGGATGAAGAAGCACCAGGGAGACCATTTTTTAAAAGCATGTTAAGCCACAATCAGCTTTGCCCTTGTACAACTAGAATCCACTAAGGTCCTGACTTAACATCCACAGCTTGGAGAGTCCTCAGGGATCAGGTGTCCAACTACTGCAGGGGCAGGAGGAAGTCCATTTTGCATGAAATTGTACATACACTCTTTCCAATTTTAAGTTAGCATTATCACTTAAAATTACAGAATGCACAGTAATGAGCAACAAGTGCATGAAGAACACTCAGAAAAGCAACTCTATTCTCTTCTTCCCAAATTGAGAGGAAATGCAGATAGAATATAGGCTGACAGGCTACGGTGAGAAAAAGGAGAAAAATTCTATTTTCCATCTCTGATTAATTCTCCTATCTCCATACCATATCTGCACATTTTCTAGGATTTGCTTTTCTTTCCCACCTATTTTTGAAACGCAGCATCATTTCTCTCCTTTCTCTTTGTGCCAGTCATACAAATCCCATCCCTCGTTTATTGTTCATGCTTTTCCCCCAAGCAATTCTGACATAATTTTTTTACTTCTCTGAACTGCCCCTTTCTGCCTCCCTTCCATTGTTTCCCACTTACCAAAACCTCACATTGCTTTCTCTCTTCAGCCTACCAGCTCTACCATCTTGTCTCCCAGTAAAGTCCATCCTCTTCCTTCCTATTTATATTCTCCCAACCTTGAGGCACTGTGAGAGGAACCTTATTTCAAATTTCTCTTCTCTCACCTCCAAGATCTCTCTCCCCTTCTACTCAGACTTGGTGCTTTTGGGGGTGGTGGAGAATTTGATTACCTTTCCCCTCCACCCCCTTTTTTGTTCCCTTCAATGCCTCCAATATAATAGCATAAGAATTGCCATTTACTGAGACAGACCATAGGCCCATCTTCCCCAGTATCCTATGTTACACAGTGGCAGAGAGTGGATGCTGAAAGGAGAGTGAACAGGGTATGACAAGGGGATGCAGCAGGGCAGTGATAGCATGGGGCTGAGGCCCAGGACAGATCTGCAATCCACTCCCTGCATGTCCTTGCTTGTAGAACCACTGCCCAGTGCAGGGACGTATGGGGAGTGGATTGGGGCTCTGCCCCAGGCCCTAGCCCTATGCTGTCACCATACTGCAATCCCAGCCCTGGCCCGACCTGTTTGTTCTGCTCATGGACGCTACTCCCTACCTGCCAGCAGCCCTATCCCAGCTGCCTGGCTGAGTGTGCCTTGCCCACAGGAGTCCCCAGCTGGTCTCCATGGAGACCCCATCCACCTGTCTGCTTCATCCAGCACAGGCTGGGATGCCTGGGCAGTGGTGCCAGGTCCAGCAGTGGAGAAGCTGGCAGTGGGAGCTGGAAGAAACCACTGCCTCAGGGGCTGCCAGGAAGCTGAGTCTGGCTGCTGCACTACCCCCACCCTGCCACATGCTTGGGGGGAGGCGGGACCGGCCGCACACTCCACATCCCAGGCTGCCCCCCATGCCTAAGCTGGGTGGGGCCAAGGGGCATGCTGCAGGCCAGATGGAATCCCTTGGTGGGCCGCATTTGGTTCACAGGCCATATTTTGCCCACCCTAGGTTAGGAAGTTCTAATCCAGAGGTTGTACCCCTAGCTCCCAATCCCTCTGGAGGCAGCAGGTGGTAGTGTTCCTGCTAATGTAGGTAAATGGGCCCCAGGTGTTGAGGATTTAGAGACCATTGAGCTGGTATTACCATCCTGCATGTAACTAGCAGGTGGCTGGGAGAGAATTTAGGAGGCTTAACAAAGCAGATGGTAACCTGGGCTTGCCACATAGCATAGCAGTTTGGCTCCACAAAAATCCCTTCTTTAAAATTCTCACCTTCCTCTACCTCGCTCTGTATTTCAGCATCCCTGTGGAAGTCCACAACCTTTCAGTTCAGGGTGATGCTGGAGTGACTGCCTTAGCATGGCAGGGGAGGTGTGAGAGTCAGGAAGCCCTTGGCATTAGGAAGTGCTGGAGCAGTGATGCCCAGCAAGAGAGCACCATCCCTGCCTGCCACGAGTAGGCAGTGCTTCTCCATGCTGCTCTCCTCTTGGCCCCCTTCCTTTTTAATCAGTTCCAAGCACCTGGGAAGCCATCACCCGCCCCGCCTGTTTGTCTCACCTGGTGGTCTGGGTGAAGGATCCACAGCCCCTTCTCTGGCAGCTGGCTAGCTAGTCGCAGGAGTCAGTGAGGTTGGGGCAGAGCCAGGCCTCACTGGAACAAGCTGCACCTTCAGTCCCTGGTTGCAGCAGCTGGGACACATACCAACATGGTCCCCAGGTGGGGCTGCATTGCCTGGAGGAGGTAATCACAGCAGCAGGTATCCTGGCTGCTTGGAGCCTCAGAGCAACCCTCAGGCCCCTGCTGGCCATGGTAGAGCTGCAGCCGTGGTCAGGGGGAGATGCCACTCACTGCAGGGAGAGGTGTTGCTCCTGCTCACCTCTCTGCAGAGCCTGTCCCCCTACAGCACCTACTGCTGGTGTGCAGGGACTGCCACCATGCCACAGGACCTTGGAGAGACAGGAACCAGCCTGGCAGGGAGGACAGGAGACTCCGGGCTTCGCCTCCATTCCAGCATTGCTTGGATGATTGGCCGTCAGCCCAGGGGAGAGAGCAGCCAATCAGAACTAGGGCAGGAGACAGGCAGCACTCTCCCTGCTTCCCTCAGGGTCTGTCCTCACTGTCATGTGAGTGTGGGGTGGGGGAAAGCACCCAGGCAACTCCCAGCAGTTCTGCTTCCTCCTTCCCAGACCAAGGAGGTAGCTCTTCTGTTCCTCCTGCCCTCCAACTCCAGGCTCAGGAAGAGGGTTAAGGGGCCCTGCTGCAGCTGTGTTGTCCCTGCCTCCCACCCCACCTCCAACTAGGAGAGGGGCAGAATCAATCCCAGGAACTGATAGGCAAGCCATTGCACAATGTACCTGTCACAGATGAAAGCTGTGCTTACCACATAACTGCCTAGGAAGCTCACTTTCCAAGAACAGAAGTAGGGAGGTTGCAACAAGGCATGAAAGCACGACAACATCCCTCCATCCACTTTCTTAACTAGTTCATTCCATTGACTGTCAGAAGCCCCAAATCCCTTCAGTTATGAACCTACCTCAAAGCTTACACTTCTTTCTCCCCTTTACAGCATTCAGGGCTCTCCTGTTCTTAGTGAGGTAATTGCTTTCAGGCAAACACTCAGTTTGACAGCAACCTGGAGCATTTGGGACTACAGAACGTATGGTAAGAAACAATATTTAGTAGTACTAAAAAAGAGAGTGTGGCCTAACACTGATGATCAGAAGTATGGAACAGCTTCTATGCAAGAACAGACTGAAAAGGCTAGAACTCAGCTCAGAAAAGAGGCAACAGTGAGGTTATGATAGACATCTACAAAATCATGAATGGTGTCAAAAGAGTCAACAGGGAATACTATTCACTACATCTCATGCTATGAGTACTAGCAAACACTGGAGGAAACTCCAGGCAGCAGTGCTAAAACAAAAGTAAATACTTTTTACACAGTATATAATTAACTTGTGGAACTCATTGTCATGGAACATTGTGGAAGTCAATAGTATAACTAGGTTCAAAAAGGGATTAGACAAATTTACAGACAAATAAACATCAGGAACTAATAAGCCCAAGAATCAGGGATGTAACTTTTCAGGATATTCCTAACCTATGACTACTTGTACTCAAATCAGGGGTGAGGCCTATAGTACTAAGTGCTGTTCAATCACACAGAAAAGCAGTGTCAGTGCTCCAAATGATTAAGGGAAAAACAAATTAGAGTAATAAGAAGAGACACAGAAGAAGACAGGAAGGATGAAGATAACAAAAGACCCACCCCACTTTTCTGCATCACCAGCCTATTCAGTCCAGTCTAACACTTATTTATGACTGTCAGAGGAAGTTTTTCTCTGTACACTGCCTAGTTTAATGTGGCTTTGGCCCTTGATTAGGGTCTTCAAGCACTACCATAATATAAACAACAATGTAGGCAGAAACTACCATGTGCAAAACTGTGCAGTCCAAAATTAGAGATATCAGAAAATGACCAGCATTTATTATTGCACATGATGGATACTTCCTAGTAATCACTTACAGAACAACCTATACAAAAGGAAAGTTCTGTCCAATTCTCTGCACTCAGTAGTTGGCTTATGCCTCAAAGCTTGAGAATTTATAGCCTTTATCATTTTGATACCTTACCTTTGCTGTACCATTCTCAGTTTTTAAATTACTTGGAAATGTTTATGTGCTTTGTCCTAATATGTCCCTTTTCCAAACCAATAGTTAGACACTGCCTATGATCTATCTGTCTGGGTACACTCCACTTTATCATGTTGAAAACTGTGTACCTGCTGTTACATTAGCAGTGTCTGATCTTCCACCACAGACCACTGCAATTCAACAGTTTTCCTTTTGCTATGGGGCAGCTTAATTCTCTACCTCTTTCAGGGTAGTAAGACCACAAAAGCAAACCATGGTTACAAGACCTGTTTACCCAGATTCTCTTTTCCTCCACCCACAGAGAAAAAAAAGCCTTGCTTCCGCTTACTCCAAGAAACTCTTTGCATTGTCTCCCCATCTCCTAGCAAGTTTCTACTTCATGACAGTATCTTACTTTTCAACTCGAGACTATTTATTTCCTTTTCTTCATAGCCTTTCAGCCATCCTTTAGGGAAAACTTGACTCAGCCTCACACAGGTTTGTCACAGAGTTCACATGGAACCACAATCTCACTGCAGAACGGCCACTGGAATTTTTGGTTGAACTTTCAGATGAGACTCAGGTCTTTGACAGATGCACAAAGAATGTATCTGACCTAGAGTGGCAGCACCTAGTTGGCCCCATCCCTGATAAGGCCACGTTAGACTTCCTTATCAGAACTCTGACTGAGGTAGTATGCTTTGAACATGCGTTTCTCCAAGGGAGACCATCCAGATGTTTTTAATGAAAAGATGGTTCTGAAAGGATGACATGCTGTGGCTGGACACGAGTGCTAACTAGCTCTAGAACATGTGTATTTGGTACAAGTCACCTTCCTATATAAGTTTGTGATTGGGAAAATCCAGGAAACCTTTTTTGTTTTTTACTAGCAGAATCCTGTGGTGAATTCTCTTTTGAAGGGGATTAGATAAACTCACATTTAAAAGCACTGGTATGGCAGGAAGTTCTTTCCCATCCACAATCTGACTAAAACTGGAGCATTCTTTCCCTCACAAATTGTAGATTATGGACGAATGGTGAAGGGAGGGAAAAGAAGAAAGAGGGCCAAAACCAAAAATCTTTTGATATAAAGTTTTGGGCTGCTGTTGCACTGCTGTGTCTAACCAGCATCACATTCTGATCAAACAGGCTCAGGGTATAAAAACTTGATGCATCCCTCTCTAGTTATATCCCCCTCTAACTGACCCCAGGATAATTGTGGAGGAAGGGAAAAACACATACTTGTCTCCCAAAACTGGATTTCAGGAACCATCTATTGTTGGCATTGTGGTGGGCCAGTAGGGGGTGCTCTTGTGCTGAGCCACCCGCCTCACTGCGCGCCACCAAAAACTAAGCTTTGAATGCCTCCCCTGGGGCACCTACGTATGGCCCACCCCCTTCCGGGAGCACACCCGCAAGCCTGGGGTACACTGCCACCACCTGGACTCAGGTCTTTGTCTGGGCCATGTCACCTGGGATACACAGACATTGTAGACCTAGGGGTTGCCTAACCCCAGCAGGATATAACTGGGTGCTTCTTATAGCCTGAAGCATAGAAAGTAGCCTCCCTTAGTCAGCCAAGTAAAGGGAACAAGAAGGCCTGCCCAATCCCCCTCAGGCATGTACAAGGCTGGCTATAACGGATAGCTTTATTGGGCAGAGAGGGCAGGCATAGGTACAAGTCAGAGAAATAACCCTGAGCAAACCAAAGTGGCATGGTAGCCTTTTGATACGCTTCTAAAACAGTCAGTCCTACATTACTGGCTAGGTTTTAGGTAGGTTACTTACAAGATCATCCAGAGACTGATTGAGCCTGCTCTGGAGCCACCTGGCTTGCTGGCTGTGTCCCTAAAACATGTCTGCCTATCTTTTTCCTGGAGGGAAACTCTTTATAACCTGTCGAATCTCACCACCTGAACCCACCCACAATCAGCTATCTTCAGACCACGGCTGATGCTGGTTGGTCAGTTTAAAAAAACATCAGCACCCTCAGGCGAGAGCTTGGGGTTACACAGGAAAGAGGGCAAGCAAGCTCCCTTCCTCCTCCTTCAGGAATTTTTCCACACAGTCATGTAGGCTCTGTAGTAAATGAGACCGGGGCTGGGGGGGCGGGGCTGTCTGTTTGCAGCAGTGAGTAAGACAGGGAGTTATTTCTCAACAGGCATAATTGAAATAACCAGAGTTAAAAAAAACACAGCTAAATTTGCTTTTCATACCGATGAAGATAGTAACAAAGTTTGAGCTTTACTTATAAAGTTTCCCTGAATAGATAAATGACAATCTCTTGCCAGTGGAGTCATATTTTGAAAACTACCCCATTGATGCACCATGTATAATAAAACTAAAGTGAATGTCCCTCAAATACTACTTTATATCACTCTTACCTAATCCTGGGATATAACTTTGGCCAGGTATAGACTTTCAGTTTCTACTGGGAGAATAGCTGTTCTCCTGCTAGAAACTCAAAAGGTACAGATGTGTTCAGGCTTTTGTTTCCAGAGTAAAATTGATGCTCCAGGAGAAAAATAACCCAGAAACAACCAGAATTAAATTACTCCCAGGGAAATTTCTCCTGGAAGACTGAATGTTTATATACTTTCCCCAGGTTTAACTTCTCTTGCAGACTAGGAATAGTGGAGCCAAGGGAAAAGTTTGCTTCCTTCCAAAAACTGGGGTCAGGCTGGTCTTGAGAAGCCAATGATGGGCAGCTGCTTGCCCTCCCATAAACTGGGAGGTGAGAGAATCTGCAGCTACTGCTCCTTGCCTTTTCCCCAAATCAGACAGTTCATGGTTTTGGGAAGAGGCAAGGGGCTTTGCTGGCTCCTGCCAGCTTTCCCATGCTGTCCCCGCTGCCCAACTGAGTGACAGTTTTAAAGCTGGTGCCTGGAAGTGGAGCTCCAGGAAAGTCTCCCTAACCCAGCTCCCAGCTGCTCCCCCTTGCTGCCCAGCTGAGTGGTGGGGTGGCCAAGAACAGTGGGGAACTGAGAGCTGGGCTGGGGAAAGCCTCCATTCACCTGTCTCCTAGCTCCTCTGGCTTTTAAGTCATCACCTCCACTGCTCAGCTGAGTGACAGAGGAACAAGAGGAAACTGCAGGGGCTGGAACCGGGCATGTCGAGGGCTTTCCCCAACCCCACTTCTGGTCCCTCCAGCTTCCCCTTCCTATCTATGCCACCTAGCAGACCTGGAGCAGTGTAGGGCAAGGCAGGCATGTGGGCCACAGTGGCAAGGCTAAAGAACCTTGCCATCATAGCAAAATGCCCCCTCCTTGCCCTGTACTGCTCTGAGTAAACCTAGAGCAGCAAGGGGCAAAACAGACTGCCATGCCCCTGCTGCAAGGCTCCCAGAACCTTGCTGCACTGGCTGAGTGCTCCCCTGCTCTCCCTGGATTCCTTCAGGTAAGCCTGGAGGAGTGCAAGGAGCAGAGTTATTCTCTTTTGGGAAGAACCATTAGGATTCCCACCACTAGAGAATGCCCTCCTTTCCTACAAATCAGCTGACTGGTGGGACTGCGGGGAGGGGGGGCACTCTCCTAGGGCAGGAACCCTCCTTGGTTGTCTGCAGCAGCTGTTGCTTTTTTGCAGTTGTTAACTGCCACTTGAGGGAAGAAGGTAGGGTGCAAATTAATGGGCTCCCCCAAAGGTGAGAGTGGCCAAGGGGGCAGCCCTCTAGTGCCCCCTGCCTGGGACAGTTTGCCTGTGTCATGAATATCTGTACAAGTCAGCTCCTGGGTTCTTTGTCTACTGGAAGGAATTTCTTCTGGTAGAAATGAACATCTATATGCAGCCTTAGGCTATTCTTCATTGATGACCTTTTTAAGAATGACTACGTATATTAATCTATTTCTTAACATAACCAATAACTGTTACATTTGTGCTCTGTGATACAGACACAAAAGAAAGGAAGTTCAGAATTACCTATGTGTCCCACTAAAGTCATATCCCTGATTTTAAATTAATAGTTTAATACATTTAAAGAATTAAACTTCCACTGCCTGGTCCTTATCCACTTCAAGTCCAATAACCTGTAATATGCCCTAGAAATTACGAAGAGTATGAAAAAAAATGACAAATTATTATGGAAAGCGGGAGACTTACATTAACTATCTTTCAAGAGTATAATATACTCTAATATATAAATACACAAAGTGAATTTACATTATGAATGGATGCCTTGAAAGCTGGACATTTTAGTGTTCACAAAGTATTTTAATCTTTAAACAACTGTCCTAGATGAAATATTTCTCCCCATACTATCAACGAAGAAATTCTATATCAACGAAAAATAGACATTTGAACAAAAAATATACATATACAAATTTAACCAGTTATTTATATGAAAAAATATCCAAGGTACAAAGCTCACAAAAATCTAGTTAATAATGGAAAAGCCAAAGGATCCTTAATAATAGCAGTGCTTTAGGTGTTGGGTGTTGTACCTACACCTTAGCATTTTCTCAATTTACTCTTGGCATCAAGAGTCAGCCTCTACCAAGCTGCATTTTCTTGGAGATTTTCTTATATACATTCTTTTTACTTTTATGAATTCAAGAGAGATAGTGGCACCTTATTAGGAAATTTTTTACGTAACAATCTCATCACAAGATAGTTCTTTAGAATACAATATAAACTTTGTTTTTTTTAAAGTGACTATTCAGATCATCAGCTCATTCTATTATTAGAAAAACACCTAGCACATTTTGGATGCTACTGAAATCTAAACACTAATTTATGATGTCAGACTCCAAAGGCATGGATAAAACTTATACGATATCTTTCAAAATTGATACAAATATTTGTATAGATTGTGAGAGCTGCATTTGGATATGGCTATATGTAACCTTAAAAGAATTGTTAGTACTGTATATAAAAAATGGAAACAGTTTCTGTAAGTACAATGCACTCCTGACTGGCAGAAAGCCAATTCAAGGCAAACAGCATCACTCAAGGCCTATCCAAGGCCGGTGCAGAGGGTCCTAAGTTGCTTTTGGCATGTCATGGAAAAATCGTGCACGTCATTTAAATTACTGTGGGAAGGCCACTTTAAGTTAGAATGGCCAGGCCCAGTAACATTTTATAACTGGTGTGGGGAGGTCAAAGCCACTAGAGGACTTCCAGCCAGGAGCAGGGGTGGTGGGCAAAACCTTGTAGCAATTCCCTTTTTTCATCCTAGATTAAGGGAGGAGAGGCGGGTAAAGTGGGGTGTGAGGCAAATTATTTCTCCTTGCTTCAACTCCACCTGCATAAAGCCAAAACACTCTGGCTTTAAACAAGTGGAGAGAATTTAGCCCTGTAAACATGATTTTCCAGAACTGTAAAATCCAGAATAAGAATCAGAAGCAAAATTTGACTGATAAGATCTACTGTGTAACATTCTACTGATCATTCTTTCATTAATGGACAAACTTGAAAGTGGACTATTTATCTCAGCTATGGACAACTGTTTTTAGATTTTTGCTAGTTTATTAACAAAGAGATGACTTAATGCTAAAATAATTAAAATTAATTGGAGGCCAAATGCTTCTTTTTGTCATGTAATTTCTCTTTACTGATGGAGATGCAAGCCAGTATGAGATTTACTTCAAGAGAGTATCTTATAAATCACTGTAATCAGTTCCCTATTAAAACAAGAGAAAATTTGATTTGTAATTCAACTTTATTAGAATCTGAACATTTAGAAATATTTGACAACATGGCAGTAACTGGCAGCAACATTTTACAATATATATGGATTTAAGCTTACAAGTAACTTGAGAAGACAAGGACATATTGTAGTACCCATTGTCCTTTCACACTTCTCATACAATAAAACCCATCTAATACTAACCTGCAGCGTCTCCCTCTGACATTTTAGCTCAGTTCTCAAGCAAGTGCATTTTTCCTGAACTTTATTACCTAATATTTGTCCACTAGCAGGGAAAAATGGAGAGGTAAGTGGAAGGGAAGAAGGGAAGCACAAGAACTGAACAAATGGGAAATACATTTAAGAGCGTGGATAACTGACAGTAAAATATATGTTCTTTGGTTAGCAAGCAGGAAAAAACTGAAAGTACTTGCATACATGATAGATACACACTAGCATTCTAAAGCAGGAGACAAGAATGTCAAGAGTGTATTCTTCCCCCACTGCCAGATGGAAGGGCTATTATTATAAATGAAAGGCAGCAGTAGTGGATGCCAGGCACTTTTGTTGTGTGCCAGATTCTGAAGTCCAGATGTAAGCAGGTTACCCCTGGGAGAGGACAGGCTTCAGCTCCCGCAGTAGAACAGAACCAATCACAGTTTTCTCAGTGTTTATGATGAGCTGTGCTGTAGAGCTTTCCTTCAGCTCCACTGTGACTAGCATCAATGACCCACTGTGCACAGTTTTAGCTGCAAACCTGGAAGAAGAAAAATCATTGAAGACCTTCATATTAAGCCAAAAGCTGCTAACGCATTGTTTCCATAGTTGAATGAGACTGAAAATTAGAAAACTTTTTCAGTTTAATTATTCCAGTAGAGGGGAAAAACCCTAACATCCCCTTGCAGACTCCTCAAAGATTTTTCTGTCACATGGTACAAATATAAGAGCATGAAATTTAATATAAGAATTGCGTGCTCAGCATTAAGGACAACAATCTCTTTGAAAGAATTTTTTATAATCTGATTTTAGGTATTAACACAATATAACTAACACAACTAATACCCAATTATATTATACCCAAATGTACAACTAATACCCAGTTGTATTTAAAACTATATGAAAATCTTGTACCAAAACTAGTAAAACATATGCTGAAAATATTATGCATTTTCAAATAGAAAAAAAATGCAGTCTTTTGGAGATGTTTCATCTTCATGGCAGGTGATGAATTATTTCAACATAAAAGCATTCAAATTACCTATCATAACAATATGAAACAATGTAATACAATAAGCAAGTAAACTTTCTGAAAAACCAAATCTTTTCTCCTTTAGTGAATTTATCTGTAGAACATTAAATACACTTTCCTAGTGACTGAATACTGTAAAAAGAACACAAACGAGGTCTAATGCTCCATTACTAAATTCCAAGACATGAAGAACCCGCTAATTACACGGAATTAAAAGCAAAACTAGCCTTTTAAGCACTGCAATTGACTGAAAAGCCATTTTAGGCACAATGAACTTCTGTCAATCCTGTTAATTCATTCTGCATGCACAGTCAGGCCCCAGAGACAGGAAGGAAGAGGATGGCAACAGCCTAGTCTTCCATATTCCACAAGGAGTGCACCACACTTTTTTTTTTTTTGGTTACTTGAGAACAACAAAGTTGCTGCACATGGGCTTTTGAAAACACTAACAAGTGTAGAGCAGGTCTGTGACCCACTGTGACCCCACTTTGCAGGGCCAATCCCCTCTCCCCTTTCTGAATGACACGTGTCTGAATCAGAGCCATCTGCCTCAATTTGCGCAACATCTTCAGCCACAATAGGACCCAGTTAGCCCTGACAACAGCTCACAATACACAAAAATAAAACTGCTGTGCTGACAGCACGCTGTCGGCTATTCAAGAGCAAACCAACTGGTCAGTGTCTCATGTCTGACAATTAGCATGGGCCTTGCAAAGCGCCTACTGGGATCCTTAGGGATTTGTTTAATTACCATCAACATAAAAGAGGGAGTTTATCAGGAGATACTCAAAAAACTTCACTCCAGACTTAATTAAAATATTAGCCACTTAAGCAGGAAGCAGATTCTCTTTAAATGAGAAGTAATTTCTTCTTTTTTATTTTTTAAGCATATCAAAACCTCATAATACATTACACTAATTTAGAAAGTATGGGACATCACAGGTTTCTATTTCTTTTTGTCACATCACAGCTTTCTATTTCTTTTTGTCCAGATTACAGATTATTTTAAGACCTTTCCCACTAACAGGGAAATTTTGCTTCTACTGAAACTATAATATTACTACTATAAAAATGAGCTATTAGGCTACTTCTGTTTCTCATTTTAGTTATTTGCTCCACAGTGTAAAGATCTGTATTTCTCATGTTGATTTGACAGGGTGATAATTATGTAAACAATAGTCTTATTAGTCTCTTTATTTACTTAACGGTTGTGTCTTGGGACAACAGAGAAGCAGATTATGTCTGAATGTGTACATAAAAAGCTCTATAATCGGCACTCCTGCAGTGTTTCATAGCCCCAAGGCTTGTTTACTCCCTTTCTTTTATTAAAAATTGAAAGTGATATAAAGTCAATGTTATGATAAAGCAAATGCAGCCAAAAGCCTCAGAGGTCAGTTCTGGTCAGATTTTTACATGTGCCATTTAAAAAACTGGATTTTTTTCCTAAACTAAAACACTTTCCAAACCTCTGAATGAAAAATTCTTGAATACAAATCTAAGTCTATATAGATGTTGCAGGATTTAAAGATGAGCTAATATGACCATGTTACATAAACTGCTAGTATGTATACAGTTACAATATTTAATCAAATGTCTATTTTAAGGGATACTAATTTGGAAACACTTTTTGAAGCAAAGGACTAGTGTAAAATGTAATTACTTATTTCACTATTAAAAAAAGATCTATTTAAACTGTGAAACAACATGTTTACTTACTGATTTTGAACCATGGAAAGCAAAATGGTTTCCCTAAAATGGACAAGATCATTTCATTGCCAAATTAATTATACTATAAAACATATGTTCAAAAGATATAGTTTCTGCAGATAAACTCAGTTCCGAAATGATGAAGCAGCTGACTTTTGTTTACAAGATTAATGATCAGTAAAACCATGCATGTCAATGAATCGGATATTTTCAAGTGGTGATTGTTTTAGTTTTGGATAACAAGAAATATTTATTTTTCTTAAGACTAAAGAGATACAACTTTACCAGATACTAATACTTAAAATAACATGACCACTAGGTTTTTAACAAAATCTGTCTCTAGTTCAACTAGATTTTTAAATAAGAAAGCAATTCAATATCCTTCAGTAGTGAAAATAAATTATTTATTTACAGTAGATGTTTGCTTTTTACAAGCTGCTGTGGATCTACCTTTTGTCTTATAGTGTCACTATTTACCCCCCCCCCCCCTTTTTTTTAAACTATTTTACACAAATATAAAAACAGGAAACTTTTCTGTTGACTATGAAATCAGACTTTGCAGTATAACTCAAAAATACTTCCTGAAAACTTAGCTGTGCCACAATATAGTTTAACTTGTAAATGTTAGTTGTTTGTAGATGTAAGAAGGTATGCTGTCCTTTGGTGGGACTTCACTAGACATGGAATATTAACAGCTATTTGAACAGACCTGCTGTGATAAAGTAGGAGACCAACAAACCAGGAAAAAATTTAAAAATAAATTAGAATGAAAGCAAGTACATTTCAATAATTCACCCTCTACAAGAGTTTCAACATCGTTGTTTCTGTGATCAAGAAAATAATTTTGTGTTTTCTGTTTGCTAAGCAGTATATTTAACTGTAATGAAAAAAGTGATTTTAATTTTTTCCTATGTTTTATAATTAAACAAATAACCAACTTGAAAGCAAAATTCCTCCTGGTGGAATATTTCACTCTATCGCTGAGACATAAAATTAGTGAGCAATGTCTAGCATCACTTGCATATTCTGGGCTACTGATAATTTTATTTTTTTTAAGAAAGAGCACCGAATCATATGAATGGGAGAAAAGCAATTCACACGTGTTCAAAAGAAATAAGTAACCTTTGCTAGAGGTTAAGAAATGAGTACAGTCAACAACTTTGAGACATTATCAGTTTCATTATATTATGTATTTCAGTAAGTTTTTATTCTTTAAAATATATAGGTAAAACAGTGACCACTGTGTCATGTACTTATTTTAAGTGAAATCAGCCTCTGTCAGCAGCTGCTACACAATAACATGACTTATAGGAATCTGCTATTTTAGTACAAGGGAAAGCTAGAATTTCAGATATTGCAGAAGCTGACTGTTTTGGTGACCACTGTACACTAACTGTACCTGTGCAAAAAAAGATGACCAAAACTTATAGTCTAAGTACTTTTTTCTGAAAGGTTCCAATATGTTTAGCTATTGGATACACTATAATAAAATAGTAATTTAATCTAGAACCTGTTCTAAAAATTCAACATTTGAAAAAAGCAAATTTATTACAGAATATGTTTTGTATAAGATTTTAATGCTTAATTCAACAGGCCTAAGAAATTATTTCTTTTCTCTCTGCTGGTCTTCCTGGTTTCTGATTTTCCTATTTTAAGTTCAATTTTCTTCTCTCTTCTGTTCTAGTCATTAACAGAAGCAGTGACAATGGCCCACTCAGGCTAAAACTTTTTTTTTCCTACCCTGTACATGAAGCTTTCAATTACTGCCTGCTGAAGCAGACAGAATCCTATTAGTAAGAAAGACGATCACAAGATGCAATGCTCTGCCCTAGCTGTACAAAAATAATTAGTCCAAAGTTGACAAATGTGTAATGAAGTTACACAATGAATGTATGTAAGAAATATTGGTGTAAATCAGCTTGATTTCCAAACACTGAATGACAAACTACAAAATGTATTCTAATATAAATAAAATATTGTCATTTCAATACTATAGAACCTTGTTTTACCTTGATTAATATTGCATTTACACACAAAATTAAGTTTATGTTTGGCAATTTATCTCAAAATTATTGGTTACTTATGCTGTTTAGTTGCCACAGATACTACAGAACATGAACACATACATATTGGTGACAGCCTTACTATGTATATGGTTCTGATACTGGGACAAGTCTAACATTAAAGACTTAAAACAGTGATAGAAAAAAAGGAAACAATTTTGATTTTTAAAACTTGCCATTTCAGTCTGGCAGAAAAGGGTTTTTTACTATCAATTATAGGCAGCCAAAAAAATTAAAGACCATGAACTACAGAAATGGTTTCTAGTTATTGTGAAATCACCTCTTATCTGCTTAAAGTGGTTCATTTTGAAAGACAATAGAAAAAGAAAACACCATCATATTTTTCAAAATGCTCATTTTATCATCACACTATACTTGTTTTAAAATTATTAAACATTTGTGGGTTTAATGAAAAAATTAGAGATGAAATCTATACATATTTGTATTGTAGGATTTTTAGTTCCTTTTCTTTGCATTCTGATTTTCTGCCAAAAGAAAGTTCTGCCATTCTGCTCTGTTGTTACTTGTGACAAAGATCAGAGTGCAAATGAGTCCTTTCACTTATTACTGAAGAACTGCTCCATCTCTCAGTCAGTGACTGTTCACATGAAATTTTATATCCCTGCATTAGCTCAGCAACCTATCCAGTGCCTAAGGGCTGGGAATCCAAATCTTCTTCTCAAGACTTGGATTAAGTAAAAACTCTTAACACACTGTAACCATATCCAATCAACTTAAAAGTTAACCTATCTGGTTCTTAAATGCATTCTGTTCTCTAGGAATCAGGCATTGAATGTGACAAGTGTTTGTAGATTACATACATTCCATTTTTTAAGATACACTATAAATTTACATTTGCAAAGTGTATTCAATCCTAAGAAAGCAATTTGTCTTACAAAAAGTAAAATTAAATATAAAACTGGATCAGCGGTGTTTTAAATTAAAAACAATCCTTTATTGTGTTAGTTTTGCACATGTTAAATGTTCTCTGTTTAAATAATCAACTCAGGAGGTGCCTGTTTGGGATTTTTGTTTTGTTTTGTTTTTAAGAATATGCTGCTGCATATAGTTTGGACTTTAAAGCATTCAGATACAAAAGCAGTGCTGTCCTCTAGTGGACAGTCAACCCATTGTGATAGAACAATCTATTCTGATTAACTTAAGATCTCAATTGCTATTCTCATATGCTTATAAGATTGAGGAAATCTAAATTCATTAGTTAAATTTGAAAATTAATGTTTAAAAAGTTAACTCCATAACCCACATTCAAACTCAATAGCATATCCGAAGGATTAAGATACCCCCACAATGGGTTTTGATTATAAATATTTTCCTTTAAGTATTTTAATACTTCTTAAATCATAATTTTCTAATAGTGATAACATGAAACAACTTGGGACCCCACAATATTTTTCAATAGGCAGGCCTGTTGTTAGCAGTGAGCAGATGCAAGTTATTTGAAGGACAGATGCTGAATACGATACTGAGTAAGAGAGCCTTAGACTTCTTTTATAAAGAACATCACTCTATAAAAATGGTAGTTCTCTCATTAGATAGGGGCAGAAATATTTACTTAAGGATAATGACTAACAAGGAGGATCTTTACTGGGACTATTACTGGATGGTGGAATGGAAGTTCTAATGCTTAACTTAGCTGCTATTAATAGCCTGGAAAAAAATTACCTCAGGTCATTACTGCCATCATAAATTAAGGGAAGTAAAAAGATGCAAGCTGAGTTTCAAGAAACTGAAAGCTGAACTGTACCTTAACTTGATTATATACTATTTTGTTTATAGCCTGGGTCTCCTACTATTAAAACTAAATCAAAACACTTCTAGGAGAAGCAGAACTTTATTGTCAGTGTCCAATTAGGTTTATAATTTAGGAATAAGGTCTTTATCAACCCATTAAGAACCAGCTGGACTAGTTAAGCGTTTTGCTTAGGCCACTTAACCCTTTAATCAGTTCTTACTAAAGAAATTAGGAAATAAATTTGAGGCCCTATGCTTATCACAAATTTACTTATCTGGTTACTTTGTGAAGCTCCCCAGAAGAGAAAAAGGAGGTGTTTGTGCCACACAGCTAAGAAGGCATGGAAGCAGAACAGTTCCTATAACTGCTTCATAGAAACTACTGGCAGAGGTAGATTTCACTTCATTTGAGCTCTCAGGCCAAGGCCAATTGCTTGGCAAGTAGGCAAAAGCCTCAGAAAAGACTACTGGGCTGAAGCAGTGCAAAATGGATCTTAAAGTCTTACATTACCCAGTTGAGCATTCCTGAATTTATAATTAAGACCTACTTGTCAACCAGTGCAGACTCGGGTTCTAATGTCATAGTGGGCCTTGTTTCTGCTACATTGATGGTGATGATTTAGGAAAAAATGTGACTTCCATGTTTTGTCCTCCTTAATAGGAAATTTGAGGAATCTGTCTCTAAACATATGACAGCTATGAGAAAGAGATACCTAATATTTTTTTCCTGTTTTTTGGATTTAGAAACATTACAACTGGATGATATGTTGAGTCCTGATAAAGACTTGTTTAGCTACTGAATCATCTAAGGGCTTTTAGTGCCCTTAAAAACCACAGTAGAATAAAAGATAAGGCCTCTCTGCCAATGAAGTTCTACTGGAAGAAGTAGCAGTGATTATTTAGAGCACTTCAAACAGGAAAGTGAAGAATACTGAAGACATTCTTGAAGATGTAGATAAGATTCTGAAACAGATGAATGATGAAAAAGGTCTGGCATTTGAATCTACCCAAAATTTAACAAAATCTGCCTATGTTGAGGGACTTGATGCCAACCTTCCCATCAGAGTGTAGGCCCATGATCAGGCCATCCTGAAAATATTACAATATTGCATATTACAGTATGCAAATGACATTGTGGCCACTGTTAGTTTCTAAACCACCTTGTGATATTATTCCATGTCACTGAACATGGATTCTTTCCAAGACAGAAGGACAGGAATGGGTGACTTCATGTAAATAGCTAGCTCAGCTAAACTAAAAGTGTTCAGCATCTGCTCTGCTAGTTTGAGACCTTTAATTTTGCTCATTGATGAGGCCTTGTATGAGCAAATCCTCAAGGATGACATTTGTGAGAACTCTGTTCTTGGTCACATCTATTTGTAGTACCATGACCACCAGAGCTAGATAAGGGGAAAGAGTTTCATACTGGATTATTCTACCTTGAACATGAATACTAGCTGGTCAGGAGGAGGTTCAGAGATGTAATGGAAGGAATACAGATATCAGCCACTCTTAAGATGGCCTGATTTTTCACTCCTTTACACCAGTTTTAGTGCACATAATCCTAGTGACCTCAAAAGGAATTGTAAAAGCATGAAGACAAAGTAAATGAGTGGAGAAGCAGACCAGTTTGTTCTTCATGTCTTGCCCCATGGTTTTGTGATAGCATTAAAAAACTATCTGTGGCTGCATTTGGATGAGCTGTTACTGTATCTTGGAGATAACAGATTAAAATATTGTGTGTAAAAAGCATCTCCATGGATGGTCCTATCCTTTTGAGCCAGTGTGCCTTAATATTCAAGGCAGGCAAAGTTCTTTGAGTATATGTGATATCTTTTATTAGACCAACTAAGTAGTTGGAAAAAAGTTCTTGGCAAGCAGTCACCCTTCTTGCTTTTTATGCACAGAACTTACAGGAAATGCCTTTTATGCCTTGAATAACATTACATGATAATTTGCCAATTAGAAGAGGGGCATGACTTCCTGGTTTACAGTCCAAGTCCTTCCCAAATTTATAGGTGAAATATATCATAATGCATTGTCTTTCTAGCATGTTGCAGCTGAAGAATGCCAAGATGGAGGTTTTACTTGCTTCCCAGATAGGATGGGTGAAAATGGGTATATATAAAATGTAAAAGTTGGCAATGAGTGCAACTGTACGTTGGGGTGCTGCCAAGAGCCCAGACAAGGAGGGGTTGGAACAGAAGAAGAAGGATATGAAAAGAAAACTTAAGAAATCTGTAGTGGTCTCTTCCAATGATGCAATATTCTTGAAAAGAAAACTGATACGAAGAAATTCTCTGGATAAGTGTTTGTGAGGGTTTAGACTAACGACCATAGTGTAACTCTTAAATTTCAGTCTTTATCTCTCCAAGTGAAAATACAAAAGTGAACTGAGGTATGAAGAAAAACCTATATATTACTACCCATTTGGAGATGGGATGGGATAACAGCATACCTAAGAACCATTTTCTAAGGGCATGATGTCTTCAATTGCACAGAGCAATCTACAGGGTTCATCTTCAGTTCAGTTATATATCCTCTTATTTTGAGGATGGAATGGTCTGAAGTAGACCTTCCACATTGGCAAGAAATAGGATGCATATCCATCAGTTTTTTTAAGTTGATCTTAGTCCATCAACATAGTAATTAATACTGCTCTTATTTACTATAAAGAGGTCTTTAAGCCCTTAAATGCTTTGCTCCTAGTGTATGTTTAGTTACATATAAGTTTCTTATCAAAGTAGTATCCGAACCACAAAATATAAATTAACTTGAGCGCTAAGATGCTAAAGCTGAATTCACTTAGAAAGGCAGAATCTAAATCTATCTAAACCAATGCCTATCCAGATTCTTAACAAATAACAAGAGAATTAGATACATTTCAAGTGCTTTGCAAATATTAATTAATCCTTATAACTTCTGTGAAACAGGGAGATATTTTATAGAATGAAAAATATGCATATAACTTCTTATTGCAGCTTTCATGTTTAAGGAGGATTGATGCTATATTTGCTGCTTCTAAAAGAAGATTTTTCTTCTTAGGATGTATTCTGTATTTTGCAAATAATGTAATAGTCTTTAACATTTAAAATAATATAAAACAATTCCCTCTGAAAAAGTCATATATGCAACATGTATTATTGAACTAACTTGATTGTCTAAATAACAGAACAGTGCAGTGCATATATTCCTACTAGACTACATAAACCATTTTTAGGTTTGCTCTACATAACTTAACAGAAGCAAAACAAGCGATTACTTTCTAGTTCACAAATTAACCATAAGAATAGAAATACAACTGTCCATGCTCTTATATTCACTTTTTATTCAGTTTAATATGTTACTCTAAAAGCTTTAATATAAGCTTGAAAATTAAATAAGTATTTATTTGGGTATTTATTTAAAGTCTATGTATATTTCCCTATGTTTTATTTGATGCAAAAGCATGATCTCAACATGTCTATTCATTTAAGAGGTATTCATTTAAAGTGTGCCCCTCTAATAGAAATTATATGTTTGTTGTGTGTGCTAGTACAATGGGACTTACTAAAAAGCCAAGATGTGTACAACTGTTCATGCACATTAGATATGTTCATATTAAATGATGCAAAACTCATAGTGTCAGTACATTTCAATACCAGGCAATAAGAACTCCTTAACAGTCATAATGCAGCAATCAGAACAATTATTTGATAGGTTAATGTAATATCATGCTACACAATGCAGACCAACAAAAGAAGTCAGTTTAAATATAGCAATTCTTTTTCTACAAAAAGGAGACATACCAGGTATTTACAAGAAATAAACTCAAGTGGTCTCCATAGGAGTTCATCAAAATTAATACCAGAGGCAAGAGCTGAAACAGGTTCCTAAAACATAGCTTTTCCTCCCCCAAATACTAACCCTCAAAACAAACAAAAAAGCCAAGTGGAAATGTTATGGCTAAAAAGTAACTGTACCAGAATACAACTAGAATTTCCATTTAAATAGAACTCATAACTTCGTCCAGAGCAAGAAAATGTTACAATGGAATAAAGAAAGGAGGAAATGTGATTAAAGTGAAAGCTGGAATTTGTCACTAGAATGAAACTGAACCACCTCTCAGGATCACTTTGTCATTGTAAGAGGTAAATTTATTTGTTTCCTTTATTGCTTAGAAAGTGGTAGATATGTTGTACAAATAAGAGGTGCCACAGTCCCTGCCCCAAAGAATTTCCCAAGCCAGGAGAATCTACATGAAAAGGTTATGATTCTTCTTACTATTCTGGCACAGCTAAGCTCCACTTTAGAAAAAGCACTTAGTTCTGTGCCTGAGACTTCAGAAAGATGGGAACAGGTAGTTTGCCTTCTTCCTGACTTCAGATTAACATTGCTAAATAGATTAGCACCTTATAAACTAGTTAAATCACAGATTATAGCATATGTTTTCACGAGCCTGAGTTCACTTCATCAGAAGGGTATCACTTTTTTGAGTCTAGAATCTAAGACCAGTCCAGTCCAGTCAGGATCTGACAATGCAACTCCACTGAGCAAATGAGTACGTTGAGTCCACCACCATATCAATTTCCTGACAGTTTCTGGAACACAGGTTCATTTCTATTGTGTGAAGCCTTCAGCTCATGAACAACTGGTACCTCCTAAGACTGGGGGGTGCACCATTTGTAGGCGGCAGCGTTGGCGTTAACCGGTGACTGCCTGCAGACACGGGTGGCGAAGGTGAGGGGTGGGGGGCAGGTAGTGAGTGGTGGCTGCCTGCAAAAGCCGGCGGCAGCCAATCTCAGGGGGGGCACATGTCCCCTCCCCCCCACAAGTCACCTGTGTTTGAACTCCATTGTCAGAGAAGAGATGAATATTGAAGTCTGCTGTGCAAAAGGGACTATGGTGTTATGTGGAAGCAAGAAGGATATTAATTTGTATGGTGGATAGGTAATTGATAGTGAAATCATAATCTGTAGCCTTTCCTGAGCCAAATGCATGTTGCCGAAGTAAATATCAAAGCAAGCTCATAATAGTTCCTGAGATGTACAGCAACACCAGGAGTGAAACATTTTTTGAATCATAACATTCAAAATTGAGATCTGGCTTTCCTGGCCAAATGTCTCAGCTGCAGAATGTACCTCCTCTTAGTAAAAAAAGTGCTAACAACTATAGTTAGAATACCCATGAATATTCTTAGGCATGGTGAAACAAAAGAAGGATGACCTACTACTATTAAATCCTGAGCTTTGGGTACTTTTGATAGGGTATGTGATAGATATACAAAGACTTTTTACAGTTCTGTGGATGTTAAAAAGTCTACATTTTGTATAACTTCTATTGCATGATGAACACTGCCAATCTTGAATGGAGCCAAGAAGCCTAGTTAAGCCACTTAAGACACAACTTTACCCTAAAGTCTGCTGAAGACTTAGTCTTAAAAGAGAAATACCTTCAAACAACCAATATAAAGGAACAGGAAGAACAGCAGAAATATTGACATAGTGTTGGATGCACTAACAGTGGCATAACTTGGGCAGGGAGATACAGGCAACTACATCAGCTGCCAATGGGGATGGGGAGTGAAAACACTGGCTTTTGCCAATGGTGCATGATTGTGATTGTGGCAGCAGCAGGAAGTCACTGCTGCCCCTGTATGCAGGAGCCACCCGGGCACCCAACCACATTCTTACACTATGGTGTGGTTATTTATAGAACCTCTTTTTTTTGGATGGAGTATTTTAAGAAACCAGACATATTCTCCAATTGTCTAATGTAGTGATTCTCAACAAGGGTGCTGCAGCAGCCAGGGGTGGCACCAATTCTTTTGAAGGGTGCCACAAAGTGTGAGGATATAAGAAGATAAGTGTAGGCTCATACTTGTTCTTACCTGGCCAATCTCTCATTCCTAATGCCAGCCCCTCCAGAAGGAGGCAAGCAACATAATATATAAATTTGTTTTTGAAACTGGGTGCCACTCAGTTCATAACAGTTATGGAAGGATACCTTGAGTGCAATGAGGGGAGTGTCTTGAGTCCAAAAAAGTTCAGGATCACTGGTTTGTTTTCACGCATTTTACACACAACAGGCATGTTGCGGCCACTTCTTCAAGGAATGAACAGGAAGGGAAATGTGTAATCAACACCTGGATTTATCTTATTCTTCTGATAACTATTACAATCTAATGAGCAATTTAAAGGAGTTCTGAAAGCCTAACATGATTTTGTAAAAGAGGTTTTGATTTTGTAAACAGAACTGTCTTTACTTGGTCTTTGCCCAAGGTGAAGGAGGACTCAAACCCAAACTTCTTTATTAAGGCTATTGCCTAAAATGTTAGCATTCCTGGCTGGTAGTGATGGAAATGAATCTATTTATGATACTGTAGATGTAGAACAAGCAAGAGACTGCCCAGGGATCTAACAACTCGCATCTAAAACAACATTTTCCTGAAAGATGATAGCTAACATGAGAATTTATTTTTAATTAAAACAAGTGTTGTTTAATGGGAGGATACAGCCTTTTTAACATTCTTCAGTGAGATTATAGGAATTCCTGTGCAAGTACAGCATGGAACTGGAACAAGGACAAGTACTTGCAAAAAGACTTGCCTAAAGTCAAGAAGTTTTTGGCTTAGCCAGAAACTGATTTTTTTTTTTTTACTCCAGGCTAGTGCCCTAACCTCAAACACTCCTGCTCCTTTGTGTAGTTTAAGTCTGATACAAAGGTTATGATAAACTGAACAAGATTATTTGCCCTGATTCAAAAACTTCACAAGTCTTCAAATTTATACTGAAGCTTAGGGCAACACTGATCCTTCAGGGACTTAACACGTGGGAGAGAAGGTGTCAAAACTGAGTCTATACATGTTGGAAGGGAATCAGTCAGGTCCTTGGAGGCAGACAAAAATTGCCCCAATAAATTACCCTAATTAAGACTGACCATATTAACTGCTTTGACACTGATCATATCAAATACTACAGGGAAATTTAGATGGCTCAGTGGCTGCAGTCAGACATCTATTTCTATCAGAAAAAATTTCTTTTGGTAGAAAAAGAACCCGAGAGATGGACTGTACAAACATTCCTCCAATCCTATGATGGGAGAGCTTCATAGGCAAGCTCTCCAGTCAAGGGGCACTAGAGGGCTGCTTCCTCGGCCCCCCCATCCTTAGAGGAACTCAGATTTATAGCGTGCCTTCTCCCCTGCCTGGAAAAGAGGCAGACTGTCAAATGCCAATTGGCAGCTGCCACAGATAGCTGTAGAGGGTTCCTACCCCTGGAAGAGTTCCCCCACCCCATCCTATCAATCAGCTAGATTGGCAGGAAGGGGGCATTCCTCTGGGGTTGGAACCCTAACAGTTCTCTCCAACAGGAGAATAGGCCAGCTACTTGAGCTCCTCCTGGCTGACCTGCAGGAATGCAGAAGGGGGAACACTTAGTTGCTGTTGCAAGAAGTAAGCGAGTGCCTTGGAGCTTACTGCAGGGGCACAGCACCCTGCCTCACCCTGTAGTGCTCTGAGCTGATCAGCAATGTGAAGTCAGGAAGGGGCATTTTGCTGCGGCAACACAGCTGCCTGTCTTGCCCCACACTACTCTGGACCAGCTGAGTGGTGGGGGACAGCTACTGAAAAGCCAACATGGTCAAAAGTTGGACATACAGAGGCTTTTCCCAAGACAGGCTCTTGGTCCCTCTGACATTTAAACTACTACTGAAAAAAGGAGCAGGGACAGGCAAAGGGAAGCCAGCATGGCCAAGAGCCAGGCTTATAAGCCCAGCTCCTGGTTGTGCTAGTTTTTCAACCACCACCCCTGTTGCTCAGCTGAGTAGCAGGTGGGGGAATGGGGAAAGAGGCAGGGGGCGAATTGGGGAGGCAGAATTGGGGGGAGCAGCTACCCCCCACACTTCCTTTAGATCAAGGTGACCCCAGTCTCAGGAAGAGAGGGGAGCCTTTCCCCTGGTTCTACTCTTCT
Organism: Alligator mississippiensis; assembly: GCF_030867095.1. Classification (NCBI taxonomy): domain Eukaryota; kingdom Metazoa; phylum Chordata; order Crocodylia; family Alligatoridae; genus Alligator; species Alligator mississippiensis. The sequence goes on from NC_081826.1 coordinate 256,376,847, forward strand.
TGCTCCCCAGGGGAGGTTGAGCCTGGAGAAGGAGTGCAGACATTCAGTCTCCTGGGAGAAACTCCCAGGAACAATTTAAACTTATTTGTTCCCAATTTATTTTTCTCCTGGAGCAGCCATTTTTGCACTGGAAGAAAAACATTGAATGTCTGCACACTTTGGGGTTACTAGGAGAATCACCATTCTCCTGGCAGAGAACCTGAATGTATGTTGGCCAGGACTCCTGCAGTGTTTCCATCCCAGGGGTCAGAAACGTTTTTGGGCAGAGTGCCAAAAACACCCACAACCTTGGCTTTTAAGATGTTGGCATGACAAGGGTGGATGGTGGGGAAGCTACAAGGGGTCTGATCCTTGTCGTGGCACCCTTCCAAGGTGTGCATGCTAAGCAAAATACCTTTGTGTGCCATGCTCTGGCACATATGCCCAGGCTTGCCTACCTCTGTTCTATCCCACGTTATGGGTTGAACTAAAAAAAGAAAAAGAAACAAGGAACATATCTATATATCAGCCCTATACGAGATGCAAGGTTCCTAGCATATTAAAAAGACTCTCTCAGAAATGGATAATGCTAAAAAACAGTACTTTGTATCTGAACTGAGTAGAAGCATTTTTGATGATTTGGGGAATTCACAGTCCAGAATAATTCAGAGAACATGTGCTTTAGTAGCTGCTAGATAAAGAAAGTGATTTGTTTACTTATTCCATGGCCAGAATGAAGTTTTGCAATAATAGCCTGGGTTGGAATCTGTCTACTCGTTATTTTCTACTACTAATTTTTCCATTTTCTTCTGTGCCAAATCAGAGACCAAGGTCCATAGTAGTGAGTGATTTGGTACTAGTACATTAATAATTGTTATTAATGAACAGTCAGAGATTCAACTTGATATTTAATACCACAGACTTTGGGTGAGTTGCATTTATCTGCACTGGTGTTTTGGAATTTGTCTGGGACAAGGAACAACTCAGTTGAGAGGAGGAACAACTCAAATTTAGAACAGGAAAGTATATTTTGCATGTCCTAAATCCTCAGAGTCTGACAGGTTATGTGACTAATGGCAGAGACTAGTATAAAAAACTGGGCTTAGAAAGTGTAGATATGTGCCTCAGATAACGAGTAACGTAAATTATGAAATTCCCCACAGTCACTGTATGGAAACTTTCATCTCTTTGTTAGACAGCATCTCATTTTTTGGAAGCCTTGTGTATTTAGAAATGTGTGGATAAATAACCTCCACATGAGACACATCTTTGTATTTACAGAGTCATGCTTGCAGACATTAAGAAAGAACCCCTCCCCGGTGCTTTATTTTAACTCCAGTGCATTCCTGTGCCGAGCCCTGCGCATGACTGGAAGAGGCAGTGCATTACTTCAAGGTGGGTCTAAAGTGTCTATAAAGATCAGGCTCTATATATAGTGGGGCTTTTGTGACATTTTTATCTAATAGCTGACTGAATCGGCTTTGTTTGTTTTTTTTAATGTCTGCAAGCAGCCTGTATGACTTTTGAAAATTTTACCCCAAATCTTTCAAAATTAACAAAGGTGCTTCAGAATCTGTTGATGAAAGTCAATGGGATGTAGGTGCCTAAGTCACTTTTGAAAAAGGAAACAAGGCTCCAAAACCACATGGACACACTTGAAAACGTTACCTTTTGGAGATGCATCGGTAAAACTGAATGAAGAAGGTAGCTTGACATTTCAGTTTTCATACGTAGGTTACAAAAATGCAGCAGCAGCCTCAGTATCCAAATCAACCATACTTTACTGCAGAGCATTGCTTTTTTTCTTTCTTTTTTTTAAAGTATACTTTTGGAACTCTGCATTTGCATTCTCATTTTTCTCAATATTCTCAAATAAACCCTGTTTGAGTAAGATCAAGTTGACACTGCATCACTTTGTTTCTGCAACAAATGCCAGTCTTAGCTTACCTGTGTATGTTATCTTGACCAGAAGGAACAACCCCCAGGTTTGCTGCCTTAACTATTTTTTGAATTATTACAGAATGGGTGGAATACTGTGGAGCAACAGTAATTGTAGTAGATGTCTCATTCATTCCTGCAAGCATTCCTGGAATATTAAGAGAAATAGTTCTTTATAAATATAATTTTTAAAGCAGGCTAGGAGGAACTGATAAATTGGTCTGTTACTGAATAAGGCCAAACCAAGAGACTTCTAAAATCATGTTTTCCCATATTTTCTAGAAGAAACTTACAAAAAAGTTAAACTTGTCAAATGTGAAAAAACTCCCAATTAACATGTTAAAATAAATCCTCATTGAAAAATTTACTAATATCATTACACAGATCATTATGCAGTTAATGCAACTGTGTAACCAAAGTGGCTCTTTTTTAGAAAGAGCACTTAATACATAAGAGCAAAGCAAACATACAGAGATGATATATTAAATAAACTATACTTGAACTATGGACGAAATATAAAGAATTCTTTTAAACTTCTAACCATGAATACCACTCTGCTTAATTATTTTATATCAGTTTGCTAAAAATAATCCTGAAATACAGAGAGTAGTCAACAGATCAATTTAGTTCATAAAGTTATCAAATTAGAAACTTGGATAATCAGCTAGCATCAGTCTCTTTAAAATGTCACAATAAACTATAATTAAAATAGCTTAAGCATCAGTACAAAATAAAACTAAGGTGTCAACCTTCTATGCAAACACATGAAGAAAAGATGTAATAAAAATAAAAGTATAATAAAACTCCACTTCTTACATGAACATTCACTGGTTAGAACAGCATGCTACCAAGACATAGATGTCAATTAAAATCCAGAATTAAAGTACCTAGAGTTTAACACAGTGCACGTATCCTTACATGACAATCCAGAAGGAATATATTGTGCTTACATGCTAAAAAGTATTGAATCTTGTACCTTACATAGAAATGTGAAACATTAAAAGCAGCATTAAATATTTATATCTACAATAAAATTTACCTAATCAAAGCTATTTAAAACTCTCAAAAATCCTAACCTTTTTAGGAACAATATATTGTAAATTCTATTAAAATGTCTATAAACTGATTAAAAATTAAAAGTGAACATTTTCATGTACTATAATTTGAATTAGTTTTCGTTGCAAACCTTGAAACACAAGGTAAAATAAAGTAGTTGATGAGCCATAAAGGAATATTTTGGAATATGATTTACTCATGAAAAGAGCAAACAAATACCCAACTTATATAAAGATCAACGTTAGCTTGGGAACAGTACATTCTGTTTCAAATTGTTTAACTTCAATATTAGGCAAAAGCTTTAAAAACTACATAAGCAGTCTAAAACTGCTTTTAAGCAGAGCACAGGGACTGACATAACACTGCTGAGAGATGTGTGTACTCATTTAGGATTTAAACCTTCTCCATTAAGCTCTATTGAAGAGCAAATGCTGAATAAATGAATGCAACTATGTTTATGTTAAAAGCCTGTTTCCCGCAGCATGTAATTAAAGGAAATGTTGTACAAAGCCAGTACTTTTGTCAAGCTCCTGTAAATGGAAAGATGGATAGCACTCAGAAAAGTGAATGCATTGCTTCATATTTAACCTTAACACTCTTGTCATTAATGGTTTGTCTAACTTGCTCTATAAAAGACAAGGTACTGCTCCATTGAAGTAAAATTAAAAAAAATCAACTAAACCATGCTTTTCAGAACAGAAGATTCATTATCGTCGACTAATGTATTGGCATAAAGCAAAGTAACATCCTATCAAGTAAGGCACACATTCAATCTGCCTTTCCACCCCCCTTTATTTTTAACTCATGCTGTTTTATTGTTATAGGCAATTTGTACCACTCAGCATGACAGTGTAAACTGAATCAAGATTAATTTACATGCAAAAGAACACTTAGGAGAGCAGCGTGGTAAGCAAATGTATTGTCTCGATTGCTGAGGTGGAAAAGAACCTGGAAAGAAAAAAAGGTGCTCTAATTAAGGGGCATCAAATATGATTGCTTGTGGTAGTTAAGGGCCAGAAAATAGTAAATGTCTGACCATTTAAAGAATTAGCAACTTGCTTGTTAGGAACACAAGTTGGATGCATAAATCTTAATAAAATTAAGTAAACATTCTGTGTTTTTTTTAAACCATGTTTTTCTGGATTAAAGTGCACCCATTATATTCACATTTAAAAATTTTACAAAATGATTTAAAAATGTACCTTGAAACAGACTGCAAAACATAGTACATCATTACTACTACATGCACATACATTTTCAAAATAAAAATGTTAATGATAGAAATAATGATTAATATCTAGTTATAAGAAACATGTGCCATCTTTAATGTTGCATTACTCACTGGAATCTAAGAAAACTCTGGTCAAAGCACAGAATGGCAAATAATCTGGGTAAACTGATTGGTATAATAACAAGAGTACATAGTTTGAATGATAAAAGGAAGGAAAATTGGAAAAAATAATAGTGATACATAACATGAAATGTATTATGTATCTGAGATTAAACTGAGTTCAATCCTGCTCTCATTCAAGCCAATTGGAGCATTGCCACTGATTTCAAAAGGAGCAAAGGCAGGAAAAAATGATAAGATGGCAGAGGCCCCAAAGCTAGTTTTCACTCGGTCAGAATTCCCACTACAACAAATAGGAATTTTGTCCAAATGCTGCAGGACCAGGCATGAGATGCTGAGGCTTAAACACTGGAATAAGTCTTTAAATCACAAAGTAAAAGACCAATGTAGTTTGATAATACCATGTTAATCTATTGCTTCAAAACGGTTAATCACAAAACCACAACATTAACTGCTGCTCAAGATTATGTTAGAATAGGAAATGAATTACCCTGGAAGAGGTTTCCCAATGCAGAATTAAGGACACAGTAATAATATGGTAAGGCTCCAAATATAACACTGAGCATGTGGTTAAATATACAGCTTCAATTTCCTAGTGCCGCCACTAGAAAACCTTAAAAAACATGAATATTCAGCAACCTGCCTGTTCCCCCCTCCTTATGCCATCAGGGAAGTGGAAATACAGAAAATGTGACAGACAAAGCGACATAACATAATTGAGTAAAGGTGTGAAACAATGAGCTGTTTTCTTGCATATCGGTGTAATATTTTGTACTCCCACCTTAGCATACTTGTTTGAATGAACATGCAAGTTAAATTAAAAATCCTAAAAATCCATGTGCATTCTCATTTTCCCCACTATGAACTTGCACACTCATCCTTCCACTACTTCATAGCTACTAACTTTGAATATATAAATGGAGACAAAATAAAGCATCTTTGGATAAGAGAAATATTGTGCATCTAAAATAAGGAGAAAAAAAAACGGAAAATGGGGGGAGGAGGTTCACAAAACCACATTCATTTAGAGAACATAGAAAAATCCAAGTTAAAAATACAAACTGGAACAGTGTATGCTAACTAAGCTAAACTGGGCTGCATTTTCTCCTAATAAGGTTTATCTTGCTAGAAGTCAGAGGAAATTCATTTCTTTCTGTGATTTGGTATTTTTATTTACCAAGATTATATGGGAATTCTCTCAAAATACTCTCACAGCTGTTCCTAGATTTGTGTAACAAATAAACACATGTGTAAAATTTAGAACCGAGACCTCTATTACCAAGAATTTTCTAAAACACCTGAAATCTATAAATAAAAAGATGCTATAGAAAAGGCTTTTAAACCTATGGTAAATTTGCCAGCATCAAGCCCTGCATCAAAGAATGAATTCAGGAAGACAGAAAGACCGATACAGAAATGCCAAGAGACCTTCATGGATTTACAAATACTTCATATAAACAAATTTTCAAATAGCTTTATTCAGAGTAGCCTTTCTGCTCTATTAAACATAGCAAACAGCTGCCAGATTTATTCAGACAAATAATCAACAACCATAGAAGTAAAATGGCAGAAGAAAAAGGAATTTTGGCAACAACTCCACAGAGGACCACAGCTATTCTCCAAGTGCACTCCTTCTATGTACTCATGGTTCTGTATGGCCAGTCAGGAAAAAACCCCTCAGTCAAAGCAAAGCACGCAAAAACTCTATCAAAATATCAAGAAGTAAGCAAATAAAAAATGGTGAGGAGGGAATACAATAACCTTTTTTTTTTTTTTTTTTTAATTTACAGCATATCTCCTTAGCTTACAGTTTTTTCAGAAGGGAACAGTTTAAAATAAATATGCCAAAGCCTCATTCAATCACTCACCTTGGTTTGCTGAGCAGGTGTAAGGCAGTGAGGCAGGCTTTAGCCAGCAAAGGGTAAGAACAGCAAATAAGTATCAATTGGTTAAGAAAAAAAAAATCACAATCCTAACTTTTCACTGTAGTGATCAACTTCACAGAAAATGAAACAAGTAGCACTTAGACTTCATTCTTAATCATTCAAAAATATAGAAGAAAGAAGTGATGCAAAAGTGATTATTAATAATACATAGCATTGCATAAGATTACTCGTTGGTGTTCTTGACTGCTTTGATAAATATACTAGGTTTCTGAGCTTTACACAGCAATGAGACTGTGTCCCACGGGTATATTCTCATCTCAATGTGGAGGCATTTATACATGTAAATCCCCATACATTGAGATGGATGAGAATACACCACTAAATTTGAATGCCTCCAAAACTCAAGCATTTAGAACTTAAAGACCCAAGAATTTTGTTCAAATTCACTGTAGCATCCTGGATTGTTCAATTTAACGTGTGTATCAAACCAGCTACAATTTTTGTATTATTCATTATAAAAGAGCTATTCAAACCACTAAATTTATTTACATAGGTTTGTGTTTGGCCTAGAATCACTCATAATATTTAAAAAGCGCAACGTTCAAAAAAAGCCTGCTGAGGTCTATGAAATAACACACTTCCTTTTTAAAAGGTTAGTCCAGCAGGAAATCTTTTTCTTTGTATAGTAAGAAGCATTGTTTTAAGGGGGTAAGATTGTGGCTAACTTCAAGGTAATTGGCAGAGAAAGTACATTAACTATATGCTTGTAACAGTGCCGGGATGCAAACTGATAAAAACCACATACTGCATAAATACATGTTTGGTTTATTTCTTGGAGCTGATGGGTCCCAAATTCCTGCCATTAGCACTAATATGAAATGCATTAGTGCATTATGTTAGGAAACCAAAACTCCCAAGGGCCAAAGGTTGATTATGTACTATGTATGGGGGGTGGTTTTTCAAAGGTGTTTTAAAACAGATGTCATGTAGTACATTTGAAGGTATTCTCTAAATGTAGTCATTAGTATCAGATTGAAAGAGAATGCACAGAATGGTACTAATAGCTACACACAATAATATGTCTGTCTATGTATACAGATATGGAAATTAATTCAAACAAAAGCAAACATCTTTATCAGTGTTACTTAAATAAAAAAAATCTCACCTTGCTCTTTCATAAAATCTTTCTCTGACATAGTGACAGGTAAAAGTAGTTCTCCAACAGAGGGCTGAATGCTAACATTGAAGTGATTATCCTTTGTGCTAACAAAAGAGAAATTAGAGATTATCAAATGTTTTGTAACAAAATGCTCTATGCATACATTTACTCCAATTTGATGATTAAATCAATTGATACTGATGAATTTACCACTTGGGTTTTTACTCTGATAATCCAAAAGCCTACTAAATCTAACAAAAAACCCCCAACCAAACCTCTCACCAGCACAGATGTAATACCAATGCAACACTATGTATTTTAAGCTACGTATTTTTGAGAAAGTTATTTTTACTAATAATGTTTACTTAGACTAATATCAAATTAGAACTCAACTACAAACATGCCAAAAACAAATAAACATATATTATGCAAAGTTCAATAATCAACAACAGATGTCTCAACCATATATAGGCATGAATTAGCAATATTTTACTTCACTTAATGCTATAAATAAATTTTAAAAAATTCTTACGCAGATTGTTTATTTGGGGAAAAGTATTTTAACAATCTTTTTATGCATCATAGAACATCTTCAGAAAAACACTGGATCTGTTACAGTAACAGTTATACCGCTAAACCTAGATGTAATTTAGAAGCAGAAGAATCACAACTGTCTGAAAAATCATAGCAACAAACTAATTTTGAAGGCAAAAGAATAATCCATTGTTTTAGTTTTGTAAACATTTCTGACAACATAAAATATAAGCTAGGGCTTCATCTGAAGCAGTACTGGAAACACTTAAATCTGGAACTAGCTTTTATAATGTCAGACAGAGAGGGAAAATGTATAGTATCAGTAGCATTGTGCTAATTAGTAACATCATGCTAATACAGTTATCCGCTGCAGATTCCCACTTAAAAGCAATCCCACATGGTGAACTCACTCTTAGTATTCACCTAACTCTCTACAGAGTTCAGATTTATTTATACCTGATGCTAATCCTATAAAAATTCAAGTTAGTTTCGCTGTGCCATGTTCAGTTGGTTAACTACAGTTTGTGGTGTCCAGCTAATGATTCATGCCCAGGCATATACCAGTAAAATCTTTGCTCCAAATGTAGGACGTGAAATTTTAGAAAAGTAAAACTTCTTTCAGTTAGCTGTTCTGCCAAATAATCAACTAATATTGGTTGCTAGTAGGCCTCAGTTATCCTACTTAAATATATCGGTGCAATCATTAGTAGCAGAAAAATCAATTGATTAATATCCATGGTATTTAAATTAATCTCAAACATTTGTTATTGATTTTTTATAACTTTTCAACCAGAAATCTCTGAAATTAGATTGATTGATGTATGAAGCAGCACTGGATGATTAATATAGGGGGTATTTTGTCCTCCTTTTAAAAAAAATTAAAAGACAACCATCTAAAACAATATATTTTTCAATTAAATGCAAATATTGTTACTAAATCTGTGGCAACTAGATGAATTGTAGTAAGGCAAACATGTAATACAGGGACTGTATACACTTCATTATTTACTTTCTAGTTTCAGACATTATAATTAAGCTTTTATACAGCATCTCAAATATTGATGTTTCCAATGTAATCCATCAAGAACTATAACTGTCACTGCTATTCTAAATCTATGTTCACTAAATATACACTGAAACTGTTTTAAGTCTGTCTGAGATGCCAAAGAATTGTCATGAGGTGCCTATTTCAGTTTGTAAATATTTTTAAAGTATCATTGCAGTTCTGAGAAGCATTATTCTCCAACAAAGTGAGTGCCACCAGTCCTTATGTAAAGACAGCAAAACACCTGAATTAGCATGGATGCAGTACCGTGTCAGGATTAAATACGCTGATTTTTTTGTCTTTTCCCCCCATTTTTATATTTTTCATATGAGAACTAAAGAAATTGTGAGTACCACAAGCAAACAGATAAACTTTTAACTGACAGTCCCACATAAAATGCATGTGGTTTATCAAGATTATTTGGACTTTATTAGTGCCAAGATATTTTAGCAGCAATTCATAATGACTTTACATTTCAAATGATAACCAAGAATAGGCGCAACTATTTAATAAATGAAGTTTATTAACAATTTAAGAACCTAAATGCTTCATACAGGTCTGAAAGTTAATATATGTAGGGCATGATATAGCATTTCCAAGTTTACATGGGTTAACCCTTTCATAGTTGGAAAATAGGAAGGTATCAGTGTAGCCTGGCTCCTAAACAACTATACTACGCTAGTGGGAGAGATTTTTAAGTCAGCATTGTTCTAACTGTCCTCCCTCCCAAAAATTAAGTAACAAGCTAATTAATAGTCTTAATAAACCATGATATGTTTGTGGTTGTGATGGCTTCAGCTTTCACAGTATAATTCCTGCTTGCTATCTGGTCTTACTTTGGCTATAAGATTGAGTTTATTTTGAGATAGAATTTGTTGAGATTCAGCATACATCAATAAATAAATTTAATAGAACAAAGCTATTCTTCCTCAGAGTAAGATTCTTTAATCTAGATGTTACTGACTAAACGTTAGTGTTCTTTACAGGCCTTCATCCATTTTGCTAGGACTACACAGTTTTCTGAGAACATCTTTTATATCCAATTTATTTATGGATATAACACACTTAAAAATTGAACGGAATATAATCTAATAACACATTACATAATTTAAATCATTTAACAGTGCAGGCTGTTGCCTATGAAAGTTCATACTTCTCTGAACCAGTTAGTCTCTAGGTGCCACCCTCGCCACCTTCTGATATAACTATGTTATATCAAAACCTGTAAGATGCACTTAATCACTTTGAAGCCCCTTTTAGAAACAGTTTTCAATGTTCTAGCAGATCAGTTAAAACTTCACTAGAACCTGTTTTACAAGTCTAAGTCTTTTGAGAGGTTAAGTTTAAGAAACAGCTGCAACAGAAAGGAAAAACCAGCAAACCGGATGAAGAATCAGAAATAGTCATTAGTATGTAAGTAAACCCTGGGCACGTTGCTCTACTTTTCAAAAACTAAAGCCTTTCTGTAATTTTAGTAGCAGCCACCATCTGTCTAAAGATATAAACTGAACTTAAGAGGAGTAACACTCCCTTAGTAGTCTGTTAAAAAAGATAAGGATGTGTTATAACACTACATTACCACCCAGCAAAAGATACCTCATGTACAGAATTGTGCCCTGTACAGATGTAGAGAGCAAATTAGATCTCAGCATTATTTGTACTTTGCCTTGAAGGTTGTTAAATTCTATATATTACAGTTATGGAAAGCTGTCACCATTGTGGCTTTAGAGAACTGTAAGAGGCTTCCTCTGATCATCCAAGAAAAGCAAACAGATATGAGATAATAATGCTCCTATAGAAGAGTGAGCAATCATCTGCTTTACATATTTAACATACTGTAAGACTGCCAAAACATGATTTTAATTCTTTCTGCAATAGGAACTTCTATTACTTATTTGAAACCAACATCTTCTCTGTCCCTCTCTGCCAAACAACTGGCTCACCCAAATTCTAACAAAACACCAAAAGTTGTTTGGACTGGGTGTTGGGGATCAGATGCAAAAGCCAGAGATATCTGCCTGCCATTAACCATCTGGGTAATCTTGGGACAGAAGTCATGGAATCATATAATAATCTGTGGTTGGAAAAGATCTCAAAGGTCAATTTATATAACTCTTGCTTGCACAGATACAGGATTAATTGTTCCTAAACCATCCAAGCCAGCTGTTTATCTCAACCCTTGTTGAAAATCAATTAAACGGACTGCGCTACTACCCAAGGCAGCTGATTCCATTGCCCTGTTGTTCAGAAGTGTTACTCAAGACTTCCTGTAAATCTTCTTTGCTGCCGTTTCAACACGCTGCCTTTTGTCTATCTCCCTATGACAACAGAAAATAATTTTTCTCCATCTTCTTTAGGGTAGAGTTTCAAATACTAGAATACTGCTATCGTGCCCCCCACCCCCAATCTCCTTTTCTCCAGATTAAATATACCAAAGCCCCTTCAATTTTGAAATCCAATCTTGAAACTAACAGTACTATAATCATAGAAAATTAGGGTTGGAAGGGACCTCAGGAGGTCATGTAGTCAACCCCCTGCTCAAAACAGGGCCATCCCCAACTATGTATCTCCATCTTCGGAGGTTTTTAAGAGCCACCTAGAAAAAGCCTTGGCTGGGGTGATATAGTCAAGGCTTTGTCTAGCCAGGTCTTGAACCTCTGAGGATGGAGATTCCATCACCTCTCTGGGTAACCAGTTCCAGTGCTTCAATACCATCCTAGTGAGACAGTTTTTTCTAATGTCTAACCTAAAATTCCCTTGCTGCAACTTGAGACCATTGCTCCTTGTTCTGTCACCTGCCACCACTGATAACAGCCCAGCTCCATCCTCTCTGGAACCACACTTCAGGTCATTGAAGGCTGCTATTAAATCCCCTCTCAGTCTTCTCTTCTCCATACTCAATAAGCCCAGTTCCCTCAGCCTCTCCTCAGAAGTCATTCTCCCCAGCCTCCTAAACCATTTTTGCTGCCCTTCACTGGACTCTCTCTAATTTGTTCACATCCCTTCTGTAGTGGGGGCCCTAAAACTGGGCACAGTACTGCAGATGTGGCTTCAACAGTGACGAACAGAGGGGAAGAACCACTTATCTTGACTGGTTGGCAACACCCCTACTAATGCAGACCTGTATGCTGTTAAGCTTCTTGGCAAGGGTGTTCCCCCTTCTGTTGGCTCACATTCAGCTTATTGTCCTCTAATAGTACTATCACTTAGATAAGGTTTTAAAATATTGCCACACAACGTTCTTTGGGTAAATGTGATGACATATGCCCAAAGAACCTTGTCTGCTTATGTCCTTAGATCAACACAGCTACAACCAACACCCCCGGAAGTATAGGCAGGTCATTCTCTACATAAGTTATCTACTTACTACTAATTGCTCAAAGTAGTTAAGTAATGACCAGTTTCTACTGAAAATATAAAACTTTCCAACCTACCTACTCACCCTTGCAGAACAGCACTCTGACATGTGATGATAAAGTACACTTTGTTTCTATAATGAAAGCTTGAGGGAAAGAGTAATTTAACATTTCCCTTGTCCCTTAATAGTCATGGGGCTGCAGTCATGTGGTCTTTCGTGCACCTGCTTTAAAAAAAAAGCAAAGCAAAACACAAACTTCTAACTCTCCCTTGTTTGTGTTTAGACATATCCAATTAGGGATGTTTGGGAGACAAAAAGAACAAGGATTTAAGTTTCTGCAAAAAGGTGAAATGCACAGAGTGTCTAGATTTTTTGCTGCTTTCTCAGATAGTCTCCCTGAACAAAGGGAAAAGCAGCTGTTTCCTCCCCACCCTTTTATTTTCTTCCTTAAACAAGGCAGGCAGGGCCTGGATTTCTACAAGCCAAAGATGTTGTTCAGGGTCAGTCTTACACCCTCCATGTCAGGCATCCAGCCTCAGGCAGGGGTGTAACTGGCCAGTTCTTCACCCTGGGTGGCAACAGTGCAGGAGCAGCAGCTGCAGGTTTGCTGCTGAATGGGGGGAATGTCACATTCTTTTTTGGTCACCAAAATGTGTATTGAATGCCAGTTAAACACCAATTTTCAGTGGCAAAAAGGGGGCTTAATTCTACCACAGTACCCTGTTTCTGCTAGCTACCTCCCCTGTGCTGTGCACTGATGCCACCCTATTGCTGTTGGAGGCAGAAATGCTGCATGGAAGATGAAGGGGAGAGATGCAGGGGATGGGAGGGTGACGTGCCCCCCCAGCTTTATTCTCACATCCCAACCTTTGGCAGCATCTGGGACTCAAGCCCCACTCATCCACCCACTGTTATGCTACTGGCCTTATGTACTTGTTTCCTGGAGCAGGGCCAATTAATAATGGCCAACTTTGCAATTATGAAACTAAGAGAAGAGCACCAGATTACTCATCTTCATATCTGGCTTCCCTAAGCAATATATTGACCTGCTGACAAAGCACTATATATATATGGAGGGACACACCACATGAGCAGGTGAAAATGCAAGAGAAAATGGTATAAAGACACTTCCCCCCCCCCCATGACATTTGCCATTGATGCTCCTGTGTACGCAACTGTATGATTTTTATCAGCTACTTTAGCATGATAAAGAAACAGGTGGACCTTATACCTGAAACAAAGTGTGACTGCAATTAAAAAAAAAATTCTGTTGCCTCAAAAAACTAGTGAGGATCAAGGTTTGTAAGTGACTAGTTTTGATCATCAATTTTTCGCAAAGATATCAGATGTTTGGACCCCTGGGGAGATGGCAGATGGAAGATGACAACAGAGATGTTCTCACTATGGCTCGTTCTAAACGTTACATTTGTGCCACAATTAATGTACTAATTGCAGCATAAATAGAAAGGGTGCTACACATGCAGCCAATTTAAGGCACCAAAAAGTGGGGAGCAAGCCATAAAAATGTTTCACGTGTAAAGTACAATAATTTGTATGGTGCCTTAAATTCAATGCGATTATTAGGGTTGGAAGGGACGTCAGGCTGATAATCAGCTGATAGTTGGCTTGGTCAGAGGCTGGCTGGGGCGAAAGCCAAAGGGCTTCCCTTGCTGGGGACTTTAAACCCTGAACCTGGCAGCATTAGCTGGGCTGCCTAGTGCAGGACCTCAGAGGCTATTAGCAGAGACAGGGAGTGGGGAGCCTTTGGCTTCCCCTGCTGGAAGTTTAAAACCCACATTGAGAACCTCTGGTCAGGAAGCCCAGGACAGATGAGCAGAGAACTTTAAACCCTGTGCTGGGCAACTCTGGTCAGCTGGGTCCAGGACTACACTAGGGTCTGGATCCAACCATGGTGCCGTCCCCACTGAGCTGATAATCAGCTGCCCCAGCCAACAATTCCTGGCCCAGCAGTGACCACATTGAGACTGGCTGCAGACCCCAGAGAGGTCCTCTGGCTGAGCTGACAATCAGCTGATTGTCCAGCTTTCAACTAGCGAGTGAAGGGAGAGCCCAGGATCATGAACCTGGGTCCCCCCTGCATTGGCAAGGATGGCCCAATTGGGATTTGATCATGGATCCCAAAATTGCACGTTCTGCCATGCATGTGTGGCATGGCAGAAGGCATGACTGCTGGGATCAGATCCTATTGCACCTTCAAACGAGTATCTGTCAGCAGCTTATGCCCCCACAAGGTGAGCACCCCAACACATATTCTAAATAAATACCCTAAGAAAAGTTTTCAAGTTACAGAGTTTCTCCTTCCTATCTCTAATTAGGTGCGTGATCTTGGTAAACTTTGCTTAATAAAAATAGTGCTTACTAGAGAGATCTTTCAAAGCTCATGATGTTTCAGCCCCCTCTCTACATTATAATTTCTTCTTTGCTGCCCTTGATTTCTGCAAGATCTTTGAAAGAGAGATCTAAATATTTTATTACCCATTCTTGCTTTTTTCTCAATATAGTTTGTTTTTATTCAACTACTAACACTATGGTACATCCCCAAGCAGAAAGGTAGCATTTGCTATGCAAAACACACAGTCAGTGATTGGCATATAAGACCAATTGATCTACCCATTACCACTATCTCCCTACCCCCACAAGCACTACTACAAAGCTATTGATTTAAACACTGCCGATCGGTTTCCATTTTCTGATTTTGGGCAGGCCAATTAAGAAAGTGAGTAATTGTGATTACACTGCTTCAGGATCAATTACATTTGATGCAAGACAAAGTGGTCCTTTTGGAACAACGTAAAGAAAATAATTATGATCAGGACTCTTTACTGTTGAACCTTCCTTAATAAAAACTCAAATAAATGACACGCACATCTTCAGGCAAAAAACACAAGGGGAAGAAGATTTAAGAACATTTCTTGTAAAAAATATTCTTGAAAAAAATTCTCACACATGCATACAAGCTCCTATAAGTTATTTTTCTTTTTGAACAAAAAACTTTTTAGAGAGTATGGCAAGCCCTAAAGACTACAGTCACAGTGCACTATGAAGAGAATTTCATATGACAACTAAAAGGTCCTAAAACGCGAGTGCGCATGCACACACAGATACACACACACACACACAACTAGTATTATTTGAATAATGCAGGTTTTACCTGAGCAGTAACATATTAAATTACAAAGTATTTTTTTCTGAACAAGGTTCTCAAATATAAAAGGCCCTATTAATTAATGAGGAAACAAAGTAAGCAATTCCTAATTTAATTTTAAACTTAGGTTTTAGCTTCAGGTTTGTCATTGGGTTCACATTGTCCAAATCATTAAAATGAATACACCACTGGGGTCTAAGGCAAATCTATTTACAGTGATGTTACTCATAGTCTGGTTGGTGTTCAGGAATATTGATCTGTCTTGTTTGTCTAATAGGAAAATAATAAACAATTACTAGGCAATGTTGGAGAAAGTAATCAGTTTTTATATATCACTAATACAGCAGACCTCCCAAAACATAAAGGTGATGATCTGCATAAAATCAATGTGTTATGCTACATTGCTTATACTTATCACTGCAGATATTCTCAGCAATAAATGGTGTAAGTCTGGAACTGAATCATTAGTACACTGAAAAGATGCATTTAAGAAAAAAATACTTGCTCTATTTAAAGAAAAATAATGTAAATATATGTTAAAATGTGAATATTTCAATATGATGTAGAATTTAAAAATAAGAATGAAGCATGTTGGCTTTTTGTACCAATTATGAATTTCACTGACTAGAACTTTCTCCTTTACTATGTCGAAACAAAGCTGGTACCACAGCAACATGCTGTTCTGTAAGATAAGCTCAGATTCTGAAGACTCTGAATCAGCTCCTGAATACCACCTGCCATTATCGTCATCCAAAAAAGCACTGTAGTATAATTGTATCAGCCAAATGTCATAGGCATCTTGTTGGGGAAAGGTCATATTTTTAAAACTTCTGCACTTCAGGATTAAGTGTACACTTAATAATTAATATCATATCAAGGGCTGTTATGAAACATGTTTTCAACACAAGAAGCCCTCCCACAAAGAAGAGAACTTTATTTCAATAGTGGTCCTTCTTAAGCAAAGGGCTTATGGCATGCATAAATCATATATGCCCAATTTTAAAGAATTTGTAAGCTTGCCATATTATCCTTCTTGATAGCTATATACATTCTCAATTGTTATTTAAGAAACATTAGAACAGGAGAATATTTGTACATAAGCAGATGGGTAGTAAGCTAGGTAGTAAGTAAGCTTTCAATATTTCTTGCAAGTTACGTTAAAGGAGCAGGCAAGACTTAAAGGCAGACTTGTTTTATGACCTGGGCAAGAGTCTGGACTGCTGTTATTTTTGCATGAATTTAAATGCTGCTTGATAAAGGCATTTTTAGCAAGCACTTAGGTTCACTGCTTACTGATATCAAAATGAGGCACTCAGATTATTGGTGGTTTTTGAGCATAAAGTTATTATATAAATGAAAATAAGTAAATACATGAATCAATCTATCTATGTAGCTATCACACATGCGGAGTGCACTCCAAACTTTACTGAGCCAGCCAGCTTCCCATTTTCCCTTCCTCCTCAACTGCTTTTTAAAAATTAGGATAAGATTTCTCCAACTTGTAAGCCTGAGGGTAGCTTAACTAGCTAACAGGCACTACAGTCACAACATGGAGACCCTGGACCATCTGGGTAGCTCTTGAGAAGCACAGGTTTCTCTCGCTTTATGCTGTACATGCTCTCCTGGAAAACGGCGCCTAACTCAAATTTGCGTAAGGGAACCCACTTTACAATGTAACAAATAGGGATACGTTCCAAGACTTCAGCTATACTAACCCCCAGATCCATTTCTAGCATTTTTACAAGACAATTTTGGTACTCACCAACAGCAGACAGTACACACAAGCACAGGGCACTGTTATAATGGGGATGGCAACTACAGAAACACGTTGCAGACAACGAGGTAGGAGTACAGATCCACACAGGAGACTGTATTTTGATGCGTGCCACTTCCACAATGCACCCCACAAAGCAGTTGACTGCAGGCTTCCACCACACCGATCTCATAAGAGTGAATTTACCTTGCATATAACAAATTTTTTATATAAAAAGGGTCATCACATAAGAGTGAATTTGCACATACAGAACCTGCATAAAGCAAGGGAGACCTATACACCACGTCAACTATGTGGTATTCTTTCTTGCAAGGAAGGAACAGTTATAGAATGGGCTGAGTGTTCCTTATAGAACATAGCTCTTATGTGAATGTTGTGGGTTTGGGAACCATCAGGGTTAGCTGCATCAGAAGCAGAAATGGAGGTAGTCCTAACCAAAACAGGTATTAATGCTATTAAGAAGCAAATGTTTCCAGTTGATTAAATTTATCCTTAGAAAAGATGTAATATGTCAATGCACAGGACACACAGGAATCCTTAACACACACAGACACACACACGCTCATGCAGGCGTGCGCACACGCGCACATGCAGGCAGGCTGTGAAAAAAGAATAGTCAATCTCATGGTATGGACATTTTAGCTGCTCACAGTGGGAGCATGCAGCAGCTGTTATAGCATAACTGTCAGGTCTGCAAAATCCTGTAACAATAAAAGTTAGCTAACTTTGACCCTGAATGAAGCAGGGATAAAAAGTTAAAGCAATATTCCTGTACCTGCACTACCAAAGAATCACGTAGATGTAAACATGCGTGTCATAACCAGGGATTCTGGTTTTCTCTATTTAAAAATGGCAAATTCTCTGATTAAAACCCCCCAAATCCATGTTTTTCTGTGATTAAAGTGAAACACCACTCTATCCCTCTCTCTATCAAATGAGCACAATATTATATTGATGTATTTACAATTTTAAAGCAATTTGGAAACCTACCACTACCCCCTGTGTTTCGCTAAACACTATAATGAAATAAATGATAAATACCTATACATTTTACAGTTTAATTTTGGGGTTTTTATCATGGAAAATCAGAGCTCCCCCTGCCTCCCTCGCTCACCAGGACGTGGATCCAGCTGCAGCTGTCCCCACTGTACTGCTTTGTGACGCTGAGCAGCGCTGATATGCTGGTGCCCTGCCTATGCCTTTGCCCCTCACCCCTAAGCCACACCCCACCAGCCCTGGTGATGCCCCTCACTCCCCCCCTTGCTGGTGCCCCACCACACTCCCTCCCTACAGCCCCTCTAGCCCCGGTGGTACCCTCCACTCCACACCCACAGCCCCCTGGTCCTGTTGGTGCCCCTCACTCCCCAACCACAGCCCCCCTACCCCCAGTGTCTGAACCTCAGCTGCCAACTGTGGGAGGCAGTGGCTGCTGTGGCAGAGCACAGCATAGAGCCCAGATCCTCCTCCTCCTCCACAGCCAGAGCAGACCCCATAGGAGAGGGAGGGGCAGATATGGGCTGCTTGCTGCAGACTTTGGGCTCTCTGCCCTGCTGCCCTCCCCCTGGGGCCTCTGCGGCCCAGCGGACAGGACCCAGTGCAGCAAGGCAAAGCAGGGAAGCTCACTGCCACTGTTGCGAGCTCCGTGTTGCAGTGACGGGCACAACTCCACGCCACCACCCCTGCTGCCAGCAGGGGACGTCTCTCTACGACAGTGCAGGGCTCACGGCAGTGGCACCGAGCTTCCCTGTCCCACTGTGCCCTGCTGAGCCAGGTCCTGCCTGCTTTGCTGCGCCCCAGGAGCAGGGCATCAGGGCAGGGAGCCCTGAGCTCACAGCAAGCAGCCTTCCCCCACCCCATAGCCTTCCCCGATCCTGCACACAAATCTGGGGGGCACGTGCCTCCCATGCCCCTCCCCCCAGGAGTGCACGCAGTGGCAGGGAGCCACTCCCCCACAACAGCTCCGTCCCATTCCCTGCCTTGACCCTCCAGCTGCACATGGCCCTAGACCCCAAGCCCCACACATTGCCACAACTGAACAGCAGCCCTAGCCCCAAACCCAGCCCAGCCGAACTCCCTTCCTCCCTCACTATGGGGCCTCAATCCCCTCCCTTGCCAGACTTACCTGTGGGGACCTGCTCTCCAGGCTGCCTGATGGCCACATGCATGTGTTACATGCGCACATGCACATGGCATCCCCTGCTTGATTGCCCTCCTCCCACTCCCCCCAGCCCCTTCCTGGCTAGAACACTGCCAGCCTGCAAGGGGAAACACAGTATTTTCTGTGGTTTTGTCTTTAAAATGCGAAAGTCTGGGTTTTGTAACATTTTTCTGTGGTGAACAGAAAACCCAGATCCCTGGTCATAACATCTTCTACTGGTATCCTTTGATAGTAATACAATTGTTCCATCTGTGATGACTTCTGTAAAACAGAGCAGTGGTCACTCCAAGATGTTGATAAACAGCACATATATCTGTGCACAGGCTACTTTTCCTTAGCTCCATCACGTCTCCTCTGAATTTTAACATTAATAAATAATCCATTAAAATATGCTTCTGGAAATTCAGTAATGTCAAAGGGCAGATCCACCTACAGCCTCAGAGTTACCAAACCACACTAGTACAAAAAAAAGCACAACAGAATGAAGACATGGGGTAGGTATGTTACAGAACAAACTGATTTATTTAAGGCAGTGGTTCTCAACCTCTTTACAGTTAAGACGTCCCCTCTTGTTACACTGAAGACACTGCTAAGAAAATCCCAGCTTTTAGTTTTCACTAATTTTTTGACTACAGAAAAATAACAGAGTAATTCTTCTGTTGCAAAGAACTCAGACCACAACAGGTCAAAATGTTTTTGACTTTATGGGTTCCTATTTGAAATCTCTGGGTTTATCTTGAGATAACCATAAGAATACCAGGTGACTTATGAAAATATATATTAATTTGTATAAAATATCAAACTTTTATCTAGCACTTAGAAATGACAGAAAAACAGTGAGTCTTGGTGTAAAAGCAGCAAGATAGCTATGGCTCATTTTTTAAAATGCATTTCAGGTATCCATTATATTATGAACTATATTGTGCAATTCTGTAACAAAACAACAAAAATCAGTAAATCCTTTGTCCATATATTTTCAGATAATATTTCAAACTGGTTAAAAATCATATGAAGGCAAATCCAAATAGCATAAAGTTACCAATATAGTTTCCCTCTATTTCCATGCAAATACTATAAGTTTTTTTTTTTTAAAGTACTTACCATAATTGGAAACTGGCAGTCTGAGTAGAATCACAGAAGTCAATACCCACTGAAACAGTAATGGATCCCTCAGGCTCAAGAGATTCTAGAATAAAGCATTTTAAACACATAAACTAAGCATGCATGCAACCAGTAAACTGTTAGCAAACATAAAATGTTTAATATGTAAAAGAAAAAAATCAAATGCTTACAGCTAATTTAAATTTCAGCATGATCTGAACAAATTCTGAATTTTTGTTTTTGAGAAGTCCTTAAAGAAACTTTCTTCAATAAAAACATTTTTAATACTACAGTTTTACAGCTACACTGTCAAAGAACAATGGGATTACACTAACACAGCAGGGGTATATAGTGAAAGGAAAACAAAGTTCAAATGTTATCTTTTTGTTTGTAAGCAGTTCTTTCATTTGAATTTCATTTAGAGTTACAGTGTTAATCAGTCAGTTTCCAAAATGTAAAGCATGAAATATTTTTTAAAATGTTAGTAAAATGCACATTACTATATACCATATTAAAAATTCTATAGTCAGTTTGGTTTACTTCTTTCCTTATATTTTTTTGCATTGTTATAGATAGATTAGAAAGATTATGAGATGTAAAATGGATCCTTCCCCCCCACCTTACAAGCAATGGAGAAACATGGCACTTCGTGGATTACAGCATGAAGAAGAATATATCTACTGTTAGTTTCTTGAACATCAGAGCTAAATCACTGTACTACGCAGATGATTTGTTGGATACTGGACCCTCCTTTGGTACAGAAAGGACTGGTTGGATACTGGTTGTCAGATGAGAACAAACTAGTGGGGCCTAGGAGAAAATACACAGAAACAGACCGGCACGTACCACTACAGGAAAATATGGCAAATTACCAGCAGGCAGAGGAAAATTTTTGTAATGGTCTTCCAATCCAATTTTAGCATGTTCCATATTTTCAAGAACTCAGAGACCAGCTGTTTAAATGATAAGCAGAAATATAAAGTCTAACTGCAACAAAGTAAAGTCTGGAAGAATGTAGGATTTTTGGTTGTAGCCATGTTGGTCTAAGGACATAGGCAGGCAAAGTTCTTTGAGTAGATGTGGTATAATAAAAGATATCACATCTAGTCAAAAAACCTTGCCTGAAGAATGTAGGAAACACTTGGATAGAAGGTGAATTCAAATGAGGTAGAACAAAAAAGTGATAACAGAAGGTGCTACAAGATAAAGTCTATGTTAGGATTTATACAGCCCCACAAAAGGAAAAAAAAAACCTCCCTACACGTGTCTGTAGCAGCAAATATAAGATCATTTGTCACTATTGCAATTCTGCCAGTGACAACGACAGTTGAGACTGCTGAGATGACTGAGAAGATGCTTTCATAGAAATGTGTGACTGCATTGCAGCTTCTTTTGTTTTCAAATGTACAACTACAGGACCTAGTTTATTTTCTTAGTACAGAAAGGATCCTTGAGAAAAAAAAACACAAGTAGAATTTTAATTAGAAATAAACTTAAAGTAATAAAACTTCAGATCCATAACAAAATGAGAATAAAATGCAGAAAACTCAAATTTAAGTAAATATAATATCAGAAGGTCATATACACAGAGTAACTGAGGTAACTAAAATGGTCAGCAGAAGAGATACCACAAATAAATGTGCATTTTAACAGAAAAAAATACTATAGGAAATTAGGACATGAGGATCAAGTCAGAATTCATAGTTTTAAAAACATTCTGACCTGTTGTGGTTTTTCTGAGTTCTCTGTGACAGAAGAATTGCTCTATTATTTTTCTGTAGTCAAAAACAAGTAAAAGCCAAGAGCTGGTATTTTCCAAGGGCTGCTTTTGAGTCTAAAAAGGTTGAAAGCCACTGACATATACAGAAGTGCATTTACTTAAGCTCCTTCTCCCTAGACCAGGGGCTGGCAACCTTTTTGAAGTAAAAAACTGCCAAAATAATGAAGTTTGGTGTGGGGAAGACTGACTGGTACTTGCAACTCAGATCTTGCTGATGAATTGCTGCCAACTTGCATCTGACCTGATTGCTCCTGAATACTGTTTCTGAATCCTGCACCCTTCAAAATTGCCCCAGAGCCAAAACTGGCCTTGGGGCTGTAGACTGTAGGCTGTTAATCCTAGACTAGACAATTGTGAAATATTAAAAGAACTCCTCAGTAGAGGGAAGGACAGACAGTCCTTGAAGGAAATAACTTTTTTTTGTTGGTGAAGGGTTCACAGTAACAGGAAATTGGCAAGTGGGGGACAAGGAGTTTTAGGTAAAAATGAAACGTGGCACCTCTTGACTGAAACAAGAATAAGCACAAGATGCCAAACCTAATCACTAGTTCTTTGTAACAGCAAACTCCATCTTGTGTTACAAACTCTTGTGAAACAAACTCCATTCTGTTGCTCTGAAAATCTCTGCCAGGGAAACTTATCTTAAATAAGCTATGAAAATAATAACTAGCTGGAGTGGGACAAATCTTTAACCCGATGTGTACATTTCCCCTGTAAGCCACATTCTAAATTCCTAAAGTGTTTGTGGGATTCTAAACATCATTACAGGGCTCTTAACACCCAGTAAGTATAAATAAGACTCCCCTGGGCAAGCATGACTTCTGGGAGAGAAAATGGGGAGGGAGGTATATTGTGATAGTGGAAATAATCAGAGATAATCTTAGGCATAAAGTTAGAATCAGGCCTTAAAACAACTGTAGATATGGGTAGAGTGGTCATCAAGACACTAACCTCACTAATCATCCTAGCAGAAAAAATGGCTATTAAGAACTCTGTTTTGATAGACAGATGTTATAAGTAGCCTGTTTATGGTGGAACTGCAAGCAATTTAAAAGCTAGGCAAAGTACCAGAATTTGGAATAGGGATGATTGAGATTCCCCTCAATAACAGGCGCTGTTCAATGCCTTGAGGAAATATAAAAACTGTGAGGTGAGAAAATATAGATTT
The DNA here is from genome assembly GCF_030867095.1 of Alligator mississippiensis. Taxonomy (NCBI): domain Eukaryota; kingdom Metazoa; phylum Chordata; order Crocodylia; family Alligatoridae; genus Alligator; species Alligator mississippiensis. The sequence goes on from NC_081826.1 coordinate 256,400,300, forward strand.
ATCCCTGACCAAGCTGTAGTAAACAGAGACAGCTGCCAAATGAGCCTTGAGAGAAGGTACAACTGGTCTCTGTGATTTCAAGTATAACAGATATTCTAAAAACTGCAGATACTCACCACCTTCAAGGATGACAGCCCTATCCTTTTAGTCTTTTCCTATATAATCTGTGTTTATTTTGATCCATATAGCATTTCAGGGTTGATTTCTTCCTAGACTGTAACAACTTTGATTTTGAACCTCTGTGAGCAGTGGTGGCCCACGGTAGTGAGCAGATTAATCTCGATTCAGCTGGATGAATGATCTCTGGGTTTGTGTGAAGAATCCAGCCTCATCACTAGGCAAGAAGGTGTGGAAGTAGTGGAAGATGAACCAACAGTAATGCAGACAGTTGGAGAGAAGCTGTGTAGTGTAGCTGACCTGACTGGTTTGCCTTTTGAATACAGAGATCAAAGGAATGGTAGGGAAAGAAGTAGAAAAGAGGGGACTGCTCCACTTGTGATTTTCTGTCCCTGTTAGTCCTGGTGTAATACTGGTGGCAGCTGACATTTAGACACATGTAAGCTGATTAACTTTTACCTGCTTTGGGAAAGGATTTGTACAACTTCCTGCTTAGGCCATCTATGTGCACATTATTTTTCCCTTTTGGGAATACTACTATCAGATAATAATTATGAACACACTAGACACATGGTGTTTTTGCTCCTGAAGACAGGTTTTTGAGAGCTTGTTCCTTTTTGTTTGCCAATATAATATACAGCCATGGTCAACAGTAGATCAAAGATTTTGAAAAGGAGGATGTAGTCAGGACTAGACTTGGCTTCTAGGGTTGGCAGGGTGCAGCAGGTGCCACTGGCTGCCTGCCTGACTTGGGAAGATGGTCTTGGCAGCCAGTTCCATCAGGATTGGGCCACTGGCTCCTGCAGACAGCAGGAGTGGAGGAGGAATTGAAAGATGTGATCATACTACCACACACCATCTGGATTTACCCTTGGTCATACTATTGTCTATGAGCACTTGAACCACCTGATGTTGAAAAGAAGCTGATACTGAGTTCCAGAAAACTGATATGTAATATGGGCAGTGAGCTATTCCAGTGGCTATATAAGGTACTGGCAATGAACACTCCCCATCTAGGTCTGAGGCTACGTTCAAGGCATCTCTTTTCTGGAAATCTGTCCCTTTCTGTAGGAAGGGTCTAACTTGAATGAAGTCCAGGGGCACTCCAATAAAAGTGTTCCTTATACAGGCTGAAGAGAGGACTTCTCTCAGTTAATGAGACCACCTACAATGCATCTGACCCTAAAGAAAGATAAAAAGCTAGCTATCCAGGAAAATGAAATATAAATATGTCCCCCACCTCCATATATTTAACTTGTATTGGAACTACTGAAAATTATTTGGCGAATACTCAAAGCATAACTGAACAGGACAAGGAATTGGAAATGATTCACTCCCACACAGAATTAGGACTGCTTGATGTGGAAGCAAGCATCTTCTAAGTCACGGTACACACCAGTTTCTTTGGACAGCGATATCATTATATCTCCCAGTGTTAACCCATATAAAGTCTTCATGCTTGGGATGCTGAGTTTTCTCAAGTCACAGATGATTCTCCCTTCCTGGAATTAGGAAAAATATGATGTTGAGTTTATTCCTGAGGGTGCTACACATGATCCCTCTCAAGAGCACCCCTATGAGAAGGGTGCTCATTTCCTCTGATATGAGTTTCTTATGAGAAGAGTCCCCAAAGAAGACGGGGGAAGACAGTAAAGAAGTCTGCTGTCAAACTGGAACTATTAACAATCCTTAATAGCATCTTGTACCCAATCAGAGATAATAATCTTACATCAGGCATTAAAGGAAAAGAATTAGACAAGATGTACTTTTCCCTATGGAATCTGAAACGCTCAAGCATCTGTCAAAAGTGGTCTTTGGGAGTTTCTGGCTGGCAGAACATGCCAAAGGGAATCTGCCTCTCTGCTGCATTTTTCATTTTGCTCTTTATTTAATGCTACTTTACAGACATGCACATACACTGGAGGCTAGGTATTGCCCCTGCGACTGGGTATTCCTTCAATGTTAACAGCAGAGAACTTTTCCTGAAGCTGAAAGGTTGCATAACATGGCTTTCTTTTGGCAGCAGATGCAGTTTGGCAGAACCCCAGAGACTCTAAACTTTGATTTCTTCCAGAGCCTCTTTACTAATGGGTAAATATTTGATTACCTTTTAGGAGCAACTCTGAACTTCAAAGCTATGATTATATCTGTATAACTACACCAGTAGGCATAGCTGTATCCTCTCAATCTGAGGTGTTATAAATTGTCCTCAGAACATTACTGGCTGTAGAAACCAGCACAGAGTTATCTGATCAAACCTGAAACAACTCATGCTCTTATACAAGGGTACACAAGACATTTCACTTAGAGCCAGGCAGGGAGACAATTGTTCTTTATCTTAGAAAATCCTAAAAGAAAGGCAAATGCAACTTTGCTTTTTTTCTACCATTCCATAACATCAAGATGGCCTGATACACCTATAATTGGAGAGTAATGGCTGTTCTCCAAAATAAGATCCTGAAATTACTTTTATTTGAAGAAAAAAATAGGAAGCCCTAATGTGGTCCTCAGTAGCAGTATGTCCAGTATACTCCTCAATGAGCAATTGCTCTAAGTGGAGTTTCTTCACAATGCAGAAGTATGCTGGACTCTGGAATGTGGACCATGTCTAAGACAATGGCAGTGGGGGTAGATTCAATGTCTACTCAACTGCTTGTGGTGCCAATGAGTATGCTGTTCAGAGTTTGAAAGAATACTCAGTGACTGAATTTAGGGCCACAAGAATAACTGAAGAGCAGCCTTCATAATGTCTTTCTGTACTAATGGAGTCTCTGGTGAAGAAGGAAAGCATTTGAGCTTTCTACAATGGGTTGGAAGAATGTAGACTGTTAATTCCAAAGAGATTCCATATATTTCCAGGAGTTTCCAGGATGAAGCTGATGGCAAAGGTTGCTGGGCAGTGTTTACAGTGGAGGCACTGGAAACAGTAGTGATGGAGAATTCTCTGTGACAGAAAAACAATGATATTTGAGATAAACATGTTGATGATGAGTAACTTTGGCATCTGAGCTTCTATAAGAAGAGGGGTTTGCACTGAAAAGGAACCGTTTAAGGAAACTAGCGTTCCTTAAAATGATGCTATTTCTTCTTTTCCTCCTTGAACTCTGTACAAGCTGGAATTCTGTTCCCCTTTCCTCTGAGGCAGAATCTGTCAGAGAACTCTAAGTCTACCACATTATTAGAATTTACTGAGATTGATTCAAATGGCAATGAATAGCAATACCCACACAGCTTGCAAGGCAAGTTTAGTAAGGGCTAACTGAACTAGTATTTACCCTGCTTCTCAGGTAGGTCTTGAAGCCTGTGCCAAGTTCTAAGCTGCTGTGGCTAGACAGCTACCAGCACCCCAGCTAGCAAAGAGAATGCTGGCTTGTGGATGTTGACCTACATGGCAATCATTGCAATGTGGACAAGCCCTAGACAAAAAGGTACAGCCATTTCCATTCTATTCTTCCAAGCATTATGAAGATTGAAATGTCCAACCTTGGACATAGGATGGAGCACCAAAGCCATGGGCCACCAGTTTAGCTTAACATACAGGAAATGCAGCTTGTTAAACCACCCAAATCCTTGGCATGTACCTGATCAAAAATATAGATGCTTTATTATTTTAATATTTTAAATAAAAACTATTTTCTTGAAGAATAGCTTGCAGAATATCAATATATGCAATATTTTCCATTTCATGACTTAACTAGGCAAAAATAGGATTTTGCTGTTTTAAAAGGTTGATCTGATTACCTATTGGGTTAAACACATGCATCTTCATCCCTGCAGGTAGCTTTTTCTCTCCTATATGAATATTCTCTATCTTCTGGTCAGTGGTGTTAGTTAATGTTACTTGTACAGATACCATTTGATCACCATAAATGCATGGCTGTCTTGAGAAGTGATAATGAGCTGATAATCCTTTTCCACTCATTCGGTGAAGCAATTCATGAGTTTCCATTGGCACAAAAACTGGAGTACTGACCTGTTGCACATAAAAAAATAAAAGTTAGTAAACATCACACTAGCCAACTCCTGTAGATAGTAGTGCAAGAAGATGTATGACACTTAAATACTCTCCTTCCTGCTGAGCTATAACTCGCTCTATTCTGTGGAAGGTTTGGGTGTGCAAGGAATAACAGATCTAGAAGCATGCTGGTTTTCATGAAATTACCTTCAAGCTTTGATTCAAGCTATAGCAAAGAAAAATATTCGTGCACCTCATTTTGTGTGCATGCGCACGTGTGTGAGCGTGTGTATCTGGTTCAGTGTGCATGTATGCATGTCTGTGTGTGCATGGATGTCTGGTTTGTGTGTGTGTGTGTGTGTGTGTGTGTGTGTGTGTGTGTGTGTGGTTCTGTGCATCTGAGTGTGTTTGTCTGCATGTGTGTCTGTGTGCACACAAGCATGCACACGTGTTTGGTTTTAGGTGTATGTGTGTGCGCATGTGTGTTTGCGTGTGTGTGTCTGGTTCTCTCCTCTCCTTCTTCTCTCTCTTTTTTTCCCCCTCTTTCTCCTCTTTTTCTCTTTCTCTCATCACAACATAGATTTCATAGACATTAGGGCTGGAAGGGGCCTCGAAAGATCATTGGGTCCAGCCTCCTGCTCAAGGGGCAGGAAGTCAGCTGGGATCCCAGCAAGATAAGCGTCCAAATGTTTCTTGAAAGTGTCCAGAGTACATGCTTGCACCACCTGTCTGGGGAGTCTATTCCAGGTCTTGGGGGATTGGACAGCAAAGAAGTTTGTCCTTATGTCCAGCCTAAAATGGTCTTGCAGGAGTTTGTGACCATTGGACCGTGTCATCCCTTGGGGTGCTCTGGTGAACAGACAGTCTCCCAGTTCCTGATACATATCCCTTATGTACTTATAGACTGCCATCAAGTCACCCTGAACCTAGACTTCTCCACGCTGAAGAGTCCCATGGCTCTTTGTTAACATGCTTAACAAAAAAAGAATACACAACAAAGGTAGTATATGAAATTTTGTGTATTGTCACCAGGTTTAGAATTTTTACAAAGCCTGGTATTTACTGTAAAAGAAAAAAAGTAACATTTATGATTATTAACTATATTAATATGCAGTGCATCCTGTCATGTACCCCCTGCCCTGTTCTTTTTTTTCTGGCATGCTAGCACTCTCGGACCTTATAGGGTAAACATTACGTTTTTTTCAGCACTCTGGCCAAAACTGTTGCCTACCCCTGCTCCAAATATTTCCCTGGTCTGCTGTGGACCACTCCTGTGCCAGACACAGAAAGTGCAAGCAGAGAGATACTTTCTCATTCTCAACAGAAATGCTGTTTCTTGTCTGCATTTGGCACAAAGCACATTCCTTAATCTACCCATTTCACTGGGTCAGTTGACAGAGGAAAAGCATAGAGTCAATGGAAATCTCTTTCTAATCAGATGCTCTCTCTCAGGAAGCAGGGCACTGAGGAAGAGAATCAATCAGAGGAGCCAAGAGAAAGTTTGGCCTTCAAAGTGTGTAAAAGAGAAACTACTGGTTTCCCCCTCATCTTTTTGGGACTAGGGTAGGAAGGGCGAAAGGGCATGATCCAGCTTTTACCTCTCTCCTTGGCCTGGGAGAGTGAGGAAAAACATTTTTTGATCTTGCAGGTCTCCTCACACTCTTCAATTTACAAGCAAGGGAGAGAAGAAATAGGTATGTGGGTTTTTTTGTTTGTTTAAAGGCCAGGGAAAAAATGAAGGAAAGAACTGCAGAGGTTGGTTGGAAAGATACGGTGAAGCAACAGTGAGGTATTTAAGGGAGCAGAAACAATAGGTGAATATACAAGACTGAACCAGAAGAGAGAGAGCATAGTCACTTCTGCATGGCCAGAATTAAACAGATCTACCAATGAATCATATTAGTCTCTCCAACTACTAATGTCAAGCATTCCTTTTCCATGCTTACTTCTTTTACTTTGTCCCATCCCACCTCAACTCATTCAGGTTTTTTCCTTCTTTACATCCCTCTCCCTCTCTCATATACCAGTACCTATGTAAAGATGGTAGATTACTTAAATTATACAAAATAACATGAGATTTAAGAAAATAATTATAATATAAATATCAAGCTTCGTTGTTCATTCTTTTGCTGTCTGCTTCCTGCCACAAGCAGCAAGAACAGCAAGGACATTTGGGTTCATTCCACCTTTAATCCTAGCCTAGACCAGAGGTTAGCAACTTCTAGGAGCAACAGACTGAAATAAAACTGCTTGCTCCCTGGCATGCTAGTGCTTCTGACATGTTCCTCCCAGCCTGCCACATGTGCAAATCCCTTTGTTACCGTAAAAGTGCCCCCCCCCCCCAAATGCTGCTGATATCTGGGTTTTATAAGCAAAACAAAAACTGCTCCATAGGATGGATCAGGCCACAGGCCATACACTGCTGGCCTCTGCCCTAATGGGATACTGGGGGGCCAGGGCAGAAGACTTGAGGACACCTAGGACTAAATCCTGTTTCACCTTCACATGCCTCAATGGCACTTTTACGAATATGTAATGGCAACTTTTAGCATTTCTGCATAGTTTAGATTCTATTTCCATCATGGCAGGATAGGCTCATCTTGTATGCACCTCAGTAGAGGAAAATCCTCCCAGTTTTTAGCCCAATAGGCAGTGGCTAGGGAGCAGGAGATCCAGGGTCTAGGCCCCCTTCATCCCAAACAGAGTTTTTAGATTTCTCTAAGTACCAGGAAAACTATACAGCAAATAATGGAGGTGCCAGCTATGAAACAAGGGACTGTCCTAGAGTTAACAGCCTAGAATAGAGAACTGGATTATGTCGCTGCCTCTCTCAATTTTCCTACATTCATGGTCCTCAGCCTTTTTAGATTCAGGGCATCCCTCCATAACTTTTTTGATTTTGATGTCACCCTAGTTGAGAACCACTGTTGTGCTGCCTTGGCTTACAGCGTGGTGATTCCGAATCAGGGCACTGTTGCTGCCACTACAGCCAGGTAAACCTGCCCCATGTGCCTTGTACACAGCCAGACTGGGAATGGGTTGCAGCAGGAGCACATGCATTAGGGCATGCATGCAGCAGGAGCATTAGCCTGCATTAGGGCTATGTGATCAACCTAAGGCAAGCCAGGAGTGCCCACTTTTGGCACAGTCCTTCCCAGTTCAACCCTGTATGCTCCTCCCAGAGAGAGGCATGCAGGACTGCTGTCCTAGGTGGGTAAAATACTTATGCTAATAACATACTCCTCGTGTTCTGGATGTTCCACTTTTGACACCCATGGCTGGATCTGAGGAGGTGTTTACTCCCAAATGCAGTGGAAGCTGATAAGAGCTCTGCTGCTAACATTAAGACTGCTTACAGATGTGAAAAAACAAAAAATGGCACTTTACTTTCAGCTCAGCATGCCCCTACACCAAGTGCAACACATGCCCAGAAGACGCATTGTGTTAGTTTGACCCAATTTGCCCAACATCTACATAGATCAGGGGCTACAGCAGGGCTTGTTGGTGCTTTCATCTAATAGCTGATTGAATCAGCTATTAGATAAATTAGCCAAAAAGCCCTGCTGAAACCCCTGATCCATACAGTTGCTGGGGAGCTGAATCTAACACAATACCTCTTTCAGTAAAGCGCTGTTTTTTGGGAGGGACGGTTTTCATGACTGTCAATGGCTTAAGTGCCTTAAAAATGAACAGTATTTGGAAAAAAGCAGTACCTAGAAGGCTCCATTAAGCACTCAAAATTAGTGGATACTTGCCAATTTTGACTTTAATCTGTTCCCAATTTGTAAAGTAGGGATAATACTGCTTAGGGGTGTACTGATAGATATTTTCTGGGCAGATACTGATGGCTGATTTTTAATGAGCCATATCAGCTGATAATGATCCAATTACAGATATGTAGCTGGGCAACTTGGAGAGCAATGTCTGGCTGGTAAGTCTGTTGTGGGGGAAGGGGCGAGGTGGGAGGAGAAGGAGGGAGGTAGATTGAGGCCCCAGCAGTGAGGAAGGGAGTAGGGCTGCAGTAGGCGGTGCCCAGCCAGGGAAGAGTTCAGCATGGAGCCGCGAGTTCCAGCTGCTATGCACACCCTGGGAGGACATGTGACCCCAGATTTATGCATGGGGTGAGGGTGGGCTGTTGCTATGGGCTGGGATGGCTCCAGGCTGTTCCTGGTGGGGGGCTGGGCTGCACTGAGGGCAGGCAATAGTGGTGCTAGGAAGGGGGCTACAGGAGGGGGCTGCAGCTACCCCACAATTCCCCATAGCTTCCCTCCCAGCATCGCTGCTGCCCACCCCAGCTCCCCACTGGAAAGAGCCCAACACCACCCTGGCTCTAGCCCACAGCAACAGCCTGCCCTCACCCTGTACACAGATCCAGGGGCACATGTTCTCCATGCCCTTCTGGGGTGAGCATAGAAGCGGGAGCCATCACCCCTTCACTGCACCACCTGGATGAGCTGCTTGCGGCTCCGTCCTGCGCTCAACCTGAGATGGGCAGTACCTACCCTTGCCGCAGTCCCACTCCCTCCCTTGCCACTGGGGCTTCAATATGCCCCCCACTGCACCCCTTCTCTCACAGACTGCTCTCCATGCTGGTGAGCTGTGCTCCTGGCCACCTGCCTGCTGTACTGAAGCTGCACACATGCATGGAGCATTTATCAGTGACATTATCAGCCACACTGACCAAGAAAAGCCGATTGCCAATACTGTTAATTTTCCTTATATTGGTGCTAATCTGATATGGGACCGATGTATCGGTGTACCACTAATACTGCTGTATCACTTCACATGGAAGTTTGTAAAATTAACTTAACGTTTGTGAAGTTCTCATAATGTGGTGATGGGGGCCAAAGAAAAACATGAGGAAATTATTCATTTTGTATTCAGACCAGTACTTTGGTGGTGTGCAGTAAATAAGGCATTGGAGTACACAATGAATGGCTGGGGATAAACTGAAAAAATTAACAGTTGTTCATTCAGAGAGCACAGTCCATCCAATACAGTGAATGAAGCAGGAATCCTATGGAAAAGCTAACACATGATCATACAATTAAAAGATCTTAATGTTTGTATGTGATGGGGGTCAAATTAAAGTTGGATGGCCATTTTAAAGTCCTGGTTTTCTTAGTTTTTGTATGCTTATATTTTACATTTGTTCATTTGCAAAAATGAATAAAAAGGAGATATATATCTCTATATCTATATCTATATCTATATCCACAGACAAATAGGTCAGTCTTAATTACTGATTTCTCTTTGGAATCAATACATCATTTTTTTCCTGCAACCCCATACCTGGTTTAGGAACTGCAATACCTGAAAGGACACTGTTACTTCTGTAAAGTAATTCTGGATAGAAAAATATTCTCTAACTGGGCCTTGGAATTACTGTACTGCAGTTTATTTAAAAAAGAAATATATAAAAATATTGCTTTCACCATGCTGCAGGGCATGTCTTGCATATCAATGTGTAAGCTGTTGGAAATGGACACTGGAACCAAGAAGGCATTTCTCCCTCCCACATTTTTAGTAGCTCCTGAAAGGTGACAAAGAAGCCTGAAGGAGGAAACAGCCAATGCAACTGCTGGGAGGGAAATAGATTAGTTAGGAGGAAACTAATGAAAATGAGACTGAAGGGAAATAACCTGGCCTGATTGGACAAGATATTGTGAAATGGGAACAGGAAGGGAGGCAAGGCTGGGTGGATCCAGAAACACAGCAACAGGACTGTGGTCACCCCCTGCTGGCAGCTGGCAGTCCCAAATGCCGTAAGTTATGCGAGCTCACTGGCTGGTCGGCACGGAGTCTTCCTGGAGCCCCTGCCTGCACGCAGCTCTTGATCCCAGCGGGTGAGAGCTACTGTTGTTTATTCTTTCCCAAACTCCTCACTCCAACCTCAAATTAAGCAGCATGGGAAAAAAAAGAGGGGATTAGCAGTACCAGTGCCTAATATCTAGGCTTTGGAGCCACGTGAAAACTCGGGCTGAGTATCACTGCTGCCATTCATCCCCACTTTTCCCTTGCTGCTGAATTAGGGGGCGGGGGGTGAGGGGGGGAGGGGAAAGGGAAGGAGGAAAAAGAGAATAACAGCAGTGCTTATCTCATGGGCTCCAGACCTCAGTGCAAAAAGGGACTTTGGGCAGACCCTATGCCAGCCAGCTGGTGAGCTGTACAGCTCACAGTGCATGCAGAGCTCCCAGCAGGAGCTGTGCTCACATGTCAGAGGCTCAAAGAGCCTCAGAGAAGTCACGGTGCATATGGCACACAAGCAAAGGGAGGTGCAACCATGTTACTGCACCTCCCTCTGGATGTCTCCCTGGGTGAAGCTAAGTACCTGAGTTTAAAAACCAGTATGCATACGATCAAATAGGCAGACATTAGGTGAGGAACTCTTACTGCCTACAGTGCACAGGATGAACTTATTCTTGGGAGGAATCAGAGCCGTCTCATAAAGGTGGAGGGATTCCCTGGAAAAAAACTAGCATGTGACCCAGACTGGAGATTCTGATGTTTCCAAATATGAGTGCTTGTCTTTGATGTTTTAATAATGTTATTTTATGTCACTTTTATGACAAAATCATGTAGCAGATCTAATCCTGTAAAATACTAAGCAGGGAATTTTGAGAATGTGCTAAGCACTTCATTAGTTTGGGATTCCAATACACACACAAACATATTTTTAAAAGATGTGAGTCCTTTTCACTGCTTTTTTTTCCTCTTGCCAGGTAAATCCAAAGAACACGTATTTATTTTTAGAGTGATTGTGGGATGGTGAGGATGTGGTGAGGAGGTGGTGATGGCTTCATGTAAACTGACAGAGAACATGGCAAGTCTTGTAAAAACAGTTTTCTAGTTTGTTTGGTTTTTTTAAATCTCTTCAGTGCATAGAGCTTCAATACTTAAGGAGCCTATGGGTGAGATAACTGTAATACTCTGATCTATAAAAAAAAATAAATCTCCAAAGAGTTAATAGAACAAGAAACATCTAGTAACCATGAGATAACCTACTACAAATCTTACACAGCATATGTTTAAATAATAAAAGTCATTTGTGTACCTTAGGATGGTTTATGAAAATAACCAATCAATTCTGCAGACACAACATTATTTCTAAAGGAAATCTATGTGACTCATGATGCCTGTAGATACACAGAGACAAACCACACATATTTTATCAGTTTATTACAGTAAGCAAATAAGCGTGGAATGAGAGTGCACATAACTGTCTACTTAGCGCTTACTGAAACATTTATAAGAGCTGTTATCTCCCTAATAACAGACAGACAGTATGCAATTTTAGAGAGGAGAAAAGCTTCATATTTTTTAACACTTCACTAAAAAGTAACTGAAGAGTGTAAAATGAAAAATACTCTGTGCAGTTAGCTGGTAATGGACCATATTATCAACTCAAGTTAGATTTATAGGATACAAACTAGTCACTAATAGTTATTTTATGACATAGCATGAATGTGTTTTTTGGTAGAGATTATTCAGATTAAATTTATAAAACTTTTTAATATAGTTGTTTAAATTATTAAAATATAGAAGTTAAACTGAGAACTGGCAAAAATAAGACATGCAAATTTGAAACAACTGTTCTATGAGCCTGTCTGTTCAATACCTACATTTTAACAAGCTAAAAAAGGTACGGTCATTTAGAGTGAAATGTACTAAGGTGCTAGGGTGAGCACAAGGCCTTTCACACTGCTGAAGTCGCACAGTGGGAGGGCATTGATAAGATGCAGGCAGAATGAGTTTACATTGGGCTTCCCTACCTCTGGCAGGCTGGCAGTGATTTCAGTAAAGGATCCAACACCACACACAGAAGTTGTAACTGTATTTTTTCCACAAAAATATAACCAAAATTAAAATGGTATCAGGAGCCTGACTTACAGGCTGTCTGTCTTCTTTTACCGACCAAGGTTATTGGACTAAAGAAATTTTAAGATTGCTGTCAATATTTGTTGCAATCCTAGCCACTACAGGGCTGGTAAAGGATGCCATTTAGAAAATACTAGCAAATATATGAAACAGTCACAGATAATTCACAGAATCATAGAACAGTAGGGCTGGAAGGGACCTTGTCTAGTTCTGCTCAAGGCAAGGTTGTCCCTGACTAAATCAGTTCATGTTAATATGAAAAAGTATTACCTAATTAAAAATAAGTGACTTAGGTTCATTTATATCTAGTATAGACATCAGAGCTGAACAAACTTTTCTGCACATTTATTTTTTAAAAAGGACCCCAAATAATTTCTGACCTCATTTTTACTTTATATTTGTTCCTTACTTGAATAATGCTGTAGTGACAAATGTATATTAGCTGCTGAAACAGCTTAGCATGACAGATATATGACTGGATAAAATGGATATTATTGAAGAAAAACACCCAATTTCAAAAAGCACAAAAATTATGATTCTATTCCTTTAAATTACATTCTGTAAAAGCGATGGACTGAATCATTTAATCTAACTAGCTTTTCTACTGCCCTCCTATTGGCAGTATCCACGACATAATCCAAGAATGACCTACTGAGCTGTGAGCTATATTCTCTTACGCATACTGTAAGGCTATGCTCCAATAACTCCAGAATATTTAAGAGGAGGAGGAGAAGTGCTATCTTATAGCCCAGCCACATTTACATGAGCTTTCTATTTAAAAACTATGAGGGGAAGTTAAACCTAGGTTTGCAGTACTGTGGGAAAGATGTGGATTGAGGAAAAATGGCGAAGAAAAGGTAATAGACAAAGAAGCAATATTAATTTCCATTAGCTCCTCTACCAGGTACATATTGCACATGTGGTCAGTGCCATAGTCTCTCATTCAGGAGCTCTTAGCAAATGTTTTTAAAATTAGTCTTCCAGCTATAAATTAGTGGTTCATACAAGATGCAACAGTAAAAGGAAAGCACTATGAATCATAGAAAAAATGCCAACATAACACTATGCCTTGTAGCTTGTAAGAATGGTATTTCTTTTATTATGCAAACCTCAGGACTTCAAAACCACATAAATAAATAACAGCAAGGCCTTAGTTGTGCTCTTAAAGATGACTAAAGGAAACAAAGAAAAAATAGCATGTTTTGAAAAAACAAAAGACAAGGTAAAAATAGTTAAGAACCCATCTTCTGCAGCTTCTAGCAGTAAAGATAAATACAGCATTACTGAGCCTTGACTAGGTTATCTAGAAAGATGTTTCACAATTTTACATTAAATTCTAGAGAATATTTTAGATCTCTCTTTCTTACAGTAATGGCTCATGCAACACTTCCAAAAAACCACATCCAGTAACATCTTTCCAGCCTTCACTGCAGGAAAGTTTGCCCTCTATTTCACCACAAGAATTTGTTTTTTTTAAACATGCCATCAAAAATAATAGTAATAGGCTGCTGACAGATGTGAAGAAAAAAAAAAAAACACATAACCCACGCTTTACCAGCATCACATTAAGTTTGACACAGCTCTGCAGCACCTGTATAGATAGGGTACCTTAGCGGCGCTTTTTGGCACTTTTATCTAAAGCTTATTCAATCAGCCAGTCCATGCCCTCTTCTGGGCATACACTAGGCTTGGCGCAGAGGTGTACTGAGTTTAAAGTGCCACCTTTGGGTGGTGGGTTTTACATCTGTAAGCAAAGTCTAGTTAAAGAAGAGCAACAGTACATTTCCCTAAAGTGACTGAAGTTGTAGGACAACTAAGATGGGTAGTTAGTAAATTTTATATATATAAAACCCTTCATCTCCCTGCCAAAGGTTGCGAAAGGTCCATAAACTTATGGGCACTCCATAAAAGTGAGACTAAAAATGTCTGCCCATAAAATTAATTTATAAAAAAAAAAAAGAGGCATCCATAAGAAATGGAGTCATTTGTAGGAAGCCCTGAGCTTCACTGAGGCTCCTGAAGTAAAACTAGAGGCAAGCCTTGATGCATAAACAGAAATGAGCAGCACCATATGGTATTTGAGTGGGAGTACAGCATACTGCACTGAGCTCTGTCAGGGGTTGCTGGCCCAAGCCCCTTCCCTCCCTCCCTCCCAAACACGTGCTGTTCCTGCAATGTCCAGTCCTTGTCTGTAACAGTTTGCCTTGCAGGTAGGCAGACAGTGGTCCTTTGGGGGAAGCAGAATGGGGGTGGGGAGACTGATGCGTGGGCTTTTTGAGCAAGGTGCAGTTGGAGTTAACAGTGTGTGGGGTGAGTAAGGGACACTTGTGGGGGAAAAAATCCAGTGTAAAACCATAACCGTAGGCAAGCAGGGTTCTTCACAGAGGTGCACCAATCAAGATTTTTTGGGGCCAATACCAATAGCCGATGTTTAAGGAGGAATATTGGCCAATATCGATCCAATTTCCAATATGCAAACCAGCAGCTTGAAGAGCTGAGTCCAGGTGGTAAGTCTGTTGTAGAGGACGGGGAGGGGAGAGGGAAGGAGTCAGGGTGTAGATTGAGCCTCTTGCGGTGAGGGAAAGAGTGGGGCTGGGGCAGGCACTGCCCAGCCAGGGCAGGATGGGGTGGGGTGCAGGACAGAACTGTGGCTTGTCCGGGGTGTGTGGGACAAGGACGGTTCCCACTATTACGCGCACCCCAGAAGGGCTTGAGGGGGCACATGCCCCCAGATCTGTGTGGGGTGGGCCAGGCTGCCACTGTGGGCTGGAGCGGGCTGCACTCGTGGCAGGCAGCAGCGGCGCTGGAAGTGGGGTGGAGGCAGGAGTGGAAGGGGCTATGGCGAATTTTGGGAAGGCTGCAGCCCCCCTCCCCCAAGCCCTGCTCCCAGCACTGCCACCACCCATCCAGAGCGCAGTCTGGCCCAGCCCCAGCCAGGAAGAGCCTGGTGCATCCTCGGCCCCGGCCCCAGCCCCAATCGGCAGCCCCGCCCTCCACAGACCCCCCCCCCCCGCTATGCCCTCCTGGGGTGCACGCAGCAGCAGGAACCACACACCCCCAGGCCCTCTGGATGAGCTGCGGCTCCGTCCTGCGCCCCACCCTGCCCGGGCAGCACCTGCTCCAACCCCACTACCTCCCCCACTGCAGGGGCCTTGATCTGCTGCCCCCATCCCCTTTCCAAGCTGCCAGGCTGTGCTCCTCTCTGCCTATCTGCTGTGCTGCAGCTGCGCGCATGCATGGGACATTTACTGGCCAAATTATCGGCCACATCAGGGGGAAAAAAAGCTGATTTCCGATATAGTCAATTTTCTTTATATCAGTGCCGATCCAATATCAGACTGATGTATTGGTGGACCTCTAGTTGCCAAGACTTTTTTCCTTTACTGGCAATCATAGGAGCATGGAAATTAGGGCTAGAAGGGACCTCATGGGATCATCAAGTCTAGCCCCTGTTCAAGGCAGAACCATTCCTAACTGAACCATCCCAGCCAGTCAAGTGGCTGTCTAACCTGCTCTTGAAAACTTCCAAGGATGGAGATTTTTCTAGGTAGCCTATTCCAATGTTTGATCACGCTCAGTGTCAGAAAGTTCCTCCTAAACTCTAATCTAAATTTTCCCTGCTGAAGCTCGAGGCCATTGCTCCTAGTCCTGTCTCCTACAGCAAAAAGGCTATGTCTTTCCTCTCTATAATTGCCCTTCTAGTATTTGAAAGCTGATATCAAATCCCCCCTCCCCGCCATCTTCTCCTCTGCAAGTTAAATAACCCTAGTTCTTTTGGCCTTTTCTCTTAAGTCTGGACTCCTAGGCCCGTAATCATCTTTGGTCTCTGCACTGGACTATCCAAACTGTCCACAACCTTCTTGAAGTGTGAGCCCAAAACTGGATACAGTACTCTACAGGTTTTACTGCAAAGTTTTTACTGACAACCAAATTTTTTTTTACTAGAGTGGGTGTTAAACCCCTAAATTAGAAACCAGCTCTTGTCCAGGGCCTGGAGAAAGGTTATATTTACATTATATGAAATATATTTTAGTAAAAAAAGTTTGGTTGTCAGTGAAAAGTTTGCAGACTTTCAGTAAAAAAACGTGGTTTTGGGTGGGTAATCCTGCCTCCCCAATCTTGTACTGCCAATATGCAGGTAATTTCTTTCCAGAACCATTCATCCTAGCCTTTATTAAACAAGCACTGAACCTTGCTAACATTATTACCAGAAGCAAACTTCCTATGACCCAAACCACACCTAATGGATCCAGAGCAGGACAAGAAATGTAAGGGCCAGGACAAGAAATGTAAAACCTGCCAACACATCTCCACCAGTCCCACAATAACTTATTCCTGGCTCTTAAACCTGCACCTCCAGAAATGTAATACATCTCATCCAGTGCACCAAATGCCCTGATGGAAAATATGTAGGAGAAACCAAACAACAACTGAGCACCAGAATGAATACACACCAAAAATCCATCAAAGACAAGAATATACAATTACTGGTGGGTTCCCACTTCTCACAAGACTATCACTCCCTCTCTGATTTCTCAGTTCTAATCCTCAAAGGGAACTTAGAAAACACCTTTTGTAGATGAGCCTACGAACTGCACTTTATAAATCTAGTATATACAAAAAATCATGGACTTAATATAGACATTGGATTTACAACACATTACAACCTGCCTGACATCTACCACACCAGGTAACCTGCCTTTAGCTGACCACTGACATTCCTTCACACTTTTTCCTCCATTCTTCCTCCTCCCCATCTCTACTCTTTTCTTCCAAACTTACACTCATTTGCATCTTCACAGATTTCTTGTTTACTTTAGCTTCTTCCACCTTGGAGAACTCATAACAGCATCAGAGTCTCCCAATGCCTGAAGAAGGGTGGTTGTGCCCGAAAACTTGCAAAGAACCTTTCCCCCAACTATTTTAGTCTCATAAAAGATATCACATCTACCCAAATAATCTTGCCTGAATATGTCCTTAGACCAACATGGCTACAAGCAACCACCCAGGTAATTTCAACTCACACATATTAGGCTACAAGAAGTAGTTTTACATAGCAAACATTGTTTTCAGAGTAATTCTTGTCTGCAACATTTGGCAAGGGAAAAAATAATTGCTGTTGATTTTTAAATTGACTAGATCTCAGTCTCACACTTTATTACACTCCTATTAATCCATTTCCATAAGCCACTAAATATTAATCCTCAGCCTCTCTCAGCCTTATTTTACACAAAAGTTGAATATTTATGTGATCTCTTAAACAGGAATAAAACTGGCCTTTTTGATTTTTTCAAATAATATCTGCAAAGTAATCTGACAAACCAAAGCAGGCCTTCTTAAATTTTATAAAAATATTAACATATACAGAATTTAAAATTTTACTTTTTTTTCCAGTTCAAAACATCATTCAAGTGCTGTGTCAAATTACACCTTTTCTAATATACCTTTTGGATAGTCTAGATTTTTCCCTGGAAATATTATGAAGCAGACATAGACCACAAATGCATCTATGTCAATACAAAATAACTCCTTGGGAGACAGAGGCATTGCAGATTAGGAAGGATCAGAATCTGGCCTTAATTAGGGTTATTCCAAGCACCTGAATAAGACCATTTTATGCTTCATTAATCAAATGTATTTTTAAAATACACTGTGTAATTCTTGACAAAGTAATCTCTTACACATTTATACATGGGGATAAAGATTTGCTAGTTCTTTAGGTTTTGCTTGTAAAAATATAGCTCAAAGTTTAAGATGCACATGGAAGAAAAAAGGGCTAAAAACCATCATGGTCTGGGGTATAAATTCAGGCTACATATTTTGCCCAGTGCACACTGAAATAGGAACTGATATCAGAAGAAGGTAGGCTCAGAGTTTAAGGGAGAATTTGTATTTCAACAAATCTACATTTTCATCTCTGCAACAACTTTGATATCCCAATTCTCATGAGCATAAACTCCCATCATCTGCCCCATTCTACCTGCTAAAATGTTCAACGCTGAAGCAAAGTGTCATTTTTGGACTTTAGAGTTGACATTTCCACTTGATATCAGACAGGGCAGTTCAACCCTGAACATAATTATTTTGACCAGTTTACAGACCCTGACATTGTTAAACTCTTCACATTTGGAAGAATCCCGCTACAGGCAGGTAACTATAAACTTGTATTTTAAATAAAAAAGCAAATTGTACAAAATCTAGACATATTTTAAGGGCCAGATCCAGCCAGTGGGTCTTATGTTTGACAATGTGACTTTGTTGCATCAAAACTCTTGTATCTAGCTTTTGCCTATTTTCTCTTTCACAGAAAGCTAGCAAAAAAACACATTAGAGCCAGACTGCAGTATCCTCATTCATTAAAAAGGAACAGTAACTCTAATAGTGCCTTTTTCACCAGTACTCCCATTTCCTGGAGTGGGCATACTTATGCTATAAAGTATTATTCATCATAAATAAGGTTATGATCCCTAAATACAAAAGAATGAGTTAAATCACTTACAATTAGTCAGTGACATTTATGAATTCCTAGTATTTTATTCTCTATCACAAAATGAAAGGTGGAAAGATTGACCAAAGTTCAATTCCCATTTATAACCTCTCAATATTATTTCTGTTGAAATCTACATTTGCTGATATGTATTTTATGCTATCATACAGGCAAGAATATACGGAACAAAATGTGCAATCTGCTGGGAAACACATGGCAGAAGTTACAGACTCTTATTGTGACCAAGCAATACTTGCCCTTGTCCACATAATCAGCTTGAGACCTGTGCATCATTTTGGTTTCACTTTAACTCTACTTATAAGGCTTCAAGTGGAACTAAAACATTTGACTGCCCTCTAGAAAAAGTAAAATTTCACTAAGCAGCCATGTATTACAAATTTCTTTGCAATAATCACTAGGTTTTACAGGACAGTTGTCTCTAGTGTGCGTAGGTGTGTGCGTGTGTATGTACACGTGTCTACACACACGTTTTTATATTCAGCTTTATAGTTTCAACATTGCTTTATCTGCCCATGGAATCTAAGGATTACTTTCGACAGCTGCTCTCAGTGTTAAACGGTTAAAATGATGGGGGAAAAAGGTAGTAGCTTTGTCTTATACCTTAGTTAAGAACTTGAGATAGCAGTAGCAGTGTATAAAGTTTCATACATTTTCTTGTATAAAATCTGGATCAATTTTAAGATTTAAAAACTGATTCTAACATATTAATAATATGCTTTATAGCAAGCAAGCAAGAAATAAATACCTAAGGGTGATTAAACACATGTTCCGGGGGGTGGGGCAGCTTTAATCAGAGCTCTAATTAGACTGCCCAAAGCATCATGTACATCAGCATCCTTACACTGAAAAATGGCAGTGGAGGTGTTTTAACTAAAGCTCACTGAATGACCTTTAGTTAAAGCGCCCCTACTGCAATTTTTCAGTGCAGGGACACTGATACATGTGATGCTAGAGCCTGCTGGAGCATGGCAATTACCACACAACATCAGATTCATTCGATCGAGTCTGCTCCGACACACTGAAATTACAGTGTGTTGGAGCAGCCTCGATGCACGTGTACAGGTAGGTGCCCCAGTTTTAGTTGGGAGGTCCTATTTATACAGGAAAGCTTTTCAAATATAGCACAATTCCTGTTTTAGAGTTGTGGAGGTTTTCAAGAAGCAACTGGACGTACATTTGTCTGGGGTGATTTAGGAACAGGAATCCTGTAATTATGCAGGGTGATGATTCTTGAGCTTTTGTCCAAACCCACAAACACTCTGTGAATATACTTACTTATTCCATTTAGCTTAAAACCCTTTCAAGGCCACACCAAATGAGGGCTTTTTATATGGGAACAAGAATCTACACATGAGGGATTATGCTACATAATGTCACAACCCAAGGGTGTGATTTTTGTTTGTGTGCGCTTCGGCACTGCTAAATTATTTCCTGCCACTCGTAGCTTTCTTTGCAGGGTGCATTTCTAGGTTGCAAAAGAGAAATGCATGGTGCAAGGAGTTCCCACCATTCGTATACAAATTTGTGTCCCACTATTGGCCAGTTCTAAATTATTCCCATGTGGCAGCTAGTGACTGGCCTGCTAGCCATATAAGAGGCTTGAGCGGTTTCCGCCCAAGTTGGAGAACTCCGAGGAGAACCCCGCAAGGGAGGACTCCACAACCATCTGGAGGAGGAAAACTTCACATCTCGTGAAGATCTCTAAGCGCTGCGGAGCCTATTGGACCCAGCGTGTATCTCAAGAAGGCTATAGGGGTCTGATCAGCCTCTCCCCGTCTGCGCCTGATCCTTCGACGTACCCTTCCCTGCGCGCAAGTTCCACGGAGCCTAGCAAACTTCGTGTGAGTGTATTCAGAGCTCTTTGGTTCGAGTTACTTTCTTCGGTTGACATGATGGGCTCGCGGTTTAGAGCTTTCAACCGGATTGGGCTAGAAGGTTCACGGGAAGGAACTCTAGTTCGCCTCTCTTCTTTTCTGTCTGTAACTGCAACTCAAGCAAGTTTTCCTGCCTGCACCGCGACCATCTTTGGTGTAAGTAAAATAATCTTTAATCAACCACTAAGCGTCCGTGCCTAATTCTAGCATGCTGCCTGCCTTCCCCGACCCGGCGTGTCCGGGTTGCTGGCCACGGCCTGCCGCGTGAAAAAAAAACAAAAAACCCCGAGGGCCTCGGACCGCTCCCGGCCCGCACACATAAATGGTTTAGAATTGGTTTAACTTGATTCATGACTTTCCTGTTTAGCCAAAAATGGACAATGGCACTGCAGAAGTTAAAATCAACTAGTTGGTTATATTTAATATTTATTACATACATTTAATTTAAATTAGCCTGTAATTACATCGCTTGGCCTTTGTTGGGTTTACATGGCTACAGTAACCAAGCTTTTCTACTAAAATCTACTAATTTAAAAAGGCCCCCAGTGGTCCCAACATTTTTGGAATTTTACCTGAAAGGAGCTTTCCCTGTCTATTTTTACTTAAATCTAAAATCACGTATTTTAAACATTTCTGAGCCTGAGTGGTACTGGTTTATTATGACAATGTGCCATAACAGTTGTAAGTGCTACAGACTATTTCAAAGTGAGTAAGCATGTGTGTGTGCATTTATATTTATATGGAAGAATGTTCCATTTACTGCTTTGGAGTCCATCCCTGTGAAACTACAATTATCCATAATAACAAAATCCTGAAACCACGCACTACCCATTGCAGGATCAGAGCCTCTACCACCATTTTCTTGGTTTACTCCTGGAACTACTCACTGGACCATTCGCATATGCAACTGATATAACAATATTTTCCTGAATTACCCTTCATTTTGTTTATAATGTTTTAGTCTAGATAATCCATATTCCTTAATAGATTAAATTTAGCTGAATTTATATTTGATTAATGTGCTACAGTTGACTTAGCAGAGGCCACTACTAAATGTATTTCCCTTGTGGTTTTTAAATTTAATACTTTTGGGGGAGGGGAGGAGTATCAGAAACAATACTCGTATTATATCTGGAAAAAATGGAATTTCTTTATAAACATTTAGCAGTGATTTCTTTGCTTATATTGACAAAAGTTTAAGTCATGAATAAATTATTAAACCTTAATTAAAACAATTATTTTCAGGAACAGTGGCTATACAATCCTATCAGTTCCCAACTCTGCTAAAGAGCAGTTTACAATGTGTATAACACATTGCGAACATGAAAAAGAAGAAGTCTATTTTTACCTTCAATTAGCACATATTCATTCTTAAGTTAAATACGGTCTTCAGTTCACTCCTATGTAATATGATGTCAAGAAACATGCACCCATAAAAGCCCAGATAGTCTCTACAGGCATGGCAATTTGTATTTCTGACTATGCACACTTTTATAGTTTCAGAGTTTAAGGCCTAAAAGCTTTCAACTATCCTGACCACAGCTTATCACAGGCCACTGAATTTTACCCATATGCTCTTTATTAAACCCAAATACTTTAGACTAAATATTTCAGTATTCATGGAAGGGACTAAAATGTGTGCATCAGAACATGAGAAGCTAAGATGCTAATCCCCAAGGACCCTATAATGACATGAAATTGCAAGGACAATCCTAGAAGAAAAACTCAAATCCTATCTGGGTCTGCAGCCTTCCTAACGTGATCATCAATGGAAAGAGCACATGGCTATATAAATCGTCTTAATAACAGCAATTATTTGGGCTCCCAGAAAATCTACCTAGGTACTCCGAGGATTCTTATCAGTATAGTATCTGAAATGACCGTATTTCCTTGATTCCAAAGTGAGGTTTTTTTCCCACCCATATACCATGAGGAAGAAAAGCCCCTCATTTTGGAATTAAAAACAAGACAGCAAGGGGGCAGGCAGCTGCTGTGGCTTCAGCTACGGCCCCAACTCTGCTGTCTGCACACCCTCTTCCTGCCACCCCTGCATCACCTGCCTCTCCTCAAATCCCACATCCTTGGGTCCCCACCACTCCCTTCCCCTTCATTTACCCCCTAGTTCCTCCACCTCCCCCCTGCCATCTCTACCTCCACCACCACTTACCCTTGCTCCTGCCATGGTAGGTTCCATCCATGCTCCAGCCTGGGGCATGAAGCACGATCCCAGTCTGGCCCTGTAGCAGCAGCATGGACTCAGTGCCACTGCTATGAGACCAGGCTGGGGCTGTAATCAATGGCCCAAGCTGCAGCAGGGATGGAGCTTGCCAGCACCAAAGCAAGAGTAAGCAATAGATGGGGAAATCAGGGGTGAGTGGACCCAAGGCTGTGGGAGCAGGGGGGACACAAGCCTGAGGTATGGGGGGTAGGTAGGCAAAACTGGGATAGGTCGGGGGGGGGGGGGGGAGAAGGCAGTAGGGGGCAAGCTGCCGCCACACAGCCTGTCTCTTACCACCTACCCACTTACTGCTTGTCCTTCACTGCTCCCCCACTGCTAGCCCCTTTACTGTGTCCCTACAAGTAAACTTGCAAGTTTTTGAAAATCTGTTTTCACAACTATCATATCTATACTCTGCTGTAGAGTTGAAGATTTCTGTTCTAGAGATCACATGGCCACAAAAAATCCACACGTTATGGATGTACAGCACAGTCAGCTAGGGCTAAGAGACTAGAAGCAACACAAATGGAATTACATGCAGCAACACATAGATGGAATCAGGGGTTTCTTCTTTTTTTTTTAATCTGAAAAAGGAAAGGTTTAGATAAAAACTTCCCTAAGCTTCAGAGAAAATAAATTCAGCACAGTAAAGTTTTAGAATAGTTTCACCTTTACTCTTAGCGGGGTGAAGCTAATAGGGCACGATATCTTGATGCAATTTTTAAGTCATTAAGATGAAAACACACACAAAAAAGTTGAGAGACTGCCACTGAAGAGAAGTCTGCTTTTTAAAACCCATCTCAATGCTATTATATGACAACATCATTCAGCAGCCATTTAAAAAGTACTCTGTCTATCCAATATTCTCTGCTTCTATGGGGTAAGAAGACCATATAAAAATGTTTCTAAATGACGCTGATGTTAAAAAATATAGGCACATTACTTCCCAACCCCTTAAAGAGCAGACCCTAGTACAGCTTGGGGAGGAAAAGAGAGTCCCATCCTCCCACAGTTGTTAACAAAGGCTTTTAGAGGATGTTAAATATATAGTGACATCATTTAAAAGCTTCTCTATAACAGTCACCATTCCTTAGCAACAGTAATGTCCTTGGCTTTTATTTATTTTGTGCTGCCAGACTAAAACTGACATGGCAACATGCTATTGGTCACTGACAGACATCTGTTGTATGGGAAATGACTAAGTCAGTATCCTGAAGCAATCTAAATCCCCAATGGCAGTAACACTTATGTACAGAAAGAAGTCATATGCAGCTGAATTAGCTAAACCTCTTCTCTTCTAGCGTCCAAGTCTTACATTTCTTTCTCAACTCCCAAACAGTTGTCTTCCTTACTTCTTGCATTTTTTAGACTAACTTATCTTCAGAGTTGCAACTTCTTTGGTATTTCACCGTATATACTTCTTGCCCTCTTGCTTAGTGGAATTTGCTTGAGAACAAGAAACTGTACATATACAAATATACAATATATATATTATGTACATCAGAAATTCATGGTTATTCACCTGTTAGTGTCCCATTTATACCTGAGATCTACATCTTAAAACTAACATCATTGGCTAAGTATCAAAAGTCTGAATACTAATTTGTTAAAATAATCAGATAATTTCTCATAATATTTTCCTCATTTTTAGCATGGGAAAGTTAAATGCCAACACAGCCCAGCAGGTACATCTCTATTTTATATCAGTTCTGTCAGTGCCATTTTTGGTCTTAGTTTGTTTTTCTTTAAAGTTCTGTTTGCTATATGGTCCACACATGCACTTAAACAACAAGCACAGCACCCAAGAAATATTGTACTACACTTGTAAATTTAACCCTTACACCTTAAAGAATTTCAGTAAAGGTTAGTTCTTATTCATGAGTAATTTATATAATTAGGAGATCTTTAAGGGAACAAATCCACAAGAATGAAAGCTATCTGACTGTCCTCCCTCATGGGGGGAAGGGACGCCTTCTATACACTTTTCAGCAGTTTCTCTCACTTTTGAACAAAACAAAAAAAATGTATGTACCTCATGTTGTGAGCTTCTCAAGCAGAATATTCCAAAATATTAAATGCCTAAGATAGGGGCCAATCAAATTCACAATTTCCTTCTGTCTAGTATTTGATATGGGTGTTAACTGCTGAAAATAAAAAACCACTGTGCACATACCAGGCAGATGCACAAAAATCATACAGAGAAAAGATATATGCAGTCTATAAGAAACAGCTGAAAGAGCCTTTGTTACAGATTAAAACGTGTTTAAATAACATGAATTGCATTTAGTGACCAGCTCTATATGATAAAATGTTAACAAAGACCCTCTTATCTTTACAGCCCAATATATAGCATACAAAAAAATTTGTGATGCTCTAGCAATGCTGTGCCATGGATCTCAGTATAGTAACAGTTCTAGTTTAACATAAAGAACACTAAATTCCAGAAACTGATTGTATAAGTAGTACTGAATCACATACACACCTATGGAATACTATATACTTTTGTTAAACAGCCAACACTTTGGTAAGTTACACCAAGAAATATTTTTCTATTACTCTGAAATTAACTAAAAATGAGTTAGATAGGATTGTATTTGTAACAAGGTTAAACTGACTGTTTTGGATAGTTAACACACAATGCAAACAAAGTTATCCTCCCAGATGCTATAAAAATTCACATTCTATTTCTACTACAACTCTGCCCTTATGGTTAAACAAACATTGTCACAGGAACATCATTTATTGTGACCCTTTGAAAATAAAGTGAACACTTCATTAGCACATTTTCTGGCATACGTTGCATCTCTGTCACTAAGCAATGTCTTAATTTCAAATTCTTGTTTGGAATCACTGCTTTGACAAGCACTATCACTGCTCAAGGTTTGTATGAAGCTTCAAACTGCATATTATCACCCATTGACAAACTTGACATTTTATGAAGAGCCCCTTCTCCCCCGACTTATCCTCCCTACCCTGTGTAAATAAGTAACAATTCATTTTATAACCTTGACTTTAAAGTCCAGCCTTTCTACCTTCTTTTTTCTTCTTCCTAAACAAGTGACAAAGAACAAGGAAGCTGATTGAAGGGGTCCATTATGTATCAACTTAAAGAAAGGCAAAGTGATTGATGAAACTAGCAGTCACCTTCACTGCTAGCTACTGCACCTGTATCCTTTTTATCAAATGACCTGAAAATCCTGCTGACAGTTTAACATTCACCACAAGGATACACTGTACAGTACCATAGTTTAATATTTTTTTTATTTGCTGTGGAATCTTTAGGAATATTTCTGAATCCAGAATGAGACTTTTATAATAGCTAGAGATTTTTATTTTCCTCCTATATATTCTATGCTTACAGACAGCTCAGTTGGCAAAAGTATCCAGAGTATCAGGTAAGCTATAACTCTACTGCAAGGTGTTCATATGGTTAAATAGTGCAAAATCCAATCATTACCTCAGTAGGACTTACTAACAGTGATCCACAAACCACAAATAATTTCCATTGGTAACTGATGGCTGCTTAAAGGAGACATCTCACTTTTCACGCTTTCCTTATAATATAAGAGGGCCGAAGTTTCAAAGCTAGTTTAACATTGTCACCACTAATTTTAAAGTGTACAATTTAAATATGATTTTAAATTCTTAGTACATTAATCAATACTCAGCTACTTAAAAGAGGACACTGGATTAGCAAAATAAACTTTTCTGGTTGTAACAGAAGTTTCTTTTTTTCTTTTTTTGGTTGGGGGGGCTTGCATCTGTTTCACAGTACTAAAGCTGGTGACAAGCTTACTATGTTCTTTCTGAAAGAAAAATTTCACTAGGCAATAGTGACACACTTGAAAGGCAGAAAGAAGCTGCTGTATTCTGTGTGGGACACAGCACCATTTCCTCTGGGCATTTATTACCTGTTAAAAACCAATCTTTTGGTGAGTGGCAGTTCAGGGTTTTTGAGAGCAAGCTGCAATATTTCTTCGGGTCTGCAGAGTCATAATTAAAGCTGAACTGAGTGGAATTGGAGAGGGAAGGTCAGCGAGGTGCCGTATGAGAGATGAGGCTGGGCTGATGGGCACCAAATGAACAAATTATGATGGGCCCCACTCAATGTGATGAGGTCAAATGCTTGTTTCTACCCACTGACAGTTCAATTTCCCTGAAATGTCTCTCGGTTCTCTATGAGCTAATTATGAATGAAAAGTTATCAACTGCCCACACCAAAAGGAGCTTAAATACTATTTCTTGGAGCTCTTAATGTCAAAATATTGTTAGAAACACCATATTGTCTCAGCTTTTAGTCAAACAATACTTGGGTTAATTTAAATATCAGTAGTAAAATACATACTTGTTACCTACAATGTAAACATAAAGCAAATTCTCCAATGGTTATCTGCTTAGCAAAATAAATGAAATATTTTTTTATCAAGCAAACTTATATTAATGTTACAACTCATTTTCACAAAAACAACAGTACAATGGCTTATGGCTTTGCATATCACAGTCTTCAAATAGCACTATATATTTTTCCCTGGAATGATGTTACTGGATTATTAGCTTTTAAGCATGAACCCTTAGATTTGCCCCAGAATATAAATTTATCACCCTATGAGAGCTATTGACAAAAAAGCACACACTTTTTATGGAACCTCAGGTTTCAAAGAGTAATTTTTCACAGTCTGCATTTATCAGTATAGTTATTTTCTTTGCATGTAAAAGCACAGATGCCTGCAACTTCTTTCCAAATACATTGATATTTGATAAATATTGGATAGGATGCAATAGAAGTAAGCTCCTTTTTTTGAAAAATAAAATCATTTGTCACTGGTTTCTTTAAACCAGCAGTTATGAAAAAGAAATTTCATGGCATTTTTCATCATTTAATGGTTTTGAGCTGCACTTGAAGGTTAATATTTCAGTTGATCTCAAAATTAGGACATTTTCAACAGAATATAATTTCCAACTAGAATCTTCCTTTCTTCCTTCCTTCCTGACCTTTGACCCAGAGCATCAACAAACAGAAACTACTGACTCTTAAAAGCAGTTTTATGAAAAGGAGACACTACTTTACTTACGAATTTATTGAAATTATCATCTAAGCACTAATTGTGTCTGAAGCAATCCAGACACTGAAGATACTGCCTCAAGAAGCTAACAAAACTACGTTGATCTTTTATTTTGGTTTCATATTCCATTAAATCTCCAAGTACAGTTGCATTATAGTCAAATTCAATGGAAACAACCAAAATTAAACTCACAAACCATCCATTTCCAGCCCTCAGTTATATTATTCTTAATATTTACTCATCTGAAAGATTATTTTGATGCTGTTTCAAGGAGAAAACACCACATCATTCATCAAGGAGAGTGACTAAATAAGTAACAGCATAAGTAAAAAGTATTTTAAGATAAGGAGTCTTAATATAACAGCATATGGGAAAAAGCTATATGGATATTCCTTTTTGTGTGCATTATGATAATTTGTGGTCTGCAAGTGGAACATAGTATTAAATATATCAAAATATCAATTGCTGTAACTGTTTGGCATACCACATTATTAGACCCATTGTTGATCAAGTGTTATTCCAATAAAAAAAATAGTGCTGCACTGAGTCCTCCTGTTTAAGTACCACAATTAAGAGCAGAAAAATGCAGTTCGTTCATTACAGAACCTTTTTGGGAAGTTGATTTTTTCTAATTCTTATTGTAATTGCATTGTTCTAATCCAGTATTATAAAGGCAGCTGCTTGCCTATCATTTGTACTTTCCTCGTTAATCCTGACTCAGTGAATTAACCTTTAATTACAGCCGTTAAAATTGAAATGAGCCTCTTGTCTGGCTGGGGCTGCCCCCTTTCAGTGCATGATTCTGATGAAAATTTTTAGGGTCAATGAATATGTCCCATGTCATGTCTGATAGCTGCTAAAGATGTGAGGAGGTAAATGTTACCTTAGAAAGATGTGATTTGAAATTTTTAAGAGCTGGGTTTTATTGACAAAATAAAACAAAAATATAGTGGGAAGTTTCTCAGTTGTGTGAGTTATGTTGCAAACCTTAAACAGAAACAGTGGTTCCATTCTTTGGGGTATCACTAGTATTATAGGTCTAAGCATATTCTACATATGTTGCTTTGCATTGTAATTGCATTTGATTTTTAGAGTGGATATTATTTTTAGGAATACATAAAGATAAAAAAATATATAGGTAGATTGTGGTTGCTGGAAAAAAGAAAGGACAGTATTGTTTTATACTTTATGGACGTATGTAAAAAATCCTAAAATCATTTTATTATTTTTTGGGGAAGGGAACTGTTCTTTATCTCTAGTGGTAAACAGAGAAAGAAGAAAGGCATATCCCAATAACAATACCTCTAAAATAACGCATCAAGGCTTCAAAAAACAGATATATTTGGGGTACAGCATACTTTTAAAATAATATTATTTTTTCTGTATGTTAACCATGAGAAATAGTTCACTTCTCAAAGATAAAATATTCCAATTATAGTTAAGTCTTCAAGACAAAATATGAAGGAGGCACTGACCAGCTGCATTATAGTTAATCATGTTTTTTTTCAGAATGCCTGGTTTCTCAGGCACTTAAAAATGGAAATCAAACTGAGCACACAGACTAGATATCCCACTAATAAATATCTATCTATTGTCAATACTCAATCAAACATCCACTACCAAAAAACAATGCTTACTACCATAGATAGACCAAGTAAATAAGTGATATGACCCAGAGTTGTAAATAATCTGTCTGGAAGGTCTAGTATGAGGGGAAGATTTAAACAGAATTTATTTTAAAATTATGCTCACAGCTTTAAGCAACTTTAAGCCAATCTCCAAACATGTCACTTCATTTGGAAAATAAGAAGTTGTAAGCAGTTAAAAGTACTTGGAGTTGAATTTACATTAGAATAATACATTTCATAGAAAAAGAGGACACATCCCCACTTGCAGGGGTGTGTGCTTGCAGCAGCAAAAAAAGTAGTGGCACAAATTTGTGCCGCTACTTTTTGCTGCTGTACACGCCCCTGCACATGGGCTTTGTTGTGGGACAAAATGTCCTGCTTTGGGGAAAATGATGTTACCCTGCTCCTCCTGGCATGCTGGCGGAACCAGAGCGGAACTAGAGGAAGAGAAACAGTCTGGCCAGCCAGAGCGTCTCCTGGGAGATTTCTCCTGGGAGGACTAAGCCTCCATTTTTGTGTCAAGTGTAACACTTTTTTTCCCCCGTGGCATTTTTTTTTTTTTTTTTGCTACCGGGATTCTCTGATGATAAATTTTGCCCCAACACTGCAAATCTGCAGTGCAGGGCATGTTTTTACATACCAGGCTTGTGGTTTGCAGAACCAGAAACTAGAGGTGCACCGATATATCAGTTTGATATTGGAGGATTGGCACTGATATAAAGAAAATTGGCTATATCCGAAATTGGCCCGATGCAGCTGAAAAATGCCTGTGCATGCACAGCCACAGTGCAGCACACAGACAGTGAGGAGCACAGCCCAGCAGCATGAAGAGCTGCATGCAGCTGGTAAGTCTGGTGTGGTGGAAGGGGAGGGGGGAGAGAGTGGTTGTGGGGTGGCAGATCAAAGCCCCCCATGGTGAGGGAGGGAGTGGGGCAGGGGCTGGGGCAGGCACTGCCCAGCTGGGGTGTGGGATGAAGCCATGGCTCATCCAGGGGATAAGGGGAGGGGGCTTATGTCCCCCAGATCTGCACAGGATGGAGCAAGTAAGCAGGCTGCAGCTTCAGGGTGCAGCTTCTTAGCAGGGGCTGGGCTTGGGGAGGGCGGTGGCGGCACTGGGAGGGGCCAACGGGGGGGCTGCAGAGACCCCAAATTTTGCTGTAGCCCCCCCAACTCCCACTCCTAGCACCACTACTGTCTGCCCAGTGCAGCTCTGGCTTAACCCCCACCTCTACCCACATGCTGGAAAGAGCTGGGGCTGTGCCGGGTGGGCGGTGGCAGCACTGGGAGGGAAGTTTGGGGTGGGGAGGGGGCTACAGAGAAATCTGAATGGCGGCAGCCCCCCTGTAGCCCCCTCAGAGCAGAGCAGCCAATTAGGCAGGGGATCAGACTGGCACTTGGGAGGGCTTGGGACTAATCTGTGGCATGCCTGTTAGAAAGGCTGGCCCCTGCTAATTTAGACTAGAGTATTATATTAAAGTAATTCTTTCTGCTTTTCAATTCTATTTATAAATGGATCCTCATAGTTAAGGAGAAAAGCTGAAACTTTTATAATAGGTCTTTTAAAATTATCTTTGTGAAAAAAAAAATATTATAGACCTTATTTTAAAAAAAATCATTTAAAATCTTTCAAACAAATTAGATACACTATGTTTCTATTTAAGAAGAACCTTGATAATTTAGCTTTCATAGCTGCTTTAGATAGGTACAGAAAAATGGATGTTGTATTGTAAGAGACCATTGATTTATCTATTCTACTACTCAGCTTATGACAATGGCTAATACCTGCTGATGAGCAATTATATACATCCATAGATCACAAAGTACTTTACCAAGGTGAGCAAGAATCATAATTCTCATTTTACAGGTGAAAAAACTAGGAGATCAAGTTACTTCCTCTGGAACATACAAGTAGTGAGCCAAAACAGAATATTTTCCATATCCAACCTATGGTCCACCAGTTCTATATCTGGTGGACCATGCTATCTTTGCATGCATCAGTCGCATCTAATCAACTATGCAGATGTAAATTTTTGTACCACCCATAAAAAACATCTGTTGTCATGTTGAAACAATTCTTTTAACTTGCTTAGTAGCTGGAAATCTTTCCAGATAGATATCTTTCTGATATTATCAGAATTTTTGTAAAATTAATTTCAATTAAGACTTGTACTAATTATAAGACAACTGCTAGTGCAATAAGTAAAAGATTATGGAAAACTAGACTATTCATACATCTTATATGGTTCCAGGTCAACTGCACCATCTAAAAAACGGAAGCTCTATGTAACTGTAGACAGCTCAATAGAAGACTCTGGCTCGATGTACAGCTGCAGTCAGAAAAGGCAAACAAAATGCTAGTGCATAAATAGTAGGATGGAGAAGGAAGACATTTATAATATCCTGATATAAATCAATGCTACTTCATCATCTGGAAGACAACATGCAGTGCTGGTTACCCTGTCTCAAAAAAAAGGACACAAGTCAGGTAAAGGAAAAGGAAAAGGTGAAAAAATTATTAAGGCCATACTAAGACAGAGACTGAAAGGATTGAGATTGTTTACTGTAGGACGATGATTAAAAAGAGGCATAACTAAAATATATATATGTAAAACAATTAATGGTATCAATAGGACAGGCCATGAGCTTCTGTCAACAAATCCTGTAATACAAGACTAAGGAAACATTCAATAAAAATGAAAGGTGGCAATCCAAGACTAATTTAAAAGGAAACACCTTTTCATCAAGTTAATCAGATTGTGGAAATTAATGCCACAGGATGGTCTTTGAGGCCAAACAATTTATCAGGATTCAAAGAGAGACTGGACATTTATATATGATCATAGGCCCCAAATCAATGGAGTAAGCATTTAATAGGGTCACCATATTTCCAATTTCAAAGAAGAGGATACCTGTCAGAGGGATACCTCACTTCCAACTCATATCCACCCTGGCCCTGCTGGTTGTCCTCACTTCCAATTTGCAGTTCCCTGCCCCACAGTGCCCCTAACTCCCAAGCCACAGCCCCCCTTCCCCCTCCCAGGCTGCTGGTGCTCTCACTTCCATTCTGCAGTCCCCTGCTCTCCCCAGCCCTGCTAGAGGGGTCCCCCAACTGCCCCTTTTCTGACCATGCCAGAGTGCAGTGGCTCCTACTCCTACAGGTAGAAGTGGAGTGAGTCTGGCCCCAGCACAGGCTGCATAGAGAAGGAGGGGAGGCCTATGGCTTCCCCCACCCTGGGCTGGGGCTTCTGCACTACACCAGGTGACCTGGCCATGCCCCCCCAGGCAGTCTCTCCCAGCCACCCCACCCCTGTTACCAAAGGCACTGGCCCCAGTGCTGCCAGCCCAGCCACAGAGCTCCCCGCTGCCCTCTAAGTGCCCCCCCCCGCCCCTTCCACCCACAGGACGAGCAGGCACTTGCCCTGCCACAGCCCTGGCCCGCAGACAGTTTCCCCAGCACCGGCAGGCACCCACCCCACCCACCCACCCACAAACCCCAAGCCCTGGCTCTCCAACCCCTGCCCCCACAGACTAACCTGCATCCAGCTGTCAGGGCTGCTCCCACCACCCTGTCTGACTGCATGCTGGCAACATGTGTGCGCATACGCACATGGTGTCCTCTGCCTCCAACCCCCCTCCTCTCCCCACTACCAGCATTTGTTCAGATTGCAAAAAAAGCCACCCAGACAGATATTGGAGGACCCAAAGGCGGACTTCTCCAGGACAACCCGGATGTATGGTAACCCTACATTTAATCACCTTTGAGAACATATGTCATAAGAGTAGATGGGACCAAAGAATAAATGGTAATAATAGTATCTATAATTTGATAATGGTTGATACTGATAAAACCTGGAATGGATAAACTTTATGATTCAGAGTTCTGGACAATTTCTATTATGGGGCATGTTATCCCATGTTTTTCTACTCTGGGATTTTTCATAACTTCTAATGCAGCATGAGCTGACAACTGTTGAAGATAAGATACTGGACTAGATGGATCACTATTTTAATCTGCTATTACTATCAATAAGAGAACTCTCTCAATTTAGCAAGAGATGCTTTATATAATATATATATATATATATAGATATAAATATCTATATAGATAGATCTATCTATCTATCTAGAGAGAAAGAACAGAACCACTGTGACAAATGATATTCCTACAAAATCAGGTTTTACCAATTGTGTCTTTGATGTACAAATATCTAACATGGTATAGATGGCCTCCCCAAAAAGAGTAAACTGAACAATTCTAAGTTATACAATTATTACCACAACACATATTGCTTAAAATGTAGCAATTAAGATACCTTTTTGACTGTGTTTCTACTCTAAAAGGATTAATTATTTGGAGGCCCTAGCAGACATTAAAATAATGATGCAATTGGGATCTAAGGATTTTTATGCCCCCATGCAAAAAAGTTATATATCCTGTGATAACGTACTTCTGGATTGGGGCATACAAATCCTCAGATCTCAATTGTGTAACTGTTGGAACTGAACAGGAGAGGATGCTCTTGGGCAGATGCTGACTGTCAGCATCAGGCCTGGAACAATCCATGGCCCATTTTAAGACCTGGGGCTATCAAAGGCCCAGTGCCAAAAATCAGCTGATTGTCAGCATCAGTTGGGGACAGCCAACTGGAGCTGGGATGGATGCCAAATGTTCAATTTAAGATGCCATACAAACCAGCCACAAAGATGGTCCGCATTATATGAAGAGCATCTTTGTGGCTGGTTTGTCATTTTATTGTGTCAAACTGGCATGTTAATAGTGCATAAAATGCAGCATGTTAATCGCAGGATAAATGTAACATCTGGCAGGGTCCAGTGATTCCGCATTTACTATTACTGAATGTTTTTTAGCAAAGTATGCTAAATTTACAAATAAAAGATTTTTTCCCCTACTGGACAACTCTGCATATCAGCCTTAGATCTCAATCAGAATCTTTTATCATCACCATTAGTAAAGCTTTGAAATTGGAACTAGGTAAAAAGTTCTGGAGGCTCTTCAGTAGAATAGACTCTAACCTACTCCTCCATGAATATATTGGCTCTGTAGTGCTAGCAACAGTAAAGTCAGAAATACGCATATATTCTGAACAGTAACTGCTATTAAAAAAAAAATTATGCATACACTCAGAGAAAAACAAGGTAAGTGAAGTGCCATCCCTTTTCTGATCATAGACATATTGTAATATGCACAATATTCAACTCTGGGGAATGTAGTTGTTGTGTTAAATATATTTTTCTATAAGAAGTCTGATACAAACAACTTTAAAATGTCAAATGGAAATAAAAGTCTAAGCAAGCACTAGTGATTAACGCGAGCATAACAGGCACTGAAAACGTCTGTTGCTGGTTTAAAATAGGGGATCAACCCCAGGCTATGGCCCAGATCCATTTCATCTGGCCCATAGGACTCCCAATGAGGAGTGCAGGGCTATGTCCACCAGGACACTAGATCAGGCAAGCAGGGTGGCATGGAACTGGGCAGAGGCAGTGTGGGGCCCCAATCCTGGCACACAGGGCCAGACAGAGGCAGTGCGGGGCCCTGAAGTCCCAATCCTGGCATGTCAGGCCAATAGAGGCAATGCAGGGCTCCAGAGCCCTGATCTCAACATGTGGGAGAAGAGGGGGGCAGCACTTGCAGGGCTTAATTCCAGTGTGCAGGGACCAGTCAAAGCCACAGGGAGCCTAATCCAGGTGTGTGGGCTTAATTCTGGCACTCAGGGTCTGATCCAGTACCAATCATCTGGCTCCCACAGCCACTGATCTAAATTTTTTCCTAGAATAAATCAAAATGTTTAGTTCCTGGAATAAACTGTCCTGGCCTGTTAAGGCCAATGTGAGCAAAGAATTCCTGTGGCTAGAGTGCTATAAAGGTCCCCTGCTCTGTGGTCCAGATCCAGTACCTTCGCAGGCCACATGTTGCCAAACCTGGTGTATATCTGAAAACCATACAAGCTGAGAAAGCAAAAAGAGTTATTTCTCCTGGTCTCTTTTCTGATGCACAGACAACATGATCGTTCCCTTTCCTGATCTTTGCTAGACACTGGTTCTCTCCAGTGGACTTCATAATTCCCGTAGCACGCTGCTTCTCTCAGTAATTTCCAAGTTTGATTTTTCAGTTCCCTCCATTTTTCTCATTACACCCACCTGTTAAGTGATCACATTTATTCCTATTTTATTTAGTTATTTTCTTTCCTTTATGCTGAAAGCATTTAAACTGTTCTTGATCAATTTCTACAGTCTGATATCTTTCTCGCATTACAATCAGTCTCTCCAAAACAATGTTTTTCTTTTAGTTCTCTCCGTGATGCCTACCTATTTCTTAGTACTAACAACTTCACTATCTTGCCCAATTTTCAAGCTTACAAATTGAGTTTACACAAATTTCAGGGTCACAATTACCTTCTTTCACATAGGAGCTTTGCCAACATGATCTTCCTCTACTGACAGCATAAAATGTCACTCTTTCCTTACTTTTCCTACAGCCAACACATTTGCCTGTGGTTTGTTTTAAACTTTGAGGCTATAAACAGACATCTTGTTTCAGGCTATCATTACTGATCCAAGCCAAAGCCTGGTATAAAAGAGGAGCGGCATAGCCCTTTACACATGTAGCCCTTCTAAGTTGAACTGCTGTTTCTCTGACAGGAATGACTGTCAATTAACTCCAATGGGCTGCAATTAAGTTACCAGATGTACGTAGCATTATATGGGGGGAGGGGGAAAGAGAGGGAAAATGGGAGGGAAGTGTTAATACAGTTTATCCTTGATTCTCAAAAGTGGGCAATGGGATTGTACCTCTATAAAACTGACTTACTGTAGCTTTCAGCTTTTCTGCCTCCTCACAATACATTTTTGCCCATCTTGCTCCTACCTGTTCACATTTCCTCCTAATCCTTTACAAGACTCCATCATCTTTCCTTTATGTTGCTTTTGTTTCCATTTCTTCTATGCTAATTCTCTATAGCACAGTATAACTAAGCAGTTGTCTTGTGTGTTCGTATTAAATTGTAAACTTACAGAAGAATGACTGGACTTTTCTCTGTTGAATAAAGAACTTGCAGTGCTACATAAATGATTAATAATATAAACTAACATTCTATCAGATAAAGACACATTCCTGTTTTAGGTTAAATGAATGCACAAAGCAGTCAAGTAAGAGAGTCAGGCAGCCAATGGAAGTGAGAGCTACAGTTTCCTGGGGTTTCAAATCCTACTAAAGAGATAATAGGATCTATACTAAGGTTTTTCAATTTCCCTGTAGCAAACCAGAAAGGGTTTGAAGTATATATATTTAACTAATACATGTATGTTCAAACAAATGAGTTTCAAAACAGACAAAGCAGAGTGTTAAGCAGTTTCTATTCAGATCTACTTTGTTTTTGCAGGTTTAAATAGACCCTTAGCATTACTGTAATACAGTTTTTTGTATTTATACTTTCAATGATGTTCAGCAGCCATGAATTTAGAGAAATGGGCTTTACTGATAGGCTTTATAAAAGCTGTATCCAATTACAGTGCTGAATGATTTGAATAATAGACTGTCTGACATATTCTAAGATAAGTGGCTGCTACACTTCTTTGATATTAGGGTCATATACTGTACTTATCTATTTTTACTCCATGCTCTCCATTGCCTGGTAATAAATTAATTTCTTAGTGTTAGTTCGGCATGTGCCCTACAGTTAAATTCATTTTCTCTCCCACTGAAGGAAAAAAGTTTTCTGAAGTATTACAATTATCCTTCTTATTTTAGAACTAATTCTCAGACATTACATTTGAAACACTATTTTTAAAAGGGACACCTCAACATAAGGCCAGGAAAGTGTTTTTTATTTATCTAATTTTAGGAAAACTGGCCAATAATTTTAGATAATACATGACTAGAGTTAATCAACTGTACAGAATCTGAATGTAGGATCTAAAAATACAACTAAAATTAACAAAAGTTGAGTACACAGTTCAAACAACAGAACCGAGCCCTATATCTGTACTATCTAGGTAGATCAACATTCGCAGTTTGTTTTCAACAGTCTTGGTAAGTATAGCGGTATAGAAAAAAAATAAAAATGAAGATTCGTTTGAAATTCCTTTTTTATTTGATGTATTTTTCATGTCATGAAAAACTGGTCACAAGTAGACTCAACACCTGTTTTTGCATAAGATAAAAATGCCTGCATTTCAAAGATCTGGAACAAGACACAGGAACTTCAAGAAACATCCTGTTATCGCCAAAGCTGCAGCACATCCAGAAGTTAGAGATAGTGTGTTGTTGGAACACAGGAATTATTTTAGAGTCTAGAGAAAAGTTGGATTACACAGAACTAGAGTTCAGTTTGAATTGCCCCCTTCAACTTAACTATTCTGCTTCCCTTCCCTTACCCAAAAACCAGCCTGATGACAGGGTTGGTAGAAGGTGCAGATGTCTCCACAGGGAAGAGTAAGCCATAGGCTGTGGTTTCTCTCATTTTACTTCCTCTGCTTCAAGGGCAAGACACTTGACTTTGAACTGGGCTGCCACCTAGTTGAGAGGTTGCAGCACCACTAGAGCTGGTTTGCAGCTAGCTCCTCCCAGCTCTTCATACTGGCATCTGCTTTCTTGAGGTATGCCTTCAATTTGTCCTTGTAGCATTTCCTCTGGCCTCTGAGAGATCTCAGGCTACAACTAATCTGGGAAAGAAGCACTTGTTCTGGGAACAGAGTCAGACATCCACACACAATGTCCAGTCCAGAAAAGTTGGTGTTTGAGGATCACGGACTCAATGCTGGTAACATTAGCTTCAGCACAGATGCTGGCTTTTGTGCGGTAATCTTCCCATTTGATGTGGAAGATTTCCCAGAGGCATCACTGGTCATACCTCTCCAGGATCTTGAGATGCCAGTGGTAGGTCACCCAAGTTTCAGAGAAGAGTGGAGGTGAGGACTGCATTGTAGACCTGGATCTTGGTGTTGTTCCAGAAATTGTGATGAATAAAAACATGCTGAAGCAATTTCCAGAGGGAAGCAAAGGGGGTGTGCTTCCTCATCAATGTGGGCTCTCTGAAAGAGGTGACTATTGAGGTAAGGGAAGTGCTTGACTACTTTCAGAGTCTTTCCCTTGATGGCAATTTGAGGAGGGGAGGGTGCCTGGAGCAGGCTGACAAAGCACTTCAGTTTTCTCAATGTTGAGAGGGAGAGGCCCAAAGTTTGGTAGGCTTCTGAGAAGGGGTCCAGCATGGTCTGGAGGTTTTTTTCAGCATGTGCAAGGATGGTTATTTTAAATATTTAGTCTTCAAGAGAAAACATGACAGATTGAAGAGCCTTCCATCAGTTTGGCATTCAAGGTCAATTTTGAAAGGAAGTGGCCCTTAACAAGAACCAGGGTGATGGTCAAAAAATGGAGAAGAGAACTGAGACAATGATGCATTCTTGCTCGACTCCAGTTTGGATGACAAATGGATCTGTCTCTGATCTGCTACAAAGAATGCTCACAGTCATCTGATCACGGAGAAGCCTCAGGACCTTGATGCATTTTTCAGGACATCCAGATCTGGCCAGTACTTTCCACAAAGCTTCATGATTAATTAAGTCAAAGGCCTTAGTAAATGTCAATGAAACTTCTCCTGGAGCTAACAGGCAACAAAGATTATGTCAACTGCCCTGTGGAATGCTCTGAAGCAACACACAGATTCCAGCAGGACTTCTTCAGCAAGAGGTACATGATGGTTCAGGAGGATTTTCTCCTTCTGTGGAAAGGATGGCAATACTTCAATAGTTTGCTCAGAGACTTATCTCCTTTCTTGAAGACAGTCACAATGTTAGCATTCCTTAGGTCCCCAGACATCATTTTCCAAATTCAAAGAATATATTTGATTACAAAGTAATCTCAGTACCAGTTTCTTGCCACCAGCCTTAAATATTTCATCAGATATGGCATCTGGTCCAATAGCCTTGTTCTTGGTAACCTTGCTGGTATGCTAGACTTCTTTTAGGATAGGAGGGTTGGTGAGGGATCCTCTTTCAGGATATTGGGAGATGGACTTGGTGGTGGCACTGGTCACAATTGACTCATGGTTCAGGAGTTCCTTGAAGTGCTCTTTTCTTCTACTGTGGATAGATTCTTTGTCTCTTGAGGAATGTCGAACCATTCTGCAATTGCAGGAAAGTAGGACTGTTGGAGGTTGGACCACAGATGACTTACATTGCCTGGGGGAAACTATATATGTCTCGTTTGTCAGCACACAGCTGAATCTTCTTGCCACCACTGGTTTTTGATTTCCTGGATTCTCCTTTGAACTTTGGCTTTGAGGAGCTATGTCTCCTTCTTCTGTTGAGATGAAGTGTCATCTTGCCAAGTAGAATGAGTCATTTTCTTCCACCTGAGGAGGGCTTGGATCAATGGATTTAGCATAGGCCATATGGACAGTGGTTTTAAACCCCTTCCAGAGTTCCTCAGTGTTGCTGCCTTCAGCTGCAGGCAAGACAGAGAGCTTTTTGTGAAGATGATGTTGGATCCTTAAAAACCTTTGGGTCTTGAAGAGATTTGATGCTGAAAAACCTTCACATTCCTTTTAGCTGTTTTTGATGTTTAAAAGCAAGCCAGATATTCATAATGGATCTTACAAAATGATTAACCATCCAGCAGTCATCTGTTCCGCATGTGGCTCATTTGGTATGGACATCTGGAATCATAGGCTCTAACAATAACATAGTTGAGGAGGTACTAGTGCTTAGAGCAGGGGTCAGCAACCCCTGGCACACGTGCCGAGCATGGCATGCAAAGCCATTTTGCTCAGCACACCACTTCCAGCATGGGCTCTAAGCAGCTGCTGCCAGCCATGGAGCCCAGGCTGTTCCCAGCAGGCGGGTGGGGGGCTGCAAGCCCTGCCACAGGCTCCGTGGGCCAGCTGCAGCCGGGAGGCTGCAAACAGCTGCTCCGGGCTCCGGCATGTCGGCAGTCCGGCACGTCAGCACTCTGGCACCTTCCAAGGTAGACATTACGTTTTCTTCAGCACTCCGGCCAAAAAACATTGCCTACCCCTGGCTTAGAGTGAGGGTGTCTACAGGTAGTCTTGTATTTGTCACACCATCTGAAGATGGCGCTTGTTTGTAATGACAAGACTGCATTTCATGCATTTGCTCAGGAGATGGATGCTGTTGCAACTGACTTTCCCTGCTCCTTCCTTCCCAATGGTGCCACTCCAGA
Source organism: Alligator mississippiensis (assembly GCF_030867095.1). Lineage (NCBI taxonomy): Eukaryota > Metazoa > Chordata > Crocodylia > Alligatoridae > Alligator > Alligator mississippiensis. The sequence continues at coordinate 256,440,741 of NC_081826.1, forward strand.
GTTACAAGTCATACCCAACTCCAGCACTGAAGTTACCAAGAAGTATGATCTTGTCCTTCTTGGGAGTATTAGTTGGAACATGGTCAAGGTTGGAGTAGAATTATTTTTTGACATCAACAGCATTGAGTGTTGGGGTATCAGCACTATAGCTGATCTTAAGGAGGGTCATAAGATATTCACTGATGCCCATGAGGAGCTCTGTAATTTGACTCACCATGAAGAACCAGCTGGTTAAATTGATGCCATGAATGCACCTGTCCTGGGCCGATTTCTCCTTCCAGAAGAAAGTGTAGCTTCCACCCTCTTCCCTCAGCTGATCCTCATCTGGCCACCTTGTCTCACAACATCAGTATCACAGCTCTGAGTATCTCACTAGTTCCCTAGAGGCAATGGCAGCTTGTTGTTTCCAGTCGTATACTGTCTTGGTTGTCCATCACGGTGTAAATGTTCCATGTTGCAAAAAATCATTGTTATGTTATGATGTTCAAGATCGCAGAGAGAGCAATCCTGGTGGATGTGGTCATCAAGCTGGGAGTAGATAAGACAACTTAGGTTTATGGCACATTTTCTAGGCCCCTCCCTGTGTAGGGTGAGCAGAGAGGAACCTGAACAGCACTCCTCAGTCATGGTGGCAGTTGCTGATTTGCATTGCTTTCTCAACCCGGGTGCAAGAGGACCATCAAGCTACTGCCACCTGAATGCAGATTTGTGATTGGAAACTGGTGGATTCACTGGTCCTGTCTTCATCACCAGTGGTCCATCACCTCAGGGCTTTTGAAGGTTGGTATAGGAGAGCCTTGTTTCCTGTGGCAGAAACCCAAGTGTGACTTTGTTTAATGTGAGGAAGATGATGCACTCATGTTTCCAGCTTGATGCAGGAGACCTGGTTACTATTAGCACTTTTCTCCTGAAATCCCCTCTCAATTTGTATAGTTCAGGTACAGTTAATCAGAATCTAAAAGAGACGTAGAACAAAACTGTGTAGTACTTCATCTTTCGCTTATTTTAAAATTATAAAGTATTGAAAATATTTTAAGCCTTTGTAAACAGTGCGAGTCCTGGCCTAATCATAATAGTGATTACGCATGCGTAGGATGGCTAGAGTTTAGAAGTCTCTGGAACATCTAAACTTCTGACCTTGATGATGCTACAACCTACTTAGGAAACTGAGGCATGTGCAGTTCAAACCTTGTTATATATAACCAAAGAGCAGGAACTTAATATGTTAATAAGTTATGAAGTGATAATGAATATGAGTGGTCCAAGAAAATGATACTGTTGAGTGACATTGATTGAGATGTGCAAGCAGTGATTGGACCATGGTATGATTGGCAGGTGGCGTGAGGCAGCCACTACATAAGCCAGCATGAGGCACCATCTCGGTGTGTATGTGTGTGTATATGTACGCGTGTGCATGAGTGTGCAGGAGTGCACGTGCGTGTCTGCGTATATGGTGAAGAGTGCATGCGCCGAGAAGCTGTGTGAGCTGAGTCTGACAGCCTGAGAGTTTTGAGTGGTGTTGAATCTGTTGGAGAGGCTGGGAAGATTGGGAGTGGAGGTGCTGAGTGGAGTGTGTGCAGGGACACCAGAATTCTCACCTGAGATACTCACCTTCATTTCCCATAGGACAGGTAAAGTATCACCTTCCCTTTAGAGGTCTCCAAGTACTCCACTTGTGGAGGAAAGGGTAGAAATCCTCTGCCTGACAGGGATCTGACAGTAGAGGCCTGCAGCCTGGGTGTAAGTGCTCTTGGCTGCCACCGCTGGTAACAGGCTGGTATGGCGCTCTGTATATATTTGTATATAGCGTTCTGTTAAGTGGTTGTTAACTAGTTCATGTTGTTATGATTATTGTTATTTTTGGCTTGTAATACAGATTGGTTATTAACCCTTACTTTGGTGTTTGTATTCATTAATAGTAGTGGGCCTCACGGTGGGGCTGGGCCGCACGCCAATGCTCTGAGAGATTAACCCTTTCAGGTGCCAGGAAATCATAGACCCCTGGCACAGTAGAGGCCTTACAAACTTCTGCCCCTATAATTACCATAGCCCTTGTGCACCTGTAATTACCACAGCCCTTGTGCCAGGCCAGTCTTCACCTTGTCTACATGGAAGAAAAGGACCAATATAACAATACCCCTCCATGTGCTCTGGAATAGCTATTTTGAATACATTCATTTTATACTAAAATAATTACTCGGCTGTCAGGAACTATTCTGGAAAAATAATTTTTTTGTAATACTTTTATCTTATAACAATGTCCATAGGATTGGCAAGCCTGGAACAGTGATAGCAGAACAGTTATTCCAATATAGTCAATTTCCCCACAGACAGGTGCCAAGTGAGAACAATGGGACAAAACCTAAGGTCATGTGTGTAAAGTTCCTACTGAACTCTAGTGCCCTTTTTAATGTTTCATAAAAAACTGAAAAGAATTGGTCAAAACGTTTTCTTAATGACAGCAAATAAACAAGACTCCATGGATTTTTACATGGTTGTAGAGCCCCAATGCAACACTTAACCAAAAGGAAACCGTTACTTACACTGGAACAGTACTGTATGCTAGTGGTTTCAGCTGTATCAACGGCTGAAAAACACAAGTGAAGACAACCCTCAAAGTGAGGGTGATGACAAAGTAACATGTACCTTGATAAGAGCGATGTATTTCTGCCAACCTTTGTTGTATCTGAGCAAGAAAGCTCTGGACTATCAACTCTAGGTATAGTACCCAAGGTAGTTATATAAGTTCTTGGGTAAGGGATATTACATCAATTATGGTAAATTATACACTTTCTAAGACTACCAGCAAATAACCTTTTTTTTCCTCTTCCTTCCTTTCAAAAGTGGATAGTGGGTAGAGCAATAGGCTGAGGACTATTTTATTCAGTGTTATTTGTGTAAAAATGCTGATATTTGTAGAATTAATTCTTGCTCTCCATTTGGACAGAGCAGTGAACATGTTTATTTCTAGCTTCTGTTTTTAAAAATTTTCACTGTTTTCAGGTTCTCTTGGTTCTTATTGTGAGTGAAACTCTCCCTGGGGCCACAAAGGAGGGAGCAAATGGGCATGCTAAAGACAGTTGTATTAAGTATTTGTTATTTATATTTTCTTCTCCCCATCTTTCAGATTTCTATGACTCAGATTAGGAAAAGTTGCCAGATCTGCCTAAAAAATAGTAACATTAGAAACTGTAATATCCCTTACAAAGGACTTAATTCATTTTCATCAGTAACTGCCTCAAAAATGTGAAAAATCACAATATAGTGGTAGATGGAGAAAGAGCGGGAGAGGGAGAAGGAAAGGGAGAAAACTTACATCAATGACAGATGAACTTGTCAGCTTTAAGCCCTCTAGGTCAGCAACTAAACTTGGAGGCAAAATAGCTGGTCTGGGAACTACCACAGGAGTCGAAACAAAACTAACTGCAGAGGGAAAAAAATAGCAGTTAAATCTATTTTTAAATCAACTTCTTAAAAGTAAAAGCATTGTTCCTAAAAGGAAACGATATTATTTTGATTAAGCATATAAAAACTTAGCATCTTGATTTAGCTGAGTTATGCTCAAACACATTTTGAACTCTCAGATATTAATCTTTAACATCTCAGAAAACAATGACAAACTGCTTATGTTATCTACCATGCTTATCTACTGAAAAAAAAAAATAACCTGAAGTGCTTTGAAGAATGGCTGATGGAGTGCCAACAGAAACTAATATAATAAAATTAGTAAGTTTGATTTAAAATATTTTATGGCTCAATAATATTAAGCTTTTATAGACTGGTAACACAGTTTTTCATTCTTTGTTTCTGTAATCCTTGCCTGGTCTATTTCTATATTATTCATATAGTGCTATATACTTCGATTTTACTTAGCAAATTAAACCTTTTACGAACTCTATATGCAAAACTCTCATTCACTTGCATGCGATTCCAACATATACTGCACTTAAAGGGAACAGTCTTGAAATTAGAACATTTACAATCCCAGAGAATATATACTGCAGGATTTAGTCTAGAAAACTGTTACATTTCTTCTCCCCTGACCTCCAGTACTATGTTTGACTATTCAAATTTTTATTCATGTCTCCTTTATAGTAATGGAATTAGCTCACAGATTAACTGTATCACTTCAACTTTAATGAGCATCCACAATAGGCCTAAAGCAATAATTCCATTTAAAGGGCATAAGATCATTGGATCATAGGAAAATAGAATTGTAAGAGACTTCGTGAGGTCATCTAGTCCAGCTTCCTGCTCAAGGCAGGATCATTCTTGACTTAAACCATCCCAGCCAAGTATCTAACCTGCTCTTGAAAATTTCCAAGAATGGAGATTCCACAATTTTTCTAGGTAGCCTGTTACAATGCATGACTAACCTCACAGTCAGGAATTTCCTCCTAATCTCCAACCTAAATTTACCCTGCTGGAGCTTAAGGCCATTGCTCCTACTCTTGTCCCCTACATTCACAGAGAAAAGCCCGTTCCATCCTCTCTGTAAATTGCCCTTCAGGTATTTGAAAACTCTTATAAAATCCCTGCTCTCCTCTTCTCTACCTTAAATAACCTTAATTTTTCAGACTTTCCTCATACAAAGTCCAGATCACAAAACTTCAAAACAAATGCAGGTTTAAAATACCAGCACATTAAAATATTTAAGACTGTTTCTGACAGTCTTAAACTTGACAAGAGTAATTTCCTTAATTGCATTTGATAAAGAACAAATATGTGATCTGACAGACAACTATTTGTTTCTATGAACTGATATGCTAAATGAACAGGATGATTGCCTCAGGCACTGAAGACTTAATTGTACTGATCAGCAGGGATCTGGGTTTTCCATTTTGTGTGGAAAAATATGAAAAAACATGGATTTACCTTTTAAAGGTGAAAGTATGGATTTTTCCCTTTGAAGCAGAAAGCCACTGGCAGCGAGGAAGCCGTGAGCAGGGGGCAGTGGGCAGGCATGGCCAAGTCAGTAGCGGGTGCTTCCCCTCGCCCCCACCGGCAGGGGCTGGAGCTACAGACAGAACCGGGGCCGTAGACCCCCCTGCACAAGGGACAGCCGCAGCTGGACTCACATCCTGGTGAGTGAAGGGGGCAGGGAGAGCCTTGATTTTCCATGATAAAAAAACCCAAAAATCAAATGCCACAATATGCAGGTATTTAATATTTATTATAACGACTAAGGCACTGGTAGGGTGCCAAACTGCTTTCAAATTGTAAATATATCAACAAAACAATGTGTTCAACTGATACCTACATATATAGTGGCGTTTCATTTTAATCAGAGAAAAACATGGGTGTTGGGGTTTTTAATCAGAGAATTTTGGATTTTTTTTATGGAGAAAACCATGATCCCCACTGATCAGGTAGTCTTTGACTGCATTCTTAAAGAGATATAATAGCTTAAACAGAATACTTACAATCATCCAGATCTAGTAAGGACACATCTTGTTTATTAGAAGTTTTTTTCTTTTGCTGTGTTTTTTCTTCTCTCTGTCAAAACACATGAATATTTCATCTACTGCTATCCAAGTAAAAAGAATACTCGCCTATATTTTTATAACAGCAAAGCATATTTTCTCCACTTTAAAAGAAAAATATGTACCCATTTCGCTCATGTCAGCATTCTGCAAGTTCTCATGGTAAGAATTCTTAGTATGCATAAACTGAATTATATTCCACAAACTTCTTAATTAACTTTGCATTTGAAATAAACTTTTTAACTACCTCCTGCTTTATTACTCCCCCCTCCCCCCAATACCTTTCTGGTTTAGTAACCCTAGAGCATTTTTTAATGATATAAACATAAATAAAACTTCTAGAAAAAGATCAAATGGTTAAAATTTTTCTGCAGAGGGAAAAAAATGGAAAACCTGATAATAGTACCCTTTTGGAAGAAACCAAGCTGAATTTAAGCAACAGTATTTCTCCCTCCTTATGAACCAACAAAAATACCTCCATGTGAATAAAACAGTATTATTTGGAATGCAACAGAATTTTGGAGCCCAAGTCATGGACCAAATCGCCCATACACAATGTAGTGCTCTGAGGATTCCTTCGGTCTGCGGTAAGCTCCTGCACTTTCTTCAGCCTTCTGTTTGGACACAGGCTCTGCCTGTTAACACCATTGGAGAAGTGGGATCATACAATCCAGCTGCCCTACATCTACCAGACTATTACTGACACCCAGAACTTTAAAACACACCCTTTCCAAAACTGCAAATCTTGAGTATTCTGGTTTACCTCTTCAGGCAACTGCAACAGCTGAAGTACAAGAAAATAATTTTATAGTTTTACAGTTTTTAAGGGCCAGAAGGGACCTTTCAGATTATCAGGTCCAGCCCCCTTGCGTGCGGGCTGGAAAGACTTCTGGGATCAGATGACACCAGGAAGATGGGCAACAAGACACTTTTTGAAGATCGTCAAGGTGGATGCCACCACTGTGGGGAGCCTGTTCCAAACCCTGAGCACTCGAATGAGATCTCATAATGGACAGAGGAAACGCTACAAGGACAACCTTTCTTGAAAGCATACCTCAAGAAAATGGATGTCAACATCAAGAGCTGGAAGAAGCTAGCTGCAACTGAAATCCAGTGGTGCTGCAACCTCAACCAGGTCGCAGCCTACTTTGAGGTAATGCATCTTGCCCTCAAAGCAGAGAAGAGACAGTAGAGGAAGGAAAAGAAAAGGAATCTTGGCCTACTGCCTACTCTCCCCTATGGAAAGGCCAGCAACTTTTGCAGATGGATCTGTGGCTCAAGGACTGGACTCTTAAGTCACCTCAAGACCCATGAACGAGTCATGGTAGAGGCCATTCTCAAATCAAGAAACTGCCAACAACAACTTTGGAAGTATAAAGTACAGGGCATGTCTAGTGCAATCCATCCCCTGTTATACCCTCCCTGTCATTATCAACTATCATTGATTTACAGGTGTCAGATGATGTAGTCCTGGTTCCAGGAACAAAATACACTCAACTGCCATTTGAATAGGCTCATGTGATCTCCTCTTAGTATTTCTGTTGTCCAAATATTCTTACAGTACAGCATTCGACAACATCACACATATTATTAACCATATGTTTTCAATAAGGACTGTGAGCATTAATGGTGTCACACTCTGAGACAGCTTTACTGAAACAGCAACCACCAAGAACATCTCATAACGGTAGAGAAATAAAAGAAATTAGTGTTTTTCTGAACACTGTTCAGAAAGATGGACTGTTTTTTGCAGTCCATCTTTAAAGCATGGCAAATGTCTCCCCTCAGACTCTGGCAGCTCAAGAACTCAACAGGTTTGTTTCATTTTTCCCAAAATATTTTTGGGATCAGAAAATGTATAAGAAATTTCATTATGAGGTAATTTTTTTCTGTAAAAATATTTCAGTACATTTAGAGGGTAAAAAAACCTGACAACTACAGAATCATTATTTAAATTCTAATAATACACAGCAAGAGAAACTTAACTATGTGAAGTATCAAAACTTTATGTTGAGACAATAACTCTGGCTTTCCTTTAAACAAGTGCATGATTGTCTTTTGAGAACTGTAAACTTCCTTGTCTGGACAAACTAGAAAGCAACCAGATCAAGATAAAGCTAAAATTAGAGCATTGGTCAAGTTATTCTCTACTTCATAGTTTGGAATGTATAACACTTTAAAATTTATATTTAAGTCAAAGGCAAACACAAAAGGCAAAGCAAGTAAGTTAAATTGGCCTCTCATTACAACTCTTTTTCCTTTGAAGTTTAAGAAAAAGAAATTCAAGGGCTTTCTAGGAATAATAAAAAGCCAATGACCGATACAAACATTACCAACAGATATGTCTGCACAGGGGAGAGAGAGAGAAAGAGAGAGAGCTTTGCATTCCAAATCAAAGCTATAAAAACATTCTGATATATTCAGCATCTGTGTTGCGTTATTTTTCACCTTTAAAAAAAATAAAATAAACCTACAGTATAAACAGAACAGTTTCCTACTTAAAGAACCTACTCTGGAAAAAAGATGAATATTAAACAAAGAAGTTAAGCTATATTCCATCAAACATTTCTCCATTTGCAATTCATCTTGGTAATAGAGATAGAACCTGGGTAAATGCATATAGGACTTGAAGCAGGAGATTTCTCTTGCTCAATGCATAATTCATGTGCTCCGCCTGCAAAGTGTGTAAAATGAGAATTTCACACCGCAGCGTGAGCCATGGAGCTGCAGAGAAAAGGCAGATGAAATCATATTTTACTGTGTGAATTTTATTTCTTATCTTCCCAATATTTATACAAAACCATCATTGACAAACCAAATGCATTGACAGATCACCCACTGTTTCCATTGTGTTAGCACTTGAAAAGAGATCAGGCAGAAAGATAGACAATTTGTTTTTGTATATTTTTTAAATAGTGGATCAGGTTTTTAACAGCTGAGTGACTATATTAGACTTGTATAAAGAAGCCAACAGTAGCTGATTTTAAAATCTTACTGTACAGGCACCTATTTATCTGTGCAACATCCTCAAATCTGCATTTTATTTCTACAGTATTTGATTACATATCAGAGCACCTCAAAGTATGAAATACAGTACAGCAGGATAGGAAAGTGAATTTTCTGTTTGCTGTAGCTTAGCTACAAAGAATCCAAATGCTTGTTCAAAGTAACAATGTTACGAGTGAAGCACAAAAATGTTAATATTGTATTCAGCCAAAATAATCTTGGACCATTGCACATATCTATTTTTATGCTTGGACAAAGGTAGATATACAAAATACATAGAAAAAAAATCAAATAATATTTTCTTATGGAACCTGTGTGTAACATGGTATTAATATTCAACTCCAAATATTAAGACAGTAAATTAAACTCAAAAACATTACAAAGATTATATAAAGTTTACTAAATCTGTAGTGAACTTAGAAATTGAAAATTGCCAATATAATTTCTCGCATCTTACAGCACAGTATTTCCATTTATATTTTTAATTGCAAAGCAGGTGAAAAGCTGATGAATTTTATATCTCTGTATAATGAAAAAAATGAGACAGCCAATGCAGAAACTGGAGCTGGAAGGATTGTGGTCAATTCCTCATTAGAACAAAATGGGCAGAGTCTGTACTAGCAAACATTTCACAAAAACATAGGTATTTCTGTGAGCAGATGTACTCCTGTTCAAATCTTCCTGGAGTTTAATTGGGGCTGTTACTGTGACAACATATACTGACATAAAGAAAATCTATGGAAAGTGTAAAGATAGCCTTTTTTTTTTTTTTTTTTGCTTGGGAAGATGTTTAAGATGTCACTATTTAGCTCCACCTGTTGTCTTGAGGGAGCCTAGGGTAAGGTGTTATAGGTTGTATTAGACCATATTAATATTAATGAGAATAAAAAACCCCTTTACATATCAGATAAATACAAAAAGAAGTCCTTAAGAATCTTTATGTAATCAGGAACCTGAGACAACATCAATATCGAAAAAAACACAAGCATTGGGCAAGGCTTGAATAGAAGTTAAACTGCTTGGTCTAAGGCAATGGTTCTCAACCTTTTTTGTACCTGAACCCATGTGCAAACATTGAGGGCCAGGCTGAGAAACACTGGTCTAAGCAAACTGATACAGCAAGTGCTGAGACTAATACATTGACTGGGGGAAACGTCCTTGGCCAGGAGCCTTCATAGGAAAAACACCAAAAGCTGAGAGAAAAGGAAAAAAAGGAAGCATCGGATTCAGTCACAGCAGTGCTGGAATCTCCCAGATTAAGTCCAGTCCCATTGTACTGCATTAAACTGTCCTAGGTTACATGCTTCCGTGAGCTCAACCAGCTCCATCTTAAACATACCATTTATTGACTGTTAGCTGAAAAGATGCTCTGGAACCTAACTCCTCTGATAGTTAGACAATCCCCCTCTTCTCTTCTTCCCCCAATTTCCAATCTAAATTTATTCATAACCAGTTTTACCTACTTGTTCTTATGCCACTATTGCCTTTTCACTTAACAGGACTTTGATCTGTTCACAGCCATTCTTTGGTCAACAAGTACATGCAGGTCTTTCTCCTCCTCCATCATACCTAATTGGCAATTCTTCAGCTTTTAGCAGACATTCCTGTTGTCACTTTCTAAACGCATGACCTGGCAATCTGTGCTAAGTAATTTTATCCCGTGTCTATCACTCTGGTCTTTAAGGTCATCCAATTCTTCCTGAATTATAGTCTAATCTGTTGGCAGTGCCTCCCAATTTTATGCCATTGGGCAATTTCATTAATACACATTTCCTTTTTCTTTTAACTTGTACTTTATAAGTATATAAAATCAGTTCTAGGCCAATCCTGGAGGCATTCCACTGGTAACCTTCCTCAGCTCAGCAGGTCCTCTTTCAACACAGCCCAGTGTCCTCTCAACTTCTGTCAGTTCTTTACCCACCTCATCACTCCTGTATTAATCCCCATATTCTCCACTTCAACAAATAAATTCCCCATCAGGCACCATACTGAATGCTTTATTGAATTCCACTGCATTTCCCTCTCTATAAAAATGAGTCATTTTATCAAACAGAGAATAGGTTAACTTTGCATAATCCACCCTTGCTGAACCTATGTTAGCTGCATTTTGTCCCAGTTTTTCAGTGACTTCTATAGCTTTAATACTCTTCTCAAAGCTTGTTTAAATTCTTCCACAGTAGTACTTAGGTCAAACTAATGGTCCTGGGGTTGTTTACATCATATTTTTCTCTCTCCTTGAAGAGAGATACTACATTTGCTGTTCTCCAGTTATGCATGGGTACTCTGACATTACAAATTTATTAAAATCACTATTACCATGCCTGTTACTTTATATGACAGTTCTCCAACTCTTCTAGGCTGGAGACTACTTGGTTCCTCAGACTGGAGCACATTACTCTCAGAGTTGCGTCTTGGCCTCTGGTGTGGTCATTTCCATTACCCTCATTCTCCCTATACTTTGCTGTTTGATCACCTCACTGAAAACTGAGACAACATATTGTTTTGGGCAAAATCTAGATCATCATCTAAAATCTCCATTCCATTAAAATTAAATGGAAACCATGCTTCTTTCTTTGTTCTCTTTGCATTGTAAGAACCTCTATTGCGTATGTTTTTAGTTTCCTTTGCAAGGTATAACTCGGGTTCATTTTTTGGCAATTCTCAGATTTATTTCTCCACTTTGACCAGCAACACTGAAGCTTTTTGATGATCAATCCCTTCATCCATACCTTGTAAGCTGTTTGCTTATTCCTAATACAGCTACTCCTCACTTAACGTCATACTTATATTCTGGGAAAATGCGACTTAAGCGAAACAACATTAAGCGAATTCAATTATGTCACAGTAGTTACCTTCTAGCAGGCAGTGACCAAACAATATTATAACCAAACACTGCACAACTTTAAATGAGTACGTTTTCTAATAGATCAGCGATGTAATAATGAAACAGCATTAACTGGGACAATGTTAAGTGAGGAGTACCTGTACATCTTTTTTTGAGATGGGTCTTCAACCATGTTTGGAGCATTTTCTTACGAGCTTTCGACTAGTTGAGCTGCAAATTCCCGATGGTTCTTGAATCCGACTCCAAGCCTCTTCCCTTATTCATTTCATGTCTTTAGTTCAGTTAACTTCACTAATTAGTTGCCTAACTTCTAAAAGCTTGCTCTGTTTAAATTGTAAACCTTAGGTTTTCAACATTACTTATACTTCATTAAAAATGAATCAACTTACATTTACTTGCTGAATAATTATTTATATGACTAGCCCTTCCATAGTGTTCTCACTATTTACTAAGGGCGCCTATACACAAGCACACTTGATTAATTACTGTAAGTGCTGCATTCCAGCAGCCTCCTGCGTCTCATGTATCAGTGTCCCGGCACTTAAAAATGACAGCAGGGGCACCTGAACTAAAGCTCGAACCAGCATGTCAGTGCAGACTCGATTGAGTCTGCTGGAGTGTGGCAATTGCCACACTCCAGCAGCCTCCTGCGTTTCGTGTATCAGTGTCCCAGTACTTAAAAATGGTGGTGGGAGCACTTGAACTAAAGCTCATCAAACCAGCTTTTGTTCAAGTGCCCCCACCACCATTTTTAAGCGTGGGGATGCTGATACCCAAGATGTGGTGGTGCTTTAATTAGAGTGGCTCTTGGAGTAAAAGTGCCCTAAAAGTCCAAAACTAAATTGGCATAACTTGTTTTTTGTTCAATGATGGTTTGGTAAAAATGTGTCAGCTGTTGAATGAAAAAATAAACTGGCCTAGCAGTATAAGTGACATTTTCTTTTTTTCCCCCCACAATATATATCCAGGAAGTTAAAGTCTCATTTGAGGTCAGTTACTAGCAACAATGTTGATATTTCTACCTATACCTAAATCCAAACCTGGGAGCCTAAAGCAGATCATACCCCTGGGATCATACCCCTCTTTTACAGTCTTTTCCTAAAGTAATTTGAACCAAACCATTTGGTCTTTTACATGTTATCTTTTCTTATTTCTTTGCAAACACAATGCTATCCTCACTGGAAGCATGGCCCTGAGAAAAGCCTAGAAAGGGTTTCTGAGCCAAATGCTGGCAAGAAAGGGTGTGAAGCTATGGGTGAAGAAATTAATATGTTCTGGCTCTCTGTATGTTCAGGGAACAACGTAAAAAATGAATATAAAAGGTATTGCTGCGACTGCGAACAATAGGACCCATCACAATTTATAAAAACTTTGGCTAACCACTAAGAAGAGGTAACACGTTCTTCACATAAAACAGAGATCAGCTTAGCTTACATATTTTTCTGATTTATTCTGTGTAGTGAGTAAAGCTGCTCTCCTCAAACTGACAATTATTTCCTAATGATTTTTCTCTAAAGCAAAAAATTATTTCACTAAGTAAAAAGATTTTACTTTCCCTTAAACACTTGCACATAAAATCCCTAAAAGTGCATTCACTGTAGTGTCAGCTAGATGTGCTGAACACTTGGGTTGGTACATAAATTTCAAAGTCCTGTTTCAATATTTTACACAAGACTTGCATTTGCTTGTAGCAGCAGCACATGCTATAACTATTTACAGTTTCTATAGTTTGGGAAAACTTTCCTTCAGGTACAAGGAGCATAATTAATGTATGAAGGTACACCCTGGGTGTTTCCTCAGTCGTTGCCTCTAACTCTTCTCCTGTTCACATACACAGACCTCTCAAATGACATTTAGTGGTATTTTCACAACTGGCACAGCTGGTGTATGAGTTAGAGTGAGGGTTTTGCTTTTGGCTTGGATTAGGGGTTAGCAACCTGCATGGCCACTGAATCCAGCTTGTGAAGCAAGAGGGCTTTGATGGCATTTTGGTGGCAGGGGGCTTCGCCTGTGTTGTGGCTGGCCAGCTGGAAGCTTTACCCATATAGTAGCTGGGAGGCAGGGAGGGCAACCCAGTCCTAGGCCAACCTGCCTCAGACCAGTGGTGGGCCTGTCTAGCTTGTCCCTGCAAAAAGATTACAGACTGATGGCTTGGATTATTAACAATATTACTTTGCAATGAGGGCACAGATTAAATCACCTGCATACTGATAATTCTCCAATGCATTTCCACATTTTTCCATATTTTAAGTTACCTCACAATTCATTGGGAAAGAAATCAGAGTAACAAACCATAAAGAACCATGGAATATGTCCCAGGAAGTCCTAAAGATATGTGAGCACAGGTGAGAGAAAAAACAGCAAAAACACTTAACTTAGCATGGCTGTTCAAGCCTAGCCAAATCTGGTTGCCAAATTTGTTCATGTTCAGGACTTCTCTCAGGAAAAAGTGGATTGTAGTTGTGCAGGTGCGGGTGAGGGGTATTCTACTTTTCATGTAGTATCCCATAAGTCAGTTATATGGAGGTTCCATAAGTCAGTTATATGGAGGTTACATTACATTTAACTTCAGTGAGTTCCAGTGAAGTTAATTATCCTTATAAACCCAGTGGGCTGCTTGGACAATACAGAGATAAGCTTCCATTTTTCATGTAGTATGGGACTCCCCTCATCTCTCCTGTGTCTTAGATAGAGGAGGAAATAGAATGGGACTCTGACATCAAGGCATGCTCCCTGTGCAAACTACGTAGTTAAAAGGGCAACACATCCTTTAACCTATCTTTAAGGTAAAACCCAGGGCCATTCCTAGTAGAATTGTCCTTCTGGGTAGTTTTAAGATTACTCTCATTTGGATAATGATTTATCCATGATTAGTTTAACAAGTTGAAACTGTCACATTTAACCACAACTATGATATACATCTGTGTCCATTTCCAGGTCTGCATAAGATGTGATAAGTGTTGACTATACCTATCTGTTTTTTAAAGAAACTGGAATCTTGAATGAAATGTGTCATTTAGTTTTCCAATACCTCAGAACATCATCTAATTCTATAAAAAATATTATCTAAATTAAAATGGAAACTTTGAATTAAGGTTTTAAAATGAAAGTTTTTATAAAAAAGGGGTAGAGCTGCGCAGACATGATAAATGATAATAAGACAATGCATTTCAATATTTTTTCAGTATTTTCCCTTCAAAGATTCAGCATGGAGTTTCACATTCCTTAAAATAAACATAAATTTAAATATAGCAACTGTTTAGGTTACATGTAAAAAAAAATCTTCTAATTTCCAGTTCTACAAACCCAGCCAGAACCAGACAGTCTATTTACATATTTAATTTTTCATACATCTGCAGGCTAAGGTGGGTCCTCAGTTTCAGCTGTGTAAAATCACTACCTTCAAGCCAAACCCGGAGCGTACAAAAGAAAAGAGAATCCATCATATATTCCTAGTATTGCTAAACCAAAATATTTAACTTTAGAAAAAAATATTTTAACTAAAGCAGGCACATTTGTGAGCTGAACTCAAATAAGGAGCAGCTCTGCTGAATGAGAAGAAGTTTTATAAAACCTCTCACACACTTCAGAGTCCAATTTAAAGAATTTGTTTGATTAGTATAAGCTCAGACAATCCTAAGAGAACCATGCATCACATTAGAAAGGAAAACTAAAAAACAAAAAACAAGTAAACAAACAAACAAACAAGAACCCCCACAACCCTTGCCAATATGACTTGGGTAAAAAATTATTTCCTGACCCCAAATTTGACTATTAGTCTGCCCTAAAGTGTACAAGGCCCTTCAAAAAGACACCCGAGATGTACTAAGAACTAGCAGGAGCACCAGCAAAGCCTGGGCAAACTCCCATCTGAAGCTGTGGAGTATGGCCAATGCTTTAGAGGAAGGCAAAAACAAAAAAAAACCCCCAAACCCACCAGAAGCCAAACAGAGCATTCATGAGAAAAATAAATATCTGTGGTTCCTATAGGTAAACAATGGAAGCCCTGAAGTATGGATCACCAGACACTTCCAAAATGGAGAAAGTGTTTCCTTTCAAATTCATCATGGAGATAACAAACACCTGAATCCACCTATCACACTGAACAAATTATTGCTCCAGGAACCCTGTGGTGTCACCATATCCATTCCATATGCTGGACAAGTTTGATCTTGAAGCAACCTCTGCCCTCATTACTTTGTTTGGAAATCTGTTCCTAAACTTCACCCTATCAGGGTTAGAAAATTTTTAATTTCTAAATTAAATTTGTTCACAGCCAGTTTATAGACATTTAATCTTGTGATAGCATTGTCCTTAAACTTAGAAGAGCCACATGCCAGAATTCACTGGCCACATTCTTACTTTAGATTGGACTTTTAAAAATTAGAACTTCCAGGCAATGATTACATTACACTTCAACCCCTTGAGATAGAGTGCTGGCATTTGGGTTTTAAACCTCCTACTGGGGGGGTGCGAAATGGGCCATATTCGATTCGGCCCAAGTTGGGAATAGTGATTCAATTTGTTGATTCAGATCGCTGTTCCTGATTTGATTCAGCTGAATCCAAATCTGAAGATTCAATGCTTATTTGGAGAATCAGTGATTGGGGCACAGAGACAGCTTTAAATGTTTTTTCTACATACCTTGAGGTACCAGGTGCAGCTTGTGAACACTGTGATGCTGGGACAGATGAAACATCACACAGGAGCACTGGGGGGCCCCCACTTGCTCAGCCACAAACCCAGAAGTGCCCGCCAGGGAGCACACTTCCGGGTCTGCCAGGGAGTGCAGGGGGAGGGGAGGGGTGCGTATCCCCAGCTCAGTGATCAGCTGTAGAGGGACCCCAGGTGCCCCCCCAGACCAAGGAGGCACCAGTCGCCAAGCCGGGAAGGCACAGGGGGATCCCCCTGCATGCTCCCCAGTGGACCTGGAAGTGCTTCTGGTCCACTTCTGGGTCTGCTGCCGATCACGCTGGGGAGCCTCCTGAGCTCCTGTGGGATGCTCCATCCGCCCCACCATCAAAGCATTCATGAGCTGCCTGCTACCTTGAGGTATGTAGAAAAAACATTTAAAGTTGCGTCTATGTCCGAATCTCTGAATCTTTCCAAATTGCTCTGAATCGATTCGGAGGGTTCCGATTTGATTCAGAGATATTAAAGGGTTTCCTGATTCAATTCCAATTTGGCCAACAAATTGGGTCGAATCTCCGCTGAACTGAATCAGGGACTGAAGCTTCGCATAGCCCTACCTCCTACCTTATAAACTTGTCCAGGGCATACAATGTTACTGATTTAGGAACACATTCTGATATTGTTCACATACAGGATAGTAATATGACCTAATAATCAAGATATTTTAGTGAACTATTCACAATTTTCACTATGCACCAGAGGCATCAGCTCAGCTATTTCAACTGATATCTAGAGAAATGGGCACACCTAGAGCAAAAATCCCACTACAGTTAAAGTTATAATTATTTTACAGATTTCATAGACATTAGGGCTGGAAGAGACCTCATAAGATCACTGGGTCAAGGCCCCTGCCCAAAGGACAGGAAGTCAGCTGTGGTCCCAGCAAGAAAAGCATCCAAATGTTTCTTAAAAGTGTCCAGAGTAGGCGCTTATACCATGTTTGTGGGGGGTCTGTTCCAGGCCTTGGGGGCTCAGACAGTAAAGGAGTTTTACCTTATGTCCAGCCTAAAATGGTCTTGCAGGAGTTTGAGACTGCTGGACCTTGTGGTGCTCTGAACAGGCATTCCCTCAGATCCTGATGCACACCACTTATGTACTTATAGGCTGCCACCAAGGCGTCCTTGAGCCTGTGCTTTTCAGGAAGCATCCCATAGCTCGTAGCCTCTCTTTGTAAGGCCTGTTCTCTTGCCCTCTGATCATGCATGTGGCTCTCCTCTGGACTCTTTCAAGAACTGGATGTTCTTGATGTTCTCCAGCTGCAGCCTCACTAAGGCCGAGTACAACAGGAGGATGATCTCCTGGGTCTTGCTCGAGATGCATTGGTAGATGCAAGCCAGAGTTTTGTTTGCTTTGCCAGCCATGGTATCACATTGGTGGCTCATGTTCATCTTGTGGTCAGTCATGACCCCAAGTCTCTTTCAGTCAAGGTGCTAGTGAGCGTAGCACTGCTGAGCCTATGCCGAGCCTATAAGTATGATGCGGGTTTCTTTTCCCAAGGTGGAGCACCTTGCACTTCGCTGTATTGAATTCCATCAAGTTTTCATCTGCCCACCTTGCAAGCTTATAGAGGTCATCCTGGATCACCAGTCTATCCTCAAGTGTGGACACTCTTCTCCAAAGTTTGGTGTCATCAGCGAACTTAGCCAGTCCGCTTCTGACACCAGTGTCCAGACTGTTTATGAAGACATTAAAGAGTACAGGTCCATTAAAGAGTACAGGTATAGACTCCTATTTTCACATGTTTAAATCTATCAAAACTCTAATTTTGGATTCCTCTCTCTACATTTACACCTGATCTTCATACAAAAAGTACTTATTGTTGGAACATAAGCAAACTTATATTATGGGCATACATGAAGGACAATGGTGACTGCTAAAATCTGAAGTAGAACACTTAAACTAAGAATTTGCACATCTTAATTCATGTATGCACACAAACATATAGCATTTAACTAATGTTCACAGAGTATTTGTGAGCTGAAAGTAGGGATGTATCAATGTATATACACCTTTTTTTACATGCACTTTTGAATATTTGGCCGTAGACTTGATATGATGCAAACCACAGCTTAAACAGAAATTATGATTTTGAATATGGTTGTAAAAATCAGAACAGCTACACTAGAAGTTACTCCAGATTTATGGTACAAGAATACAAAGGAGAATCTGACACTTCTCCCAATATTGTGAAGTGCTGATTATATTTGTGTGCTGATTATATTACATGCTGATCATGTGCTGATTATATTATTCAAATGCTGATTAAATTTAGTTTTAGTCTAGCTAAAAACATAAATTCTGAGAATTGCTGCTTTCAAGACACCTCTACAAACAGACAGAGACATGCAAATGACCAGATGAAATTTTTAATGAAGGGTTATACAGACTTTACCTTGTTCGAAGTAGCCTTTTCAGGTTTTTTTAATCCAGAGTCACTTTCAGAGTCAGATTCTGATTCAGAACCTGAAGAACTTTCCTCTGTTAAACTAGATCCTGATTCAGAGGACCTGGAGGTTCTCTTTCCTTTGGAGATCATCTTTGTTTTCTTTTCAGTGTCATCTGAGTCACTGTGTTTAAAAAGAATGTGCTATTTTTAAAAGTGAAAAAACACTGAAAAATATCTGATGCAAGAAAAAGAAGCCAAGACAGATGGGTCAGCTCTCAGAAAAAGTCCTAAACTTTGTCCTTCCAATACTTTATTAAAAGTACGTCGGAGTAACCGATTTCTCATGACAACTGAAACCTAGCCAAGATGGCATAAATAGCTAATGTATCAATAAAATCATATAGACAATGTTGTAACTACCTAAATAATTTACCTTATGTCACAAAACCCATCAATTGTATATAAGCAAAAATACTTCAAACAAAACAATGAAACAGAAGGGGTCATAAAAATAATAAAACAATGGTAATCAATAATGCAAGAGGGAATAATGCTTGGCAGCACTATGTTTGTAGCACCTTCTACAAAAATGGTGATTCTTTTAGACTGTACAGCTTTCACACTATTTAACCTTTGGTTTAAGAAACCTTGATTCATCTCCATTTTTTGTGCAAAGTAACTTTCACTGAATTAGGAGTTGTTCATTGATGCTTTAAAATTAAATTAACTAGAAAGAGAAATATTTATAAAGTAGTATTGGTCCAATATAGGAATGTTCTAACACACTGCAACTTAAAACAGTTCTATAAAATAAGGCAACATCTTTAGAGGCAAAGATGTTGTGGGTGATACATTTTACTGGATCAACACCATGACTGGAACAGACTTAGACAAGTTTTTGAAAGCGTATTTGAAAGTCTGTCTAAATCTATCCCAGCCATGTAGTTGTAGATCTTGCCCACAGAAATTCTTGCCTCTCACATATTTCCTAAACCATCATGTCTAAATATCACTCCAGCACTACCAAGGCAACATCTTGACATCCTAGCTCAGGGCTGTCCAACCGGCAGCCTTCAGGCCACATGCAGGCCCTAAAGGGTTAGCATACAGCCCGCAGGCTTATATCTGGCCGCCTCTCCTCTTCCCCAGTTGCTTCTGTCCCAGCAGCTAGGAGAGGGCTGGAATGCTTGAACCATGCATGGTAAAGGAAGCCAGACTGCCCATGCTGCAGATGAGTGGTGTATGCAACGAGGGGAGAAAGAAAGCAGGGTGAGGGGACAGTTGTTGCGCCCATGGCAGGGACAGCAGGGGGTTGCCCATGTGACATGTGTCTGCAAGAGGGGAAAGCTGGGTTACTTTAAGGGTGCATGGACAGGGGAGGGTGCTGGGCAGCCCACACTATGAGGGGACACCCAGCCGCCCACATGGCACGCAGTCCCCGCAGGTCCTGGTCTGCTGGGCATATGGCCCCAGTATGCCTAGAAGCTGAGTAGCCCTGTGGTAGCTTATGCCAAAAAGAGCTTATGCCAAAAAGAGCTTATGCCTTAAAGAAACCCCTATGGATTTCTGGGAGTTCTCTCACACAGTAAAGTGCTACTCATCTTGACAAAATAGGACTCATATTGCTATTGTCCATAACCAGTGAAAATTATAAGTGGGTTTTAGGGGGGTTTTTTGCTCTCCATAATGATATTATTTTAAATAGTTTGTCCACATGCATCTCAGACAGAGGCTAATAATCAGGGATCCAGGTTTTCCATTCACCACAGAAAAATGTGGTAAAAACCCAGATTTTCTCATTTTAAGGAGAAAAACCCAGGGAGCAGTGCGTTTCCCCTTGCAGGCCAACAGAGTTCCAGCCTACAAGAAGCTGGCAGGAGTGGGAGAAGGGCAATCAGGCAGGGGATGCCATGTGCATGTGATCATTTATACATGCACATGACTGTCCGGCACCCCGGAGATCAGCTCTCTGAAGGTAAGTGTGGCGGGGGGAAGGACTGCAGCCTCCATAGCAAGGGAGGGAAGGGGTTAGGCAGGGTTGGGGCTGAAAGGGATGCCCAGCTGGGGCCTGGGGCCAAAATGCATAGCCACAGGGCCTGGGAGGAGAGCGGGACAGGACTACAGGAGGCTCGTCCAGGGGGTGGGAAAGGGGCTGGCTCCCCACCCCTGCACGCATTCCCAGAGGCAGATAGGAGATGCGTGCCCCCCAAATTTGTGCACGGGGCGGGGGTGGGCTTCCTGCTGCATGTTTGGGGCTCCCTGCCCTGCTGCCCCCCCCCGGGGCCTCCATAGTGGTGGCACTGAGCTTCTCTGCCCAGCTCTGCTCTCACCTGCTGGGTCACAGAGACCTCACGGGGAGGGCAGCAGGATGGGGGGGGCCCAAGCCCACAGCAGACAGCCCACATCTGACCCCCCCACCCCACAGGCTCTTCTTTGGCTGTCCCGCCCATGGGGTAGAGGATGGAGGGGGGGCAGGCTCCATGCTCTGCTCCACTGCAGCAGCCACTGCCTCCCACATGTGGCAGCCAGGGCTCAAGTGCTGCTGTGGGGGGCAGAGGGCTGTGGACCTAGGTCCCTAGCCCCATAGCTGGGGGCCCCTCCAGCAGGACTGGGGGGTAGGGAGCTGTGGGTGGGGAGTAAGGGGCACCAGCAGGGCTCAGGAGGCTGTGGCTTGGGAGTGAGGGGCAATGGCATGGACAGAGAGAGCACTAGCATATGAAGGCTGTTCAGTGTCAAAAAGCACTAGGGGGAGACAGCTGCAGCTGGACCCACACCCTGGTGAGCAAAGGGGGCAGGGGGAGCTCTGATTTTCCATGATAAAAAACCCCAAATCAAATGCCAAAACGTATAGGTATTTAGAATTAATTTTATTATAGTGATTGAGACACTGGTAGGCTTCTTAACTGCTTTAAAATTGTAAATATCTCAATAAAACATTGTGTTCAACTGATACCTATATATAGTGTCATTTCATTTTTATCATGGAAAAACACAGATTTTAGGTTTTTAAAATGAAATAATTTGTGTTTTTTTTTAATCAGAGGAAACCAGGATCCCTGCTAATAATTAACTTGCCAAAAGAAAGAAAACAATATTCCCCCCAACACCCATTAAAATGCAAGCAGTAAAGTTTCTACTACCACACACAGGATGTGGCCCTGTAGACCAGTAGTTTATACTTTGAAAAAAGGCATTTCATGCTATGGATACTATTCCTCAAACAAGCCTCCCTCTTACAAGGAATGTACTTTGAGGTATTAAAGTGAACAGATAAGGTCTATAAATAATAAAACAAAACCTGATTGCTTTAGTGTTATGGAACTACAGGGTCCTTTGGATCCATTTCTGTATTCTAAAAACTTGGGAGGGAAAGAGGAGGGTGAGAAGGTAACTGTAAGCATGTATTATGCCATGCTACAGTTTCAAGGTATCATTTTATAAAGGGACAAAACTAGAAAAGAAAAAATGAACTGGGAAAGTGTTTGGAAAAAAAACCCTAATATTCCCCAGAATTTAATTTTCTTAAACAAATATGATGTCTACTTATTAAAAGGGAGCCATGGTAATAGTGCTTAGGCCATGTAAGAAAGTTGAAATCTAAAAATATAGTTTTCGGACCCGAACAGTATTACTTCTCAAGACAGCAGCTTTAAAACCTCACAAGAGGCACTACAGTTGCACAACAGCATATCTGTGTTCTCCAAATGAATGGGAAAGAAAAAGAAAAAATTTGAAATAACTAATCACAATTAAAAGGCACATACACTTACTTGGGAGACCACTGATGATAACAGAATTCCCTAATTGATTACGTTTAAAGTTTTTTCCTAATTCCACTGCAAACTGATGCCAGCAAAACACATTGCTATTCACCTATTTAGTTGAATCCAGGGAATCTACCCAGCAAAATTTGTATCAACAAAGAATTCACCGTGATTTTGAATATTCCTTTGTTGTAATAAGAAATGCAAGTTGTTTTGAACACACACCGCGTTCAGCTTTAAGATGAGATTTTTCAAGATAAAAGTATTATTTTGTTATGCTTCACTCAGTTTTGATGGGTAATCATTGTTTACCTTACTGCTTAGAATTTCAGATGTTAATCTAATGAAAAGAATTTACTGGTAACTAGCTTTTTAACTTTGCAATGATGAAAAGCCTGTATTAATTTAACCTACAGATTTCATTTGTTCTGAACAGGAAAAACAATATAAATCACTTTTAAAATCATTAAATCCTGACTTAAATTAATAAAGTCATAATTAGGGCATTATGCTGTGTTTGTTATGGAAGTGGCAGGGCGAGCTGCTTTAATTACTGTCTGTAATAAAAGGAGCAGAGTGCGTACTGCACCCCAATCAGTGCTGTCAGCCACGACTGAGCTGAGCTGCAAACTCATCAACTGAGCTGGCAGCAGGCTACAGAGTAAAGGGCGATCATGTCTGCAGAGGCCACTTGCTGACAGCAGTGAAAGAAACAGATTCATGCAATCCAAGGTATTAGCCCCAATTACTCAAAATTTTAATGATATTTTAATACACGATAATGCTGTTGATAATAGGCAATCTTAAAAAGCACTAACACTTAAAATAGCTTATGACCGTCTCCCTTCACAGCCTTTGCCTCTAATATTTGGATCATAACCTTTTAAATATAACATTATTTAGAAAAATCAATTGTCTTAGTTACATAATGGCAAAATGTTGAAGGACTTAATTTTAGCTCTCAGCAAAATTGCTGCAAAAGGTAATTAAGTGTTTCATACAACTGCTTGATCACTCACTCTGCTTCCCAAGGTTACATCAATTTTAGAAAGCCACCCCAAGATTTTGCTAAAGTTAGATATAAAAGCCAAGCATAAAAGCAGGCCAACTAATGAAGAGAACCAAATACATTAAAATATATTTAAACAGGTAATTGCATTCCAAAAGGTGGGTGCAGATATTAGAAACTAAATCATAGGAAAAGAACAACTTAATTAGGTATTCAACCAAGGTTGAAATGCTATATCCCCTCCTTTGCCCCTCTTCCCACCCCAAAAAACCCAACCCAACCCAACACATTTACCTTTCCTCACTTGTTTCAGATTTTTTCTTTGTTCTACCTTCTTTGCTGTCCATTTCACTATCACTCGATTCTTCACTGGAAGAACTTCCACTGCTTTCCATACTGCTCCCTTCTTCCTTCTCTTTTTCACTTTCACTACCAGATTTACTCTCTGAAATGTAAACACTATAACTTTATCTTTTTTTCCCCCCAAACACCATATATTTACTTCCTAGAGCAGCCCAAATTTATATTTTTATTTTTTAAATAATTTTATTTACAGATCCACTTCACAGTTATACCTGGATCCAATTAACTGAAGTCAAATTAGACTGTTTAAAAATATTCTTTTAGCCTTATACCAATGATGTTTTGTTATCTTTAAAATCTCTTTGTTTGCTGTACCTGTTTGAATTAGGACTAATTATATTAATTATAGCTGGATTTTTAACAATATCCTGCAAAATTACCTGCAAAAATTAGGACTTAGAGATGACTAAGTCCTCTAGCCCATCCTTTTGCTCTTTTGCAGAACTATCCTCTATACTAATTGCCTTTGTATTTTATCTAATCTATTCCTGAATACCTATAGAGTTAACGATTTAACCACCAACTTAAACAAGTTATTCATTCTCTAATTGACCTTATGGTTGGAAAATGTTCTTAATGTCTAAATCGAATGTATCCTTTTCTAGTTTCAGTCCATTACTTCCAGCAATACAACCTTTAAGCACTTCTCCTCTATCATAACCTCAATTTTCAGGGGGAAATTATTAACTTGGATATGAAAACATCTTTCTTACTGTTCAATTTTGCATATATGCAACACAAATTCTTCTAACTCTCAAATGCCAAACATCAAGATCCTGATTCCCCAATTGTTTGAGCTATATTCCAATCTATAGGAAATGTCAACCTCATGGATCTGTTTCTCAAACATTTAGATGACCAAAAAATCATTTTCCTTTATTATTAAGACAAAGTCTATGCAAATGGAAAATATAGTAAAACAGCTTGGTCCACTACAGGAAGAATGGAACAAACAAAATTTTGCCTCTAGACGATCCAAGGTAAAATCTACTAAAGTGAATTTGTACTTTAGCACAAATCACTTATCAACAAGTCAACATTATTAAAGTAAACAATTCGGCACAAACCAATTAAAATGTGTAGGGTCTCTACTAACAAATTATATTTGTAAATATTTCTATTCCTACATATTACAACATGGGGGAGTTGCAAGTTATCAGTAACTCTCAATCAACTTCATGTTTAATAAGAGTAGCAGCTTTCCCAGTTATACTAAAATAAAAAAAAAGCAAAAATTATGTTTTAGTCACTGAAATGGCATGTCTGAAGATATTATCCATATAGTTAAAAACTGTATCTGTAATCAAGAAACTTAAGCTTTTCAAGTTAAGCCCCATTTCCTCATTTATGCCTGAATTCTGGGAAACATTTTTTTCACTTCTCCCATTCCAATAATACCATGTTTTGAAGGCATGGTATAGTACACAAGAGACATGCAAGTTAGCGACCAAAATACATACCAGTATCACTGCTGCTAGCAGATTCATCCTCATCTTCATCCTCAGAATAAAACTTTTTAGTAGGCTTCTCTTTCTTTGCTTTGCCTAGAAGTCCTGTCCATTCTTTTGTCTGCAAGTGAATTTCAACATGATACTCAAAAAAGTTTCTGTATAAACTTAAGAGAATCATTTACCTTTGTAACATAGGAGCAGAGTACAACATGGTAAAGAAAGCTAATGGGATCAAAGGCTGTTTCCCAAGACAGGATTATAAATATGATAATGAAAACCATTATTGCACTATTATTATTATTTTCACCCATGAGTACTACCACAAGTTCTTATGCATGTTGACCAGGGTAAGGTGACCATATTAGGAGATCACAAGGTACTGCAAAAAGGATCATAATTACATTTCCAGGCCATAAAACCCCACTTACTTCTACATGAGGTAGAAGTGTCGCTGACTTCAGCTTAGCAAGAGACCTGAGAAAATGAAGTGCACAGGTGGGCTTATATACCACCTTTCTGACACCTAAATCAAGTTTTAGGGGAGAGTGAAAAAGGTCAATTCCTTGCTATACTCCCCCCACTCTCCTCCCCTCTCCCCCCAAACCCCCCCCACAAATAAACAACAAAGGCTGGTTCCTTACACTTTGCAAGCTTAAGTACCCTTAGGACAGCTCTGGTTTGCTTCACACTGTAATACCTCCTCTAAATGACAAATTCTTACACTCAAGGATCAGTAAACCACATTAGTGAATTGAGAAAGACGGAGTATCAGAGGACCCGTGAGGAATTCTTACAGGCCAAGGAAAAAAAAGTCAGAACTAGCTAAGCTAGAAGCATATTGTAAGTCTGTCAGGCAGTGATGTCAGTGATTTGGAAATCGCATCAGAATTTGGAGGAGCTAGGATATACCAAAGGATCTACAGACACAGAGACTTGTAAAATTCTATTTCAACATGTTGTAGAAATTTTCTCCTCCAAGAAGTTTCAAATTCTCTACCTCCCAACTAATGCTCAATGTAAACCAAAAAAACCCAAACTGTGAATTATTTTCTTGGATACGAGCAGGCGAGGTTCTTTGGGTAGATGTGATACCCTTTATTAGACCAACTGAGTAGTTGGAAAAAAAATCTTTGCAAGCATTCAGGCACAATCACCCTTCTTCAGGCATAGGAAGTCTCTGCTGTTCTAAGACTCCAAGGAATGTTCTAAGATTCCTTGGATATGAATGGCTTGGAATGCATAAATAATCTGTTCCACATCCTAACTATTTTTGTTACATCTCTGGTATCACATACACACAGACTACTAAAGACAGCAAAACTAGAGTTTGAAAGGAATTTTCCTTGAGGTTACTGGGAGATGGCCATCATATTCACAGGTATAACTGTGCTCTGGGTGATAACAGCAGTGCTGTAAGTAAGGGCAATGGCTACATCAGGCTGCTGCCAACCGCAGAGCAGCCAGGAGAGCACCAGCAGCAACAGTTGCTCTTTTTGCACCCCTAGTGCCCTCTGCCTCGCACACGTACACCTGGGCCTAATGCTCCAGTCATGCCCACTTAGTTAGGCTACTGCTCATGTCTGTCTTGAGCCTTATACAGAAATACACAGATGCATCTCACAGGATTACTTTCCTTGGGCTACCAGACAAAACACCTTTACTAGTATCTTCTTAAATTAAATATATTTTCATATCCTGTTCTATGCTAAGCTCTAAGATAGAACTGCTCTTTCTGAACTAGTTTTCCATTTTTGCTAAACAAACGCAAATAGAATATTTAGCTACTAAAACAGGAAATCCCACTGCTTTACAAAGTCATACTATGCCCTAGCTTTTGCACCAACCTATCAAATTCCGTCATTTACCACTACACATCACCTCTTACTGCCTCCCTATTACATCATATATCTAAACTAGTCTGTGAATTGCCCACATCAGGAGACATGCTCCTTTCAGGACTTTTTCTGTTTTTGGAGCTGTCTCTCATACCTCTGACTGACTCTTTAATGTCATGATTTCACTATCCCACCAAATGGTATTTTTAATAGCATTCACATACACTATTTAAAGCATCTAAAATGGACATGTGGACTTTGTTTGCTCTTGTTTATAATACTTTATTTTCTTCTGTTTAGACTTATACTTAATCAAATTTGTATTATTTTTTCAGATATATTTTTAAGATAAATGAGATGGACAGGCATTTGATTTACTGGAACCCCTGCATCATCTACAATTAAAATGCTGCTGCTCAACTAAC
This sequence comes from Alligator mississippiensis, assembly GCF_030867095.1. Lineage (NCBI taxonomy): Eukaryota > Metazoa > Chordata > Crocodylia > Alligatoridae > Alligator > Alligator mississippiensis. The sequence goes on from NC_081826.1 coordinate 256,468,000, forward strand.
AAGGCATGTATGAAAGTCATAACAACACAGGAAAAGGTATATTCATCTAAGAGGAAAACACATAAGGTATCCTAATGTTGGAGCATTAGGAATGTTGGAGCATTACAAAGAATGTGAAACATCTAAAGATTTTCTCCATGAAAAAAAATCTTTAAAATATGGATGCTTCCTGTTTCCAGCACAGACTAAGTAAACTAAATATATTATACATCAAAATTGCAAATTAAAGTCATTCTGGAAGAAAAAGTCATTTTAGATTTAATATCTGGTAACAACCCAAATAAAGTTACTTTTAATTATGTCAACGTACCGGCTCAATTACTTCAACATTTCGCACTGATGGGTCAGGCGCCACCTCTGGCCAATTGGATAACTCCAGGTACCCAGTGGCTTTGGTGTTCAGAATATGAGATAAGGTGCCAAGCTGGAAATGATCCCTATCTATTAAAAGGAGGGAGGGGGAAAATATACAAACAACATGAGCACTATCACAAAGAGCAATCTTAATCAGGGCTAAAGGTAATTGGCATTATATTACCTCAAATGTCATGGAATAAATATAAACTAGGAAACTCTTCATAGGTCAAAAAACTGATTTCAGTCCATAGATTACAATAATCTCCCCCATAATGGTCAATAAAAAAGCTAATCAGTCAGTGTGTTTAGAGGTGTTGCTCTGAAATGTAGCTTCTCTAAAAATTACTTTACTGTGAATATTAAGAATGACAGCACAGTTAAACAATCCATATACATGTCTTGGCACAAACACATCCAGAATTTTAATAGTTTTTCTTCAAAATGGAGCTGCTTTTACAGCTTCAAAACCAGGATTAAATAACTATGTGAAAATTAAGAAAGCAAAATAAAGCTGTATTTTTAATTGAGAAAACAAAATAGTAATAGCAAAGTACACTATACATTAGCCCTTATTTTTAAAAGTACCTCAAGAATCAAACCAGGAGAACTGCCACTTCTCAAAAATAAACTGAATTTGAATATCAGATTTTTATTACTTCAGATTGATAAAGCATTAATAACAGTCACATTAAGATCCCTCTATTAAGGTGAACAATCTTGCTGTGTGAATAAAGGTATTTTTCTCAATAGACGAATATTCTTGAGACATACACCTATTATTTAAACCAAATTCAAAACCAACATGATAAAACTGATCAGTTTGTCCAGGATATCAGGTAAATACGATGTGTGCAACATACAAATCCTGCTTGCTGAAAAGCAAATGAGTAAGTCAAGTACATACTGTCTTCATACACTTGCATGTTAATCATCTATATTTGCCCAGTGACATTGTAGGCATATTAGAAACAGAATATGTTACTACATTCCTTCAGGTAATAAATATTCAGCAGATGACACTGGCAGTCATACCTTTAAAAGGAGACTCAAGCAATGGGGCAGGTTTCTGTGCCAGAAATATTTTTTTGGCATATTTGCTTAAAGCTCCACTCTTCTCGTTTGGAACAATAAGCTGCCTAATAAATCTCGTACGGTCTCTGATGTCGTAGCTTTGATCATACTTGCCGAGATTTAATACATACTGGGTAAGCAATTTTGTCTGAGGGAAAAAAAACAGGACAAGAAGAGAATACAAGTTATTTATGATTATTGATAACTCTGGATAAACATATTTAAAGAGGTAATAAAAATGAATGGTTATGTCAAACAAATGTTGTTCCATAGGGAATATGCATTTCTAAAGCTGCAAATGGAATTTTGAAGCCAAAGCACATGTCCTCCTCTGTATTGGGGAGGTGAATGCTGAGTACTGAGAAGCAGCCATGTGCTAGATTATTAAACTGCTGAAGTGGAAAGAAAGGCATCATTAAAAAAATAATCATATATGGCAAACCCGCTGAAGGGTCTACGTGAGGATAATGAATGTGGAAATACAACTAAAAACATGGCACTCAAAACTTAATCGGAAAAATATGCAGGACATCAAAACATCAGAGGGTATTAGGGGGCTGGCAAACTGCTTCTGCTGAGGTGTGTTTTATGAAGAGATACTGTCCCTGGCATAAGCAGTGTCTGCACTCTGACTGCACTCAGTTACTTTACCCTGAATTATGACCCATTAAAGCAGACACATGAATCACTGAACTGGATTACTGCAAATTATTTGCAGTGCATTTAGCTGTTACTTTTTCATAAAAGCAAGCTGCTGATGCCCTCTAAAAACCAGGATAAAAGACTTCTTCCATTTTTTTTTCTTGGAGCTTAAAGCCTCCAGTAATCTCACTCATTTATTTATGTAAGAGAGCAACTTATATTATTGCAGCTTTTTACAGCATAACACGATTTCCTAATTCGATGCCTGAGAATATTAATATACATTGAGTAATTTTAATAATTTACTTTAATTGTAAACCAGGGAAAGTAAGAAACAAGAACGTTCTGCTACAAATATGTTTGCAGGACACCTTGCATACAGAACTAACATCTACAGCTAATAAATGCATTTAAAAGTAATAAACCACTTTTATGTATTCGTTTCCCAGGCACTAAATAAAAAAAGAACAAAACATAATAGGACCTGGCAAAGAAACACATTTACGGTACACAAAATCAAAACTGATAAATAATGTAGAGTTTTTTAAATAACTTGTCAAAAGGGATTTTTTTATATTGAAAAACACAACCTTGTATATTATTTTTTGCCATAAGCTTAGCTTTACTATTGTGCTATATTATAACAATAACAACTTGAGAGTTTTAATAGTATAGCAGGTAAATTGACAATGACTGCCTAAAAATGACGGTCAGTAACAAATTTCCTAGAGATTAATTTAGTTTCATAATTTCCATGGTTACAAAAAAAGATATGACTAAACGATTTTCCATAGATAGATGCATTTTTTATGAATGCTTTTAATTGATTATGGTAAAAAAAATATAGGAGGAAAAAAAATCAGATTTCTGACTTTATTAACTATAAATGGTATAAGTATATAACATAATGCTATAGCTTGTAAACCATTTTAAAAAATTGCTAATGCAGTTTCTAAGGGTCTATCATATCCTAAAAAGAAATGCTTTTTACCTCCCTCCCCAGTTTTCCGTGGACCCTCCTGTTTGAATCTCTATCAGGCATCTAAAGAAAGAGTCTGTCATAAGCTTATTCTCATGGGGGCCTATATGAACTCCGGATAAGAGATGGTTTTCTTTGCTTTACATATTTTACATAGTATTGGTGACTCTATTTATTATGTTGTACAGAGATATAGCATCATAACTTAAAAGCAAACAGAATACATAGACACATGCAGGTTCTGTGCTGTATAGCCCGAATGAGATGCACTGGCTGGAAAGGGAGTGTTTTCAGGTGCCAAGGGTTAAACAAGATCAGATTATCCTTTCAACAGCCTTTGCCATCAGGTCTCTTCTGTAAATTAAAACAAACCTCCTCCCACCTTGGCAGAAACCCCAACAGAATGAATCAGAGAAAACAGCATTTCACTGTGAATTGCCCCAGGGGCAGAGGGGGCCTCACTAGCAGGGAGAGAGCACTTAACACATTCTCGCACCAGTGCCAGTGAATGAATTTGGGTCTAGTACGATTTTGGTTTCTGCATAAGCAGAATATTTTAATAGAAAAAAGAGGGAGACATGACCCAAAAATATAAAATTAACCTCTTCTGCGTCCTGCAGTCATAATGTGAATATATTTGTTCTCTTATGGCACTACGGAAGAATGCCTTGTCCTCAAGTTTCCTTTAAGAATAATGACTCAACTTGATCATCATATATAGCATTCGACATTAAAACGTGCAAGAAAAAGATTGATTTCTCTTGTCCTGTGGCAATAACTGAACATTTGTAAAAGAAAGAAAAAAAAGAAAAAGCCTTTTCTAGCTGTATATGTGGAAATAACACACTGAAATAATGGCTGTGAATTAAATAAAAGCAAAAAATACAAGTAACGCATAAATCACCTTTGCTGATGTATAGAACATGAAAATTATTTGCATGGGAAAGTCACTTTACAGGAATAAAGATAAGGAAGTATTGCAATACTGATTTGTAATATGATTAGAGAAAGTAACAGATATTTTTCCTACTGTGCATCATACCAGCACAGTTAAATTTTATACACCCACAAAGTATGTGTTGGGATAGATACTAATAATGTGGGAAAAAAGGATCTACTCTGCTTACATAATGGATATGTCCAATTTCTAAAGTGCACCGGCAGGTGATTTGTAATAAAATAAAAGTTGGGTTATTACCAAAAATATTCTTTCAATATGGTGTTGGAGACCTCTCTGTACAAATAACCCCAATCAAAAAATAATGCTTTCATTAAGCTACTGGAAAATACCCACCAGAAAAAAGGGAAGTGGGCAGGCCGATACTTGTCCACAAATTCTCAACTGGCACTAAAAACAGAAGTTTGATCATTTAACTCATTTTAGCATAAAAACTACTTGCCTATATCTGTCCTGTGGGAGCATCTAAGACATCCTTGAATGGATAAGGAACTGATTCTGCCAGAGGGTGTACAAAAACATAGAAAAAAACAACATAGTACCCCCAAAAAGACAAGACTCTCCATACTGGCACAATGGTTAACAATTATTCATCTCAGGACGTGTCTACTACACATCGCCCTACAGTGATGTAGCAATGTCCTATGTCGCCATATGGCACACTACAGCAATGTAGTGATCGCATGGGTCTACCCATGATCACCAGATTCATTACCACAGTGGTGCACTCCCCCAACTTATGGTGTGCCACTACAGCAATATAGCAGCAAAATTTACCTGTGTGCGACACACACACCACAGTAAACACCCATGCTGTGCTGTGCTTTAGTACTTTCAAAAGGAGATACTAAAGCATGGTGCCCTAGGGGGCGCAAAAACAAAGGCACCAGAGCAGCCTCCCACAGTGGGACCTGAGGCAGGGCTGACCCGCCCAAAGAAAGAAATGAAATGCCCTGAAAAGTACTTACCACCCCCAGAAGAAGTGGAGCTATGCCAAGAAGGGCTGCTGATAAGGTTCATCGGCTGCTTTTACTGCGGGCTGGGAATGGTGTCGGCAGATGACGTCAGCAAAAACCATTGCCTGGCAGATTTAAAAGCCGGCGGAGGGGAAATGGGAGAGGGGGCAGGAGTCAGAGGGTGAAGCTGCTCCTTGGGCTGCAACTCAGTAGGGTTGGCAGCTCAGCAGGGAGCTGGACAGAGACCTGCAGGAGGGGTCTCGACCCCATTAAAAGAATTACACACCCGACTTGGCAAGGCAGCTGGGCCAAGGAAGGACGGCATCGAGGGATCTCAAGGACCATAGGCGCTGGACCCATGAGTGGGGTGGGCAGAAGCCCGTACCCTGGTTATTCTGGTCTTTTCTTTTCTTTTAATTTTGGAAGGTGCACAGAGCCTGAACTGGGGAAGGAACCTCCAAGTGACTCTAAGTCAAGAGACAGAACTGAGGTAGCACAGCAGATGCCTCAGAGGGAGAACAGTTGCAGAGACAAGGACGGTCCCACACCCCACTGTCATCCGGGGTAAAAAGGTCACTGAGGGGTAGGCAGGGAGAGGACGAGAACATCAAAAGGGACAGGCTGGCAACTCATTATTCAGCGGTCCTGTGGGTGGGTGTATGGCTGGGGTGTAGGGGAGGTGAAGCCCCAAGAACGCCTGCAAAGGGCAGCACCTGGTCTGCTAGAATCTGTGAGGAGAAGCCCCACCACTGAAGAAAAGAAGACCAAGTCATAGCAGGCAAGTGTCGGGGCCTCCCTTGGGGGTGAACGCGACCCATCGCACAAGTCCTGGGGATGCACCCCGTGGCTGGAACCAGGTGTGTGCTCAAAGGTTGCTAGAGAGTGCCTATACAAGACCAGACGCGTGCACATGGTGCCGTAGTAATGTTGCCATACGGTGAAGTGTAGATGCACCCTCAGACACCCAAGGTTATCAATAGCAGGTTCATATATACTTCTGATGCATCCTTCTGCCCTTCTCGCACATATATAATGAAATAGTGGGTCAGTCTCCAAAAGCTGCATACAACTGCGTGCAGTTCTAGTCTTCACATCTCAAAAATGTTGTAGAATTGGAAGAGGTACAGAGAAGGACAACCAAGATGATTGGGGTATGGAACAGCTGCCATGCTAGGAGAGGCTAAAAAAGCTATATTCTTCAATTTGGAAAGGAGAAAACCTAGGGGGAATATCATAGAGGTCTATGAAATGATGACGATGTGAAGAAAATTAAATGGGGAACTGTTATTCACCAAGTTCCAGAACACTAAAACTATGGGGCACCCCTTAAATTAGCAGGAAGCAGGTTTAAAACTAACACGAGAAAGTATTTTATTTTATTTTATTTTGTGTAGTGTGTAGTTAAACTTGCAGAACTCATTGAAACACAAAGTTGTAGAGGCAAATAACTTAGCCCCTAGTTAGCCCCCCTTTCTGACAAAGGATGAAAATTCATGGATGTAAAATCTCATTATAGCTATTAAATGGAACATGGATGTATCCTCAGACACCATTAAACTAATGATGGTGGATGCCAAGGGGGGTAAAGAGGGGACAACTGACTCTGGATATACCCTGTTCATATGCTTTCCCTCTAAAACAGCAGTGCTCAACCTTTTTATCCAGTGGGCCAGATGGGCTCAGGTCCCTCCGTGAACCGGATGCAGCCGGTGGACCCAACCTGGTACCCAGGTGTGGCGGGACCCCATCTGGTCATCTGGAGCAGTACAAGGGGCAGTCTACACAAAATACAGCTGTGGGGGGAAAGGGAGGGCTAGGGAGAGGCATGACCCAGGCCTGTGCCGGGGGGTGGGGGGAGGGCTGTGGCCTGGCCCCAAACTTGCTAAGTGGGAGGAAAGGGGACATGGCTCAACCCCATGGGAGGCAGGGCCCAGACTGAAGCAAGTTGTGCAGGGGGAGGGGGCATGGCCCTACCCCAACCCAATCATACACAGGAAAGGGGGTGTAGCCCAGCCCTGATCTAACCATGTGGGGGGAAAGCCATGCCCCAGTTTCAACCCACCACTCGGTATTTGGGATTTTGACAGTGGGGAGAGGTAACAGGATTAACTGCCATCACTCCCCTGCTGACAAATTTCCAGACCCTTAGGGAGCCCTGAGGGCTGGATTCCAAAGCTCTGCAGGCTGCATTTCACTAGCAGACCAGAGGTTGAACACCCCTACTCTAACACTTATAATACTGTCACTTTCAAAAGCAGGATTGTGGTAGGGCACATTGGTGCCTGCCACTTTAAGTGCTGGAGCAGGCAGCAGCCAGGTGTTTGAGTAGGGCAGACATTTTGAAACCCAGGATAGATATAGGGTAAAACAGCAGTTTGCTGCTGGGAGAGAGACATCAGCCGGTGGAGCTGAGGCTCAGGAACAGCTTGGAGGTTTATGGGCTGGGGCTATGGGGACGGAGGAGGCTCCTGGTCCTGAGCATGACCTGAAATCACACCCTGTGGGGGATGGGTGGCCTGGTGGGGCTCCTAGTGGCGTGGGAGCCCCCAGGAAATGCCAAGCCAGTTATCACCCCAGTGAAAGGTGGACTGGGGTGCTTTAATAACCCCAGCTGCCACAGCTGGGTAGGTAACCATGCAGTAGGGCCTGAGAAGGTGGACACATGTAAGAGAGTGTGGGCTAATTGCTCAGAAGTCTGACTTGAGGTACCCTTGACTGATCAATGCTGGGGCCAGGACCAGAAGGGTCAAAAGGGCCAGGGGCCCACCGTGAGGGACACCCAGAGCCGAGGGCCTGGGGTTCCAATGGGACTTGGAGGCTACTATTAGGGCTAGTGTTGCAAGCGGTACACAAGTAAGTGCTAAAGTTTTTTTAAAAGACCCACTACTCAACAGTGAACATTTTTTTTAACCTATTAAAGGTAAATAAAAATGATTTTTTATACACTGTATGTTCCTTTATTATTCATATTCAAGTCCCTAACCCCAATTTTCCCATAAGCCTTTTGTCTCGCCAATCATAGTTTTGCCAACCACAGGAACTTTCAGGAACCTAACCCCCATGGCTGGCAAGGGAAACGTGTACTAAATTTGTTCTAGATACTAGTTATAGGGGAAAAAGCATTATCTGGCATGAGAATGGGAACACAGGAAAAATGTTGGTAAGGGTCATAGGCTCATTACAAGGAAGCTTCAAACTCCACCTTAGAAAGGACTTTGACAGAGTCCATATCACTAACTTAATCTGACACATTCAGATGTAAAAGTAACTCAAATCACAAGATGGCAAATTGCACTCTTTCAACTGGAATCGCTGCAGCTAGGGGGAAAAAAAAAACCTTTCCCTCCATGCAAGATGCCTGAAATGACAAGGCAGTAAGCAGCTCAAACAGCTTCTTTAGTTTATCAGTACCTCAGTACGAATAATTCAAATAACTTCTGAGTGGTGACTAAGATGTACTAAAGCCCACAAGAACCATAAAAAGAAAAAAAGTTTACAAATGTTGACCTACCTGTAGGTGCCGGTAGGTCAACAGACTGGCTTTGATAAGCTCCAAAAGACATAAGAATATTGCATAATTTGGACCAATGTGAGATTATTAAGATAATTACATCTTTACTAGGACATTTGTTATAATAAATACTGTCACGGTGGGGTCCTCGCGGAGGGCCGTGATCTCCTCGAGGTCCCTCGCTCCGTGTCAGGCCGGCCCAAGGCACCCTCTAATTCTCGCCCGCCACGTCTTGTTGGAAAAATATAAGATTGGGAGGCTGCCTTGTGTCTTCCCTGGGCACGGCTACTCGGGACCTGTCCCCGTGTGTTCCGGGACCCCTGGGGGTCTCCCAATACGGTGGGTGTTCCTCGGACACCCTAGCCTTATGGGCTATGCGTGGCTCCTACCAGCCCCTAATACCACGCCCCAAGCCTCGCAGATGTAATGGACGTTGTTAAGTCTGCACGCCCGCTTCCCGGGCCCCCTCTATGATCTAGCCCACTCTGGGCTTTCCCTGACGGTGTGGTCCCGCTCAGGGACTCTCTAGCAGGCCTCGGCCCTTCCCTGGCCAACCGCACGGATACCCTCTCTGACCCCGGCTCACCACGCTGCTGCTCCCTGTCTTCTCGGGGGCAACCGCAGCGCCCTGCCTCGGTCTGAGGGGTGTTGCTGCACTAGCCTGCGGCCAGGCTCGCTATGCCCGTCTCGGGCTCCTCAATATGGCCCCTCTCGGGCTCCTCAATATCGCCCCGCTCTAGGGCATGCCCGCCTCGGGCTCCTCACTAACACCCCTCTCCAGGGCTGCTCAGTAATTGCCCCTCTCCAGGGCTGCTCAGTAATTGCCCCTCTCCAGGGCTGCTCAGTATGGCGCTCCCCCTCTTTGGGGCTCGCCGTGCCCACACGGGGCTTCTCAATAATACAAAGTGGCGCTCCCCCTCTTTGGGGCTCACCGTGCCCACACTGGGCTTCTCAATTAAAATCGCCCCTCGCTCTGGGGCTGGGGTCTATGTACCCCGCATGCGATCCGGGGTCTATGTCCCCCCGTCTGCAACCTACTGGTTGCGCCCGCGACCCACTGGCCGCACTCCTCGCCGCCAGTTGCTCCTGCACTGGCGTGCAAGCTGCACCTTCACTGGCGCTGTGAAAATAATGCGCCCTCTTGGCGCTAGGGCACCCCACACTCTCTGGGGTCCCTATGATTGAGGCCTCCTCCAACCCCTACAGCCTCACCCAAGCCTCCGGGTGTAATATCACAACGTCAAAGCAAAACCACAAGCTCCTAGGCTGTAACACAACTGCAAGCTCAAGCCATCTGGCTGTAACTCAAACCCAAAGCCCTATGGCCATAACAACATTGCTCCCTATGACCATGGTACTTGCTGCTAGGCTCCTTTCCACATCCTCACTCCCAGAGCTCCTGCCTCCCAGGCTGCTGGCAGAGAACTGCTAGCCTGGCTTCAGCCCTGGGCTTCATAAGGGCCAGGCCCTGCCCCCTACAGGCAGCTGGCTCCGCTTAGTTGCTCCGGCAACCCGCAGCTGTGCTCAATTGGCTCTGCCAGGGCTCTCTCCCTGGCAGTTTCTCCTCTCTAGGAGCAGGCACCAGGGTGCCCTGCGACAAATACTAATAAAAATATATATATAAGCAGGTCTGCTGTGGCTGCAGAAGGTATCTTTTGCAATCCTTTTTCTAGACTCTGAACAGAAGCTTTTAGTAACTTTTTATTCAGGGGAGTAATGAAACAATCCACTTCATATGTCCTTTACTGAGATATTTTTATGCAGAGACCACTTTGAGGATATACTACAGATTTATTCAGTTTCCAATTGTCATCTGTCTCCATGCTAATCAGATTCCACACCTGCAGGGTTACCCTGATTCTTGATGTAAGAAGGAATAGCCCGGTAACCCATGTGAAATAGGGTCTTTAGTGTATGCCATGTTATAAATATCAGCCCCTGGGGTGAAAAATTAAAGTGCAGTAGCATTTTTTCATGACGCTGACATTTCCTAGCCATAAAGTGACAGAGTCCCTAGCACCTTCACTGAGATGAACGGGGCACACTTCTCATAGCTATTGTTTAAAGCTGTCTAGAAAATTAGGGAGGTGTAAGTGTATCTGTTTATATCACTTAACTTTTTAAACTTATCTCTACCATGATAAGAGCTAAAAACTATTCTACATAAAGTGAAAAGTTAAAGGAGGGAAAAAATGGAAAGTGGTTATGACAAACCAAGAATTATGAAGGCAGCCCACGGTTTGAGAGTGTCTGAGTTACTTGATGATAGCAGTAAAATAATTTACATATTTGTGAGTTATTCATCATCCAAAGAAACAAATTTCTAGGGACTGCAGAAATCTGACATGGCATTTATGCTGTATCTTGATTGGAAACAGAAGCAAGTTGTATTCGGGAATGGTGAGAGAAGTAAAAACATTGCAAAAGAAAGGGTCATCACACAACCAATCTGCTGAAGTGTCTTCTGATATAGAATCAGGATGCAATAAGAACAGTACAGAATTCTCCCAGTTCAGACTTTGTTATAAAACCCTGAGATAATCTAGACTAAATATCATTAAAAGACTTACTTGTACCTTTACAGAACTAAGGAGTTGAATTAGGATCCAACATATTAAGAAAACTGTCTGAAAACTAAAATAAATGTTAAGAATTTTAGTAGTAGGTGTCAGCTTTTTATCATCCAGGATTCAAAGCTAAAACTTTTCTAAAACATCAATTCTACAGCCTGGAAAGTTAAGAAAATATAAGAAATTTGTTTCTGCTACCCTTCTCTCCCTTTATTTATACTATCTTCTCAGTATAATCTAGAGGTGCACTGATATATCGGTCCATCTGGTATCAGCAATGATAAAAGGAAAATTGACTAAAAAAGAATCAGCTTCTTTTGGCCAATGTGGCCGATAATGTCACCAATAAATGCTGCATGCATGTGCATAGACGCAGCATGCGTGTCACCAGGAGGGCAGCCCAGCAGCTTGGAGATCAGCATCTGGCAAGTCTGTGGGAGGGGAAGGGGTGTGTGTGGTGGGTAGAACAAGGCCTCCATGGTGAAGGAGGGAGCAGGGCTGGGGCAACCCAGCCAGGGCAGAGTGGGGCATGGGGCAGTGTTAGGCAGCTCATCCAGGGGGTGAGGAGGGGGGTGGTTCCCACCCCTGCGCGTACCCCCGGGGAGCCATGGGGGAGCATGTTCCCTCTAGATTTGTGCATGGGTTCAGGGCAGGCTGCCCACTGCACACTTGGGGCCTGGGGCTGTGCTGGCTGCTTCCTGGCAAGGAGACTGGGCCAGGGCTATGCTTGGGGCAGGTGGGCAGCAGCAGCACTGGGATGGGGGGCTATGGGGTGGCTACAGGGAATTTTGGGGTGGCTGCAGCCCACCATGTAGCCCTCCTACTAGGAAGAGGCTGGTGCAGCCCCGGACCCTGAGCACTCAGCAGGCATCCTGCTCTCATCCCATGCACAAATCTAGGGTGCACATGCCCCCTCATATCTCCCCCAGGGGTGTGCACAGCACTGGGAGCCACTCCTTCACCCCCTGAACAAGCCACCTACAGCTCCATCCTGTACTCTGCCCCTCCCCAGCTGGGCAGCACCTGCCCCTACCCCAGCCCCACTCCCTCCCTCAATGTGGGGGGCCTCAATCTGCCCCCCCATCCCCTTTCCCACCCACAGACTTACTGCCCAGATGCCGCTCTCCAAACTGCCAGGCTGCATATCGGCAATCAAATCAGTATCACCTGATATGGCTGGTTAATAATCGCTCATTGGTATTGGCCCAAAAAATCTTTATCAGTGCACCCCTAGTATAATCTACATGACTACAATTCTTTCAAGAGCTAATACAGGTTTCCCTCACTTTATATAGTACATGTGTTCCCAGAAAATAGTGTGCAACTCGAATTTGCATAAAGGGAACCCAGTTTATAAGGTAACAAATAGGGATATATTCCCATGACGGTGAGGGAGGGAGCAAGTGAGGCTGGGGCTAGGGAAGGCGAGGAAGGGGGGTGATGCAGCCCAGTGGCTGCAGGCAGGCGGTGTCAGTTGCTCCCAGGGCTGCAGCAGGGACCAAAGCGGAATGAACTGTTAGTGGGTGCAGGGCGGTGGGGTGTGGCTCATGCTGCTACGCGCACCCTGGGACAGTTGCGGTCTGGGGGGCCGTGCCGGGCTCTTTCCAGGGAGCGTGTGCTCCTGGATCTGTTTGTGGGACAAGAGCAGGCTGCTGCTGCGGGCTGGAACTTTAACGTACTTTTTCCTCTAGTCAACCTCAATTTGTCCACTGTAAGAAAATTCCTTAGTGGTGAAAGAATAAACCAATCAAAACACCTAGTTAAATTTTACAGATTTCACAGACATTAGGGCTGGAAGGGACCTTGTGAGCTAAAGCAGGGTGACTTAATATGGGCACAGCATAGAAATAAAGGTATCTTTTTTTCATTTTGGCTTAAAATTTAAAACTTTTTAATTCTCCTTTGACATGAAAACTAGTTAGTAAGCAAAGTGGGACTGTATAAATTGGCACACTATAAACAACAAAAAAAGAATCATGGTTATTAAGAAGAATTTTTGGTTGGTAACACATTAGTGACTAAAATTATCTTTAGCAAGATTAAATATCCTGGCAACAAGAAGGTAATCAAAGGACCCTTCAAAACACAAAAGAATATGGTCATTTCTTATACAGCAGAAGACAGACAAATGCTATTGCAGATGTTGGACGGCAATTTGGGTAAGACTGAGATACCTCAGAATGCCACAAGCCATTGCTGGATAAGACAGCAATTAAGGACATTTAGAAGAAGAGTAAACTGTGATCACAGAAACTTATCAGCATTAACATCTTGCCTTTTATATTTTATATTAGTATAGTGTTAACCCACAAAAAATAAAAAAGTATCAGCCAAGTTGTTTACAAATAGATTTGCTCAATTTCAAACAAACGTAAAGCTAAGGTAACACAAGTGGGTAGACTTCCCTCTGGTCTGCGCCTTAGTATTTTGGGATACAATCATTTACACTGCATCAGGCTTCTACAAGCTTCTTTTAGATGTTTATGAAGGAAAATAGCATTGGTCCAAACAAAATATGTGATCCTTTGTAATTACAGAGTTTATTTACATAGTCTTACTCTTACCTGTTTTGAGTTGGTTAAATAAAGTTTGGCTCCCAAATTTAAAATTTGCAGCTTTACAAGATCATCTTCATTAGTGAAACTTTTAGCCATCTTTCTCAAAACATCAGGTGCAATTTTTGGGACTCGTTCACAATATTCTCCTATGAGCCAGAGAATGCTGGCTCTAGCCACAGGAACCTATTTGGGGGAAAAAGTTAAACAGCATGTCACAAAATAGTGTACTTTAAACCTCTCATGTATATTTATAAACATGAACATCCAGTAGCAAATGAATCAAATAGTATTTACTTCTTGTATTGTATCATAACCTAGAGTCCAACAAAGATCAAAGTCCACTGGGCTAGACACACTGTGTGCATACTTCATAAAGTCCTTGTGCACTTTTAAACTTGAATAATTTGGGTTGTGCACAAGAACTTTATGAAGACCCTGTATAATAATAGTCCCTACCTCAAAGAGCATTCAATCTAGAATATATAAAGGGCAGGAGTGGAAACTGAGGTGAATTGACTCGTCTATATTCATTGTGAAAGTTAGTGGCACAAGTCTACTGAGATGCAATCCAGCGTATAACCACTGGTCTACACCAGTGATGCTCAATTTTTTGGTCCGGCAGGCTAAATGAGCAGCGCTGGGGTGGGTCCATGAGCTGCATCCTGGGATCAACATCCAAACTGAGACCCACATTGCCTCAGCCTCTCACACCCAATCTATCACATGGGTACGTGCTATTCAACCCACAGGGCTCCCCCATGGATCTGGAAATTTAGTAGCAAGGGAACAGTAATTCAGGCTGCCTGCTCCCCTGTTGCCAAATTATCAGACCCTTGGAGACCCTGTGGGCTAGACCTGGCCTATGGGCCACAGATTGATCAACTCAGTCTATATCACTTCTTATTACACTATAATAGTGTGGCTTTTGGCATTATACCTCTCACTGCCTCTTTACAACCCATAAAGCATGCTTTTCTGCAATACAGCTCCCTAACTAGGGCTCAACAACAGAGGGAAAACACAAGAATTTCCCCGGTTAAGATTGCGGCTAGCCTTCCATAATTTCATTACAACTGATGTTATAATAAGGTACAATTTTTCAAGTTTGAAGCAAGGTAGACATGGAAGATGAAAGAAATCAGGACTGATCTTATCTTTTGATCATTTATCTGTTTTTTTGGTTGAACGATATAAAATGTTGGCAATTAAAAAGCAGTTCTAGCATGTGTTGTGGATCAATGCTCACTTTAAAAACATGGCACTGCCACAGCAAGAGGATGTGACAGGCAAGGGACCTCAAGGAAGGAGTAGGGAATTAGAAACAGTCATACCAAATGGACTGCAGTCACATGTTCTATTGTAAACAGCCAGACAGACATCTCAGGAAGAGGGCTACCAGGTGATATTCTATGGGATATGCCTCTCTTGAATTTCTCCCGTGTAGTAGGATAAAAAGTGTTTACATGTGCTTCCTGGAGTGAAAGAGTAAGGAAGCTATCTGGAGATAAGTATTTTATATCATTAAAAGCAAATACCATTGCTCTTGCTCAGCTTAGAAGCTCTGTTGAGACTACTGCTACTACAAGTCCTTAGAAAGGGACTTACTAAAGTTTCTTTTCTGGCTGTTACTTCCTTCATAACTTTTGCACTGAAGAAATGTCCGTATTCTTGCAAGGAATTTTCACTGGACTATTATGTAGATAGTTTAAACTGTAATTATTTAAACTGTGGAGTTTTTTGCCTTAAGAATATCCATTACATGGAAAAACTATATTCTCTCACATGCAACACTCCCTGGAATAAAAGACACACCTTGTTTTTGAAAGACAAAATGAAGAAAAAAGATCCTTCATTGTAATAAGTAAATGAGTAGCAGCAGGTGGGGAGCCAAGCATGTTTACTGTTCTGCTTTGTGTGAGTCCATGAAGATCTTTCTTACACTTTTACTCAGTAAGTGGAAGAAATTACTCTTACCATATTTCTTACAAACACGTGCTGTAATTTCCAGCAGCCAGTTTTTGGAAACAAAAGGGCATGTTGTATGCAAGCAAATACCATAAAACCAACCTGTGTTCACATTTTGTTTTTTAACCTATACTACCCATAAAGCCCCAGCTTAAACATTCTTTAGACAAACCCACATTTAAGTCAGAACTTTTGTGAGGACCACAGTACTGGGACCTAGCTTTGTAAACTCAAAGTTCTGCTTCTCACACAACAACCACCACCATGTTAAGCATGTGTTTTATTTTTCTTTCCAGTGATATGGTAATGATTTTGATATACTGCAAAAATATATGTGCATATATTCATATATATTATATATAAAAATAATTATTCTAAAAGGTGCACCAATACATTGGTCCATATTGTATCAGCACCGATAAAAGGAAAATTGACATTATCAACAATCAGCTTTTTTTGGCTGATGTGGCCGAAAATGTCACCGATAAATGTCCCACGTATGCATCCAGCTGCAGGATGCATAAGGTCAGGAATGCAGCTTGGCAGTTTGGAGAGCAGCGTCCAGCTGGTAAGTCTGTTGTGAGGAAGAGGCAGATCGAAGCCCCCGCAGTGAGGAAAGGAAGGAGTGGGGCTGGGGAAGGGGCAGGGGCAGGGTGCAGGACAGAGTCAGTGGCTCATTCGGGGGGTGCTGGGGAGGGAAGGGGGGGCTGCTCCCACCACTGTGCATGCCACCAAGAGGATGCCTGGGTGGCACATGCCCCCCCTGAACTTTTTGTGGGGCGAGGGCAAGCTACTGCTGCACGCTGGAGGCCAGGGCCGCTCTAGCCTCTTCCTGGCAGCTGTGCTTGGGCCAGCCCAGGGTGGGTGGCAGTGGCACTGGGAGGGGGGACTATGGGAGGGCTACAACCACTCCAAAATTCACCGTAGCCCCCCTCCCAGTCCACCGTAGCCGTCCTGCCCCATCCAGCCCGAGTACAGCCGCCAGGAAGAGACTGGAGCAGCCCTGGTTCCAAGCACACAGCTGCAGCCTGCCCTTGCCCCACACACAGATCCGGGGGGGTGGCACATGCCACCCATGCTTCCTCCAGGGCTGTGTGCACTGGGGGAGTTGCCCCCCACTCCCTATCCCCGCGCAACACCCAGATGAGCTGTCAGCTCTGTCTTGCGCCCTGCCCTAGCTGAGCAGCCCCTGTCCCTGCCCCACTTCTTCCCTCATTGTGGGGGCCTTGATCTGCCCCCCAACATGTCCCTTCCTTTCCCCACACCTCTTCACCCCAACAGACTTACCAGCCAGACACTGCTCACCAAGCTGCATATCAGCAATCAGATCGATATCAGCTGAAATGGCTAGTCAATAATTGGCCATTGGTATTGACCCAAAAACTCTTTATCAGTGCACTCCTAAATTATTCATTTTATATATATACACAATCTTTCACACACACACACACACACACACACACACACACACACACACACAGAGTGACAGAATTGCAACAGGAATGCCAACTCTGAATTTCCTATATTTTATGCATTTAAAATCCCAAGTATAGTATAGTATTAACTAATTCGTAACAGTGACCTCTTTCTTGCCACTTTAATTATATTATGTCAAAGACTAAAAATTTTAACAAAAAATGTATTTTCCTGTGGTATCACCATAATTAACTAATACATATATAATATATTTAATCAAGAAAAGATACATATATAATTTACAGATGTTTGACATTCATTTTAAGGATGAATTGGAGAGCAGGGTTAGGGAAGAAATTTAGCTCAGTACTCTGCTGAAAACAAGCAGAGGGGCAAAACAATAGGAGGAAACTTTTTCATTCTGGAATACAGAGTAAGTCTTGAGAAAGATTATTCAGAATAGCAAGTTTGAGTCTCAATGACAGAACAAATTCAATAGTGAGTTATTACAAGGTAATAAACAGATGTAGATACTGATTTTTAATTATACACATTCACAAAAAATGGTGAATACAAATAGATTCTTAGTTAGCTAGGGAACAGATGAAAAAAGTCCAAGATATTTTATGTTATACCTCATGTTGCTGCAAATATAAACACCAACAAAAACAAAACCAAATGCATTAAAGGAAAACAAATAGATGGTGGCAGGACAGAGTACAAAATTCTACCAAAAAGCTAAGAGATAAATGCAAAGTCTAAGCACTGCAATATCTAAGCTAGGGTTAATATAATTCCAAAACAACATCATCAGGAAGTCAAAGTCTTGAGTCATAGCATATTTTTCTGGTCACCGTGACTACATCATTTTTAAATTGTTTTGAACTCTACAGGATGATAGCAAGGAAGAAGATATTGAACAACTGCCAAATGAAAAAAGTTTTAAGCACAATAAGAAAATGTATTGCTGCAATGTGGTAAGACTGATGTCATTACTGTACACTTATTTCACACACGAGAGAGGTTATTTCTGATGTTCCAAAGGTTACACCGCATTAAGACCTTACTCCCAATCTATTATTTTAAATTGGGCTAAAGAATAGTAATTGAGTGGTATATTACATTTTCTAGTATGGGAGCAGTTCAAGTTGCCCGCTATACAGATAGATACCTCTAAATAAGAATATATAGGCAACTTCAGATTTCAGTTATGCTAGATTTATTTTTCTTAAATATTTCATGACATGCTTGTTAAAAAATTAGAATTCTACAAGAGATCACCAACTAGCCCACTTCAGATAGTTGTCTACCAAAAAACACGTTTTGCTTTATAAAAGAAACACAAAAGGAGAGACTCATGCAGGCAAAGCATTTCAAGAATACTGTCATTAAACCAACAGAATTCAATGTAATGCCTTTCCTGGATTAAACATGATTTTAAAAGTTGAAGCCATGGGAATGTATAAAAAATACTACTTTATTCTTCCCAATTTCTTCCTTCTGTTAAATTAAGACTCTTCATACAGTGTAACCCATACGGCAAAAGATATGGCCACAATTTTTTTTAAATTGAAACTATAAGCTAAACAAGCAGGAAGCTCCATCTGAACAACTGACAGCAATATCAACAGAAAAAGTCTCATGAGTTTTTTTCCCCCTCTTTTAACCAAGGAGGCTAGCTTGCTATGCAAATAGTGTCTATATTAAACACAGTTTTGTGCAATGAGGATCAATATCAATTAGAGACTTTTTGAATCAACCCCTGAATGGAAGCCATTTAAATGAAAAGTATATATGGAACTGATGACCCAGTGTTTCCGTGTCAGTGGATTCGGTTGGGGTCACAATCACATAATATTTTCAGATTTCTTTTCCTTTGCTTAAGCCTCTCAGTCCTCATCCACCTAATAGCAAGCATACGATGCTGCAGACATTGTTTTTGAATGGTTCAGAATGCCCTGAAAACAGCAAACGAGAAATGAAGCCACTTCTAGTCCTTCATTGCCTTTTCCACTACAGCATAAATAGGGACCTTGAATTGACAAAAATGCAGGAAATAATACTTTCATTATGTAGCCCTACTTTGCATTATCCTCAAAGGCAAACGGGATTGTAAATTACTTTGCCTGATGTTTTATTCTATATGCCCTGAGCAAGTGGTTAAGTGCACTTTTCAAACCCTAGTACTAGAAGGCAGTTTCTACTGTCATTTTAACCCATTAACTTGTCTGCAAAAACCAAACCAAACCAAACCAAAACAAAAAACAATAAGGCCTTGGTTGCTCACAGCAGTTAGAGAAAGACATCTAAAAAGATTTTACAGATCATTCTGTAAGCAACTCAATTTAAAAGCTATTGTGCTTGAACTTCTACCTTATTGTACAACATACTTTTTAACGCAAATCCTGCAAATACCAATTTTATTTATTTAAATGTGTCAAGAAAGGAATCACACAACAAAGAGCAAATTAGACCTAATGATCTGCATTCACATGCAGTATGTTATAAAATGTGGTTGTGATTAGTGATGTGGAAGAATAGAATGGTTATGGCAAAATATCCAACAGTCAGCTAGAGGAAGGGAAGCACACAAATGTAGTCTACTCCTGTTCAAGTGCTAGGTTTGGTTTTCTAAGCAAATGTCTACACAGCCTCTGACAAGTCAGTAACCCACACAGAATCACACCCTGCTCACTGGTTACCAGTCAGCATAAGCCAAACCCCATAAATTGGGCAGAGTAGCTGATTAAGGATAGCTTAGAGGCATGCTCAGGGCAGCACAAACAAGCTGCCTAAATTCTGGACTTTGGTATACAATGAGCAAGAACAAATAGGAATGTGTGCTTCTCCATAGTGCTCCAGGGCCTGCCACAGAGGTATTTCAGACATGCTCTAAATCAGTGGGAACCAGCCCTTTTGGCAGATGTTCTACAACAGGGCGGGCAATTATTTTAGGCAGAGGGCCGCTTACTGATTTTCGGCAAGCCATCACCCCAGGGCAGATTAATATTAATTTTCTAAATTTTTTAAGGGCTCCGCGGGCCGGATAGAATGGCCTGGTGGGCCGCATCTGGCCCCCAAGCTGCGTTTTGCCCACCCCTGTTCTACAAGGTAAGCTGCACACTTTCCCCTAGTGCCAATCTGATGCCCTTCCACTGTTGCTTAGCTTTCTGCTCCGTGCCCAGTCTGTTGCTGCATTTCCTGATCCCTCCCTGATGGGTCACATGCCACAGGTTGGCCACTGCCCTAAATGGTCTTTTGAAAACCATGAGACATTTCAAGGACTTCTATATTACATAAATCCCCGCAACAGCAAATTCTTTAAAAGAGGATACTGTCCCCTCTTCCCATTCTCTCTAGTCTAATACCTTTTTAAATTTAAGTTTCCACCTCAAGAATGTTTCAAGTCTGGTATTTACCATGATACAGTATCCCAAAAGCAAGACACATTCAAAAGAAAAGTTACTAAAACCATTGAATTGAAAAGAGACCCATTGTATATGGAGAGTTTTAAATTAAGAGCAAGATGCATTAAGTCACAATTTATCTAGAGGTTTACAAAACTAATTAATAAAATTTATTCTAAGGCAGGACAAACTGTTCTGGCTAGAATATGAAACAGTCTGAATGAACTATAAAGTCTACCCAAGAATTGAGAGAAAGGAGATATTAAACATAAGCAACCAGCCAGGATAAACCCTGCACTCTAGGAGCCCATACCTGAAATGCAGCAATAAGGGATAATCAGGAGAAAATAGTGTAGTGTATCATTTTTGGGGAGGATGGGCAAGGAAGGGGGATTGATGGTGGATATCAAAACCTCCCTTAATACCTATTCTATGAAAAGAATCACACTTGCTAGCTGCCATGTGGGTCCCTCCTGATGCTACACGTCAGGGTGTTTTTTAGCCTTCCTCAGAAGCATTATGTGTTGGCTGCAACCAAGGCAGGGGATTTGGACTGAGGCATGCCAATGCTCTTGTTGGGACTAAACCTGGAAGTTTCTGGCTAGAGGGTCTTGCCCTTCTGCTCAGTCGGTCTGATTGCCATGTTTGGGTCAGGAAGGAATTTTACCCCATGGTCAGATTGGTACAGACCATGGGATCTCTTTAGCATATTATAACAACCATGGTCAGAGCAAAAGGTTATATTTTGTGGTTGTGTCAGGGTTGACAGTGTAGCTTTGCTAATAGGTTAGACAATGGATGTGTGTAAGATGGTTTGGGTAGGTATGATTCTGCCTCAGGCAGGATTAGATAACCTGAGGACGAAGCAAAGACACTCAGAAAGCCTTAGGTTGAATTGATTCAATCTTTGTAGGTTAGTCTAAGCTGCCTAGACTGAACCGATAGGCAAGTGAACAGACATTCACTTTCGATTCTGGAAATGCAGCCACATGCCTGCAGAGGCCCAGGCCAGAATCTGGTGGAGGAGGTGGGTGGGGGGGAAGGCACTGGAGCACGCCTCCCTGCTCTACTAAAACAGACAGGTTGGGCCAAGGCTAGCCTGCCCACCTTAGGGGGGGGGGGAGGAGGAGGGTTTGCAGGGGATAGCAAGGCATCCTAGAGGACTGAGAGTTAACTTGAATCTGGAGGAGATCTGGGCTAGAAGTTCAATAAACTGATTTAACCTAAATCGGTTAAATCTGATAGTACATTCATCCAGTTTTATCTTAAACTGGTTTCAACCATTTGGAAAGCAGATTTATGTGCATTGAACTTCTATAATTGGTTTCCAATCACCTACACTGATTTATGCAGAATTTCTGTTCCTAGGAGGTCCCTTCCAGCCCTACTTCTCTGTGGTCCTGTGGCATTCAACCTTCTCCCCCAACCCACAGTTATTAATGCTTCCTAATCTCTCCTATAAGTGATTTACAGTACAATCCTTTTCCAAGTTTTAAACTCTTCAGTGCTAAGTACATACACCCTACTCTCTACCTAAGCTGCCAATTCCTTATATTGTCTTCACCCCACAGACAAATGTTCCTTCCTGTCTCCAGAATGAAAACCAGCTAGGAGATCCATCTCACATGCAAGTGGTACACTTTAAAAGATTTGGTAAAAGTCCTTGAAACAGGATGATAGGAGCGAAGTGCCTCCCATATGTAGAAAAGCTGTCTTATTGATGTTACAGGAAGCAAAATAATGGAAAAGTAGGGAGTTTCCAACATACATACTTGTAGACAAATTCACTCCTTCCACTTTGAATTATAACAGTGCTGTCCAACTGGTGGCCTGCAGCTCACAATGGGAAGCTCCTACACCACTGCCACTCCCCCCACCACTTCAGCTGCAATAGCAGCTAGGGTCCCCAGGCTCCCTCACCCACCACTGGAATCCACTTCCTGCCCCTGCCCCACAGGATGGCACAGTATGGTACAGTGCAGTACAACGCACTGCACAGCAAGGAGCCCATGGCCAAAGCTGAGGAGCAGGCTGGGGTGTCTGCGCACACAATGCTTCCAGGACAAGGGAGGAGAGGGGCAGCTAAAGGTAGGGGTGGGGTGGGGGCATGGCTGCCTGGTGTGACTTGTGCAGTGTGGACTCTGGCACTTGGAAGCTGGACAGCTCTGAATTACAATATACTCCATTTAAGTACACAACTTCAGGACTGAAAAAGGCTATGCACTTAATCAGAGCATACACATCTCCAAAATTCATATACAAATTAACTACTGAACAGCCTGTACTAAGCTCTTCACAAGTCAAGACTCAGTACCATGTTTCCCAGAGTACCTTATCCCTAAGAACTACCTTGAAATTGAAAGACCCAAATCAGTTCAAGGCTACTTTAAGAGACTTAAAATTGGTGAAACTGACAGAAGTAAATCAAATATGCAGTTGAAAATGCAAAGTAGAGTGGGTCTAAAGAGCACTTATACATTTAAATGGTTTGTATGTTTACCCAATATGCAGAAAACATGTTTGCTACAAGTAAGAAATAGAAAATATTGGGACCAGCATAATATTATGCAGGTAATGCAGTTGTCCCCTTGTCATTCCATGAATGCATGGCAAAATGTGTGATTTAGGGATTGGGGATCAAATCCCAGTTGCGCAATTACTATCTGCTGGTGCAAGGGCATCGTAAGAGCATGATCCCAGGCTCCCCCTGTACCAGCAAGTTGAAAGCCAGGCTCCTGCAGCCCAGCATGAACCAGTGCAGTCCTGGGGCTGGGACCAACAATTAGCTGACTCCAGTGCAGTCCTGGAGTTGGATGAGCTGTCAGTCTAGCCCTGCCATCAGTTCAATTTGAGGTGCAATGGAAACCAGCCACAAAAAAATTACACATTTTCTGGAATACAGAAAATATATATTTTCCCATTTTTTCACCCCATTAATTGCTTGAACATGTGGATGGATTACTATTTAAAATGAGATTAACAGCTTAATTGTGTCTTAAATATAACACCTACTGGGGTTCTTAGAAGTCCCTACTTTACCTATGACTTGTATGTATGGACACAGTCTTTGTGAGTCTCTCTTTTTTACCTTGTATTATTATCACTGTAGTGTTTCCCTGTGGCCTTTCCCCCCCTGCTTTCTTCCCCCTCTCTTCCCTGTTTTACTTTTTGGTTTTTCTAATTTCTACCTATTTATATTTTCACTGACATCCTGTCACACTTCCTGCATCCCTCCTTCATGTTTTCCTGATCTATTAATTTCTTTTTCACTCACAGCTTCCTTCTACTTTATATTCTATTACTGCTGTCTCCCTTTGGCCTTTTTTTACCCCTGCCTGCTTCCTCCTCCCTTACCTGTTTTACCTTTTATCTAATTTCTAACTATTTACATTTTCACTGACATCCTGTTACACTTTTAGCTTCTCTCATTTCTTGGAGTCTCAGAGCAGCAGAGACTCCCTATGCCTGAAGAAGGGCAACTCCGCCAAAAAGCTTGCCTAAAACTTTTTTCCCCAGCTATTCATTTGGTCTAATAAAAGATATCACTCAAAGAATCTTCCCTGGACACACTCAGGAAATTAAACCTCTGCATGGACACTTATTCAGAAACAAAGTAGCAGTTATTCTATTTAATTTAACCCACTTATGAAGCAAATTAAATTGAACCAATGACACACTAACTCTGAATGAGGGTGTACACACAGGGTTTAACCAATTCACGTTAAAAGTTAAAGTCAGATTCATTTTCTTAGATGTTCCACTTTGATTATTAGGTCTTCTAAGTAGAGACATCCTTATGAATTCAAACAGTGGCTAGCACAATAAAAGGTAGATCCCTACAGAACTACTGCAATATCAACCCCAACTAGCAGAGGGAAAAACTACAAAATGTATGTAAGTACTACGGTGGAATTTTAGAAGAGAATCAAAGTTTAGGCTACTCGTGTGAAAAGTACACAAATATTTGTACAGTTTTAAGAAGAATGACAGGAAGCATGCATTTGCCAAGGAAAATATTTTTAAACTAGGTAATTGCTCTCTCAGTACTTTGGAATAACAAAAAAATCTCATCATTTATGGAGAAAGTACTGATCCCATCAACACCTATCACTGTCCTACAGCACGCTTCCAACTACAGGGTGATATACAACACTATCTTGACAAGTGATTTTTACCTATAAAGTGCTATGAGGTATGGTAACAACCTTTGTGTTAAAAGGGAACACCCAGCTAATACACGAAATAGTTCTCTATCTCATAATTCACTGAATATTAAATTGTAAAGAAGTGATACTTCAATGTCTAATTCAAGTTTAACATGGCTCGCAGCAAACACTACCTTTTATAATAAGCTGGGAGTATAAGAGTCTCTTGTTTAATATTTTCAAATACTAATCACAACCATTATTCAGTTGTATTTTTTGAAGCATGTGGAAGAAGTGCTTGGCATATATATGGTATTCAAACTGTACTAAATAATATTTACACAGCCAAACATTCAACAAAAACATAGAGAGAGACACGGGTCCTGCCCTGAGGAGTTTACAATCCAAATTTAGAGATGACACAAGTTTTAACAAGCAGAATAGGGCCAAAAGAAAAGAATGATTTTCAAGAATAACCTATGATGAATTCTGATCATTCCAAAATGTGAATTCGATATGGAATTGCTATACAAGGCATGGACTTGCACCAAAGGGTTTTGGTTTTGTTTATAAATGGTGAATCATAATTCTCTAGTCATTTGTTATTGAACTTCTTATTCCTGTTTTGTAATTTGTCAAGTATATTTGGCATGCTGTCCCATTACAATCTAAATTGCTTCAGATGCTCTTCCACAAGAAAGAGTAAATTTCAGATTAGATAATACCTCAGAGAAACATTCTTATAAAGGACTTTTCTTCCTAAGTACAGGGTTCATTATGTGCCCCATCACCGAGCATGACCACTGGCCTAACAAGTGAAATTCATAACAACATTAATACAAATAATTCTGGATCCTATGTCAAAATGGTATACTATCCAGTTTGTGGCCATGACCAACTGAAATACCCTGACAAAAAATAAATTAAACATGCAGAATAGGTAGAAGATTTCTTTTCTACTGCCAAGTGTTTTCTTTTAACTTAATTCCTCTCATTTATTTTTGTCATCCTTTACATAGTGTAAAATTTAACTCCAGTACTAGCAAGGACAATATATATATTTGCTCAGCTTGCATCCCAGCTCAATGTAGTTAAACACATTTGACTGATTTTCACTATGTCATGAAGGTTATGCAGATGCCAAATTTCTTTTCAAGTCAGTGGTATATTCTTCTTTCGCTAATTCTTCCAATTAGTGAAAGAAGAATATACCACTGACTTGGAATATAGGAATTGCAATACAGAATATAGGAATTGCATTTGGAAGAGTCCCTTAGATTCTAGTTCTTATTATCATTTAGGCTAGAAGACAGTGGTGTCCCCATCTTCTACCAGTAACATTTGCACCACCTTTATGGAATGTGACCATTTTAAACCCTTACCATTTCTCTTTTATAGTGGAAAATACGAGGCAGAGTTCTTATTTTGGCTCTCAACTTAATCTGAAGTAAAAATGTGAGTCTCTTTCCCATAATAAGCTAAATATTTAGAACACAATTGCACAGAAAAATAAAGTGAGGGAAACAAATTCATTTCTAGTTCTTACATTATGCTCTTTGGAAGTCCTGGAGTTATTCATTGAGCATATTAAAAGGTCATAGGAAAAATCCATGTTTTAATGCACTATTTGAAAAATAATACATGATCAGGTCATTAAAGACTAGATCTTACTAGGTAACAATGAGGACAGTTACATTAATGCATGAAATCTCAACTTGTCATTACCTGGACCTTTGAGAGCTTAGCTGTACATTCTTTAAATTCTCTTAATATAATGTAATTGAATTTCCTTTAACTGATTAAGGAAAAGATTATCATTTGAAACTACTTGGCCACACCACAGAATAATCTATACCACAGAGACCACTGAATGTGAAAAGGCAGTAGGACTCAACAGTCAGCTTTCCTCTTGATGATCCAGCATGCTTGACTCCAACCAACAAAATTAAAATAAGAAAACTCCTATCATGAGTATAGCACAATAACTTTTCAAAAAGCATCAGCCATTTTACTTTCAAATCTAGGATAAGTCCTAAAGAGCCTGGGAACATGTAGTCTACCATATCAGATTGAACAGATGGTACATATAGTACAAAGGAAGTCACACAGTGCATACTCTGTCCATAATAGAGATTTGTTAAAAACTTGCAGTCAGTGAAGAGCCCAGATCACTCATTAAATCTAAAGTACAAGGATCTTTTATTTCTCTCTCCAGTAAAGTGAGGAAGAGGAATCGTGTGTCTGCTAGTCAAAAGGCCAAGGAAGGAGGCAATAGGTTAATCACAGTTATTCTTTTATCTTCTGGGGAAAAGTTTTAGATTCCTATGCCAATCCTTGAGAAACATCTAGCTCTTATCACATGCAAGCCTCACCTTTAAGCTCAGCAATTCCCTTATTTCAGTGCAACTCAGAAACAATGGCAGTTCTTGATCACAAACACTGCTATGATCTTCTGAAAATCTGACCCTGGCCCTAATGCCAATTTGAAAGTTAAGATGAAATTATTCTCTCCTATTCTATCCAAAGCTGATCAATGAAAGCAAAATACTTGTGGGGAGCTCCCAGTTGCACAATATCAATGATATTTCAGATACTTACCTACCAAATGCGTCTGATGTTGTTATTCCCCATAAGATTAGATTGAATCCAATCCTACTTGGATGAGCATGTTTTAGCCAATGCTACATTCCAGCTACTGTGCACTTTCTCTTGTTCCTTAATATTTGCCTAATCCAAAGAGTCACAAATATAACATATCCAATATTTCAGTTTATGAAATCACACTGCTATTTAATAGTGCTTAATTAACATTTTATTATTACTCTTCAACCTGTGCATGTCTTAACCTGTTATAGACAGCTCAATGAAGACCAGAGCTTAGTGTGAAGCTGTCAAAGTAAATAAAGGTATTAGGATGCATCAGGAATAAGATAGAGAATATGGAATGTGTTAGATCATTATATACCAGTAAATCAAAAGTATAAATATAGTGAGTGGTTTAGAGAAAGGTACATTCTGTTCTCCCTGTCTCATTACAGGGGAATAAGGAAACATTAAAAAGAAATTAAAAGGTAACATATGTAATTATTAACCAAAGAAAATTACTTTTTATAGAAATGCCTATGGAACCCATTACCACACAACACGTCACAGAAATCAAGTATCCAATAACATTTAAAGGAGGATTGGTGACTCGTATGAAAGGGGTAAGCTCATCTCAAACTACTTGAAATCAATAGGTTTCTTTCATTTTCACCCAAAACGACTTGTACGGAATAGTCGGAAACATGACCAGTAGGTTTCTATGATCAGGTTAAACATCTACGACCAGGTTACTCACCACCTGGATAAAGGAGATGAGGTCAACATCATTTATTTGAACTTTAGGAAGGCCTTTGACTTGGTGTCCCATGAGACTCTCAAGGTAAAACGAGGGTAAAACAACGGAACGGTCAGATGGATGCAAAACTGGTGGTAGGGTTGGACCCAGAGAGTACTAATAGACAGATCTGTGTCGACCTGACAGAAAGTAGGCAGTGGGGTCCCCCAGGATCAGTACTTGGAACAGTACTGGACACGGTGCTTTTCAACATCTTCTCCAGTGGTCTAGATGTGGGGTGAAAAGCACACTGGCAAAGTTTACTGATGACGCTAAGCTGTGGGGAAGTGCGGCCACGCATCAGGGTAGGCTGACAATCCAGGCAGACTTGGATAGATTAGTTAGATGGGCGGACCAGAACCAGATGCTGTTCAACACCAAGAAGTGTAAAGTGCCCCATCTGGGGAGGAAAAATCTGCAACAAACTTAGACGCTTGGTTGTGCTATGCTAGCTAGCACCACATCTGAAAGGGACCTGGGGGTCATAATTGTCAAAATGAATATGAGCCACTAGTGTGATGCAACAGTTAGCAGAGCAAACAATACACTGGCATACATCAACTGATGCATCTCAAGCAAAACTAAGGCAGTTATTCTCCTGCTCTGCTCAGCATTGGTGAGACCGCAGCTGGAGTACTGTGTCCAGTTCTGGGCACCACACTTCAAGAAGGATGTGGAGAAGCTTGAGAGAGTCCAGAGTAGAGCCACTCATATGATTAGAGGCCTGAAGAGCAAGACTTATGAGGAAAGGCTGACAAATATGGGACTGTTCAGCCTAGAAAAGAGAAGACTTCAGGGGGATTTGGTGGCAGCTTACAGATATATCAGTAGAGAGTATCAGGGGCTAGGCAAACAACTATACACCAAAGCGTCCCAGGGGAAAACCAGGAGCAACAGTCAAACCCCTAGAAGAAGGTTTCAGACTGGATACAAGGAAAAACTTCATGGTTTGTGTGACCAGACTCTGGAATAGACTCCCAGCATGGGTGGTGCAAGCACCTACTCTGGAGATGTTCAAAAGGAGACTGGATGCATACCTTGCTGGGATTATTTGACCCCAGCAGTTTTTCCTGCCCAGAGCAGGGGATGCTGGACCTGATGATCTCACACGGTCCTTTCTAGCCCTAAACTTCTGTGAATCTGTAGATGGAGATGGAAATAGGTCTGATTCAATATGCCTATGACTATGTTCCTAAAATTAAGCAGATTCAGAATTAGAGATTCATTATACCCCTTAATTCTCATAATTCTTATGAACTATAGTTTGTGTTACATCTCTGTGAAAGCAAGCTACAAGAAAGAGTAAAAAGTAGAAAACCACAACTGTTCTCCTAATTTTTAGTGTTTACTTTATACATTTGCTGGCAAAGCCTAAAGACTATTTTAACTTTTTCTCTTGGACTGTAAATTTTCCTCTTGGTCTTGTCTGCTGCATTTCTTCCACGTAATAAGGATGAAACAAGGCATCAAAACACAGGAAATAATTTTTAAAACCTCAAAAATTGACACACACACTACCCAGAATTACTTGCATCTCACTCTTTGAAACGTATTTACAAGTTTACTACACCTTTTAATTAAATAGCACAAGTATTGCCCCTCAGAATATAATTGCTATAAGTATATTTATGCTTTGTTAGAACTGTATATAAGAACATATTCCCCAAATTCCCCCATTTAGATGTATGCAGAATTAGATTTATTTGGAGACAAAGACCTCACATCAGGGAAAATATTATAAATCGCAATAAACTTTCCTCCACATCCTTAACTTCCTCAAACTGTTTGACTTTTTGGCTTAACTTGTGGAAAATATTATTGGAAAAAAAACAGAAATAATCATAAAATGAAGCATTTGACAAACCTTCTACAAATGCCACTAATACCATTAGCAGTGTTCTTTATTGATGGTAAGGTTCAATAAAGAAACCATGGCATCAATCTTAGATTTGTACTTTATTCCTGCCAATGGTCTGCTACAATATTGTTCTCTCAGTATATATGACCTTTTTCTACTTTGTGAGCAATTTCTATTCTATTCTATTTTGCTATCCTTATCCTTGAGCACTTTCCGGAAGTTCATCAAGTGATTTGATTAATGGTGTGTCCTTTGTGGTTCTCTTTGCCTAATGGAAAAATCTGTGAAGATATTTCTCTTTTTCAATTATTTTATGCCTTTATATATCATTATATTTCTCTCATAAAATTATACCACATGCAATTAACAGTTATTAGCCACAACAAACCTCCAAAAGTTAAAGCTGACATTTAGAGGAAAAAATGCCAATCTCATTATGAAATAAATATATAGAAGCAAAGTGACAATCTCAATTGGTAAGATGCCAAAAGATGTGTACAATAAAATTATACACGACTCAATTAATGAGAGTATAATTAGAAATCAAAATATTAGGTAATTCTCCAGAAAACATGGATGATGGTAATAGCCTGGATAATACTGGTTTGACATTATGTAATTAGCAGTATTAGGTTTCTTTTACTGTACTTATTTTCTCTCCAGATTCTGTATGTAAAGCAGTTCAACATAAATACATTTTCCTGTACAAAAAATCCAACTTCACAGGCACTGAATATTTGATCATTTGTTATTTTGAAGTTTGATCATCTGGTTTTAGAATCTCCATATTAATTATCTGAAAGTGATATTAGCACAGAAACAAGTAAACAAGCACACACGCACTTGTATGTATATAAAAGTCTCCTAATAACCATCCAGAAGAGCTGCCATGTCACTTTCCTTTCCATTTTACTATTCCCTTGCAAAAAGCCTCCCCCCACCATGATCTTCACCTCATTCTAAAATATTTTCAATATTTAAAAATAACTTATTTCAAAATACCTTCTAACTTTTAAGAAACAGATTGAGAGTACTTGATAGCTTCTAATACCTCTTTCCTAAATTATTTCTAATACCTCTTCCCTAAATCTTGGCAGACCACAGTAATATTACAATTCTAATATATTATCAAAGATAATATTGAAAGACGCACAAATACTTACAGTAATACTGTCCAAGAGCTTAGCCATATGCTTGATAATTTCACTATGGTGTGCTGGTTGTGTTTGTAGAAGCTTCTTGATAACAACAACACTTTCAGCAACCACTATTTCTGATAAAGACAAAACCAAATTATGCTTTTCAAAAGAATGTATGTATACAAAACTTATCATATACAAATTGTAAGCAATAGCTTTTAAAAATGTTAAATGATTTAACACATTTTCCAAATATACTCTGTGGAACTACATCTATTATGAACAACATAAAAGGGTAGATTGTTTTATAAATCTGAAGACAATCTGCTTCTGGGAAAAGGTTTGAGACAAAGAGAAGCGGGAGGATTTAGGAAAAGATAACATAAGCAGCTAATAAATATACCTCTTTAAAATACTTTTTAATTTAGTTTTAATGCATCTGCACTTCATTTTTTTTTGTGGGAAAAACATCTATTCTGCATTATTAAATTACAGTATGTACATTCATAAATACTGCACAAAGGCTGGCACAAAATGTAAATATATATATATTGTTTAATAGACTTCCAAAAATGTATAGGTTGCTCAGAAAATTGCTAGCTAATTCTACAAATAAAAAAAATAACTAAACATTTCTTCTGCACTTTTTCACCCTCTAAAGATCCTCTCCCAGGTCTGTAGCATGATCTGTAGCACATTCAAATGAGGTTCCTAAATAGGCAAGCTGTTCAAAGATTTATGTCCAAGTCATGCATTGGAGTGCTTAACTACTGTAACAAGTAACATTCGCAGCCTGATCAACTTGTATGAAATGTACAATTTTTGAAGCTGAAAAAAACCCACTGGTGCAGAAGTGGGCTTCTATGCAAGAGTAAATTCATGCTGTAAGGAAAGATGAAGTAAAGTCAAACATGGCCAAGGCTGAAGCCAAAGCAAAAAAAAAAAGACTAATACAACAGAAGTTCAATTTAATTATATTTTTCATCTCAACTAAAAACAAAACAAAAAACATTTCCCCTCACCCTCCAGACACTAATAACCATGGACATTGTTTCAAACAGATGAAAAATGCATCCTTGCATTTGAATGGTTAATCTGAAACACGGACCTTCCACTTAATGAATTATCAAAAAGAACAGAACAGATTTCTGAAACAGGAGTATTAGGGTATAGAGTATAGTGCAGGTCAATTTGGAAAGTATTCTGCCCCCCTTTCATACTGCCAAAGGTTAAAAAAATAACGGGAGCAAAATAAATCATCCTGGTAACGATGATGGCAAAGTTAGGTGACCACCACAATAAAAAAAAAGCAGCGATTGGTGTGCCTGTGTAGTACAAAATCTGGAGAGTGACAAAAAGCTTCCATGTAACATCTATCCAGGGGTCTCAATAGCTGCACCCCTGCCACACTTCCCTGAATCAGCTGTGGAATAAGTAAAGGTCTTCAGGCAAGATTCTTATTCACTGAAGAGTTCTAATTTTTTACCATCCTGTAACAACATAACATTGTTCTTACATTATAAAGTTAAGTGTCCTAACTAATTCAGAACACCAAAAACTCAAAAGAAATAGTATTAAGAAGTAACTACTCTGCAACTATTTGGGTTGGTCTAATAAAAGATAAATTCACCCAAGGAACCTTGTCTGTCTATTAAGAAGTAATCAATTATGCAGGATGCTTTGCTAGAAAGTTTGTAGTCGAATGAACAAAGTATTACAGTTAAATGCTCACACAAGAAAATAAAATTTGTTTAAAAGCAGGAGCCAAACAACTGAGCAAGATACTAAAACATACTTAAAAGTTATATTTCCAGGAGTTGCAGAAAGGAACATGATTAAAGTACAATTCCACACATGTAAAAAAATATATAAATTATTGCCATAGGAACCATTATTCTGAAATCTGTAGGAGGAAAGAAATGCATGGAATAAGAACATATCTGAATTGGCATGATTCCTATTTACATGAACCTAGATACCAATAAAAATGTCCCATGTAAAGTATTAACAAAAGCAGGAAAATTAAATATTAGACTAAAACCTGAAATAATCCAAGTGAATAAACAAGTGTACTGAGAAGCTGGTTTTCTGCACACTGAGGGCTCCACAAACAAGGAAGGCATATTGCAAAAATAGAATGTAGCCACAAAAACAGTTATGTAGTTTTCATACTACATAAGTAAAATCAAGAAAGAAGGCTGAAAAAGATAACTTCAGTCAAGTTAGCAGAATTTGTGATAAACATTAATAAACTCTTAACAGGTATATCTGTGCCAAGAAACAACAAACAAGAAAAGTGATACATTTACCTACTCATCTATTAGTGAAGACTTAAATGTGACATTTTCACTATTGTAAAAAAAAAAAAAGGGTGGGAGGGAGGGAAGCACCTTTCACTGGAGCAATGCATTCAAATGGGGGGTGGGGGGGCACGGAGAATCAGATACACGTCTGTCCACAGTTTAATCTCAGGGTAACTTGTCTGCTCAATGTTAATGATCACCCAATCCATGCCACCTAGTGGCAAGGCACAATAATAGCAGGGAAGAATGTTCAGCTATTCTGAAACACCAGCTTGTCTGTTTGCTTCAGGACATACTGGTGTCTAAAACTTATGTAAATTGCACTGGTGTAAATATTCCTGTGTCCAGGTCCAGATTAAAAACAAAGCAAAAAAGCTGAAGTTTAGATACAGACTGAGCAAAGTGGGCATAAAGAATTTAAAATAATATACTACTATTCCAGATGAAAATCTGTACCAGAGGCGAAGTGAGAAATAGAAAGGCAATAATAAAGGAGAGCTTTAATTCCGATATAACTGACAAAGGCTTCTGAACAAAGAAATTCATCAAGGTGGCTTAGAAATTTAGGGAAAATATAAAGTAATCTGACCAGGAATCTCTAGATAGATATAAAAAATAAAAATGAGAGTTAGGAACTGAAATACTACTGACAACAGAAAGACATTAGCCACCAATCACAAGATATCAGTTCACAAAAATTTGACAAAATTTCTAAACAATGTGGAAGTAAGTACTTAAAATCAGGACAGACTATTCCTAAAGATACTAATAAATTTCCAATGGATCAAAACCAGTTTGATCATTGATTCATTGACACAGAATTCTACCCTACTAAAACAAGGTGGGTATGTCTGAAAACAAAAATCACAATTTTTAAGAGATGAGTTGAAATAATTTGTATTGCATCATTCAGGAACCCTCTTATGTTCTATCATAGCTGTTCATCTGTTTTTCCTTAGTTGTTGCTGTTTGTTTTTTAAATAAACATGACTTGTACGAACTTCAGGCAACCTGAAAACGGAATCAGCAGCTAAGTCACCTAAGAAAGTAAACAGACAGAAGCACAAAGAGCAAAGAGAAAATTATTCTAAGCACTGCCATAGCTTCCACATACAACAGGAGGGAAGGGAAGGGCTGTTGGATTGTATAGCTTCACTTTACTTTCACATATAAAAATGTTTTCATAGAATGAAACTTGACTTATCAAAACTTTGGCCAACTCAGACACTTCACATGCCCCAAGAAAACTCCTCAAATTCATAGAGCTCTGTTTTTCAAATGAAGGCTAATATGTACAGAGATGAGCTTAAGGATGAG
Organism: Alligator mississippiensis; assembly: GCF_030867095.1. Taxonomy (NCBI): domain Eukaryota; kingdom Metazoa; phylum Chordata; order Crocodylia; family Alligatoridae; genus Alligator; species Alligator mississippiensis. The sequence continues at coordinate 256,502,531 of NC_081826.1, forward strand.
GTTCTGTGTTGTCTCTCATACTAAACACGTGAGAAATCAACCACTACGAAGGGAGTCAGAGACATGCTACTGCCACAGGAAAGATCCAGAATGAAGGACAGAAAAAAAACAGCAGTTAAAATGTGCTTAGTAAAAGCAATGGCAGCCTGCAAAACAACTATTTGTTTGAGAGGGTCCAGATTTAGGAGTGACTGCATGAGAAGAGAGATTCTAAGATTTCAAAAACTGAAATATGAGAAGATGTTCTCCCTTTCTATGAAATCCATAATAAGCAGGCAAATTCAATTAGTGCTTCACTTAGCACATATAGGAATTTAGTTGACAGAGTTAAATTGAAATGACCAAGAAAACTTTAGTAGAAAGTAACCAAGGCCAGTGAAAAAAAATTCTACCTTAAAAGAAAGATGTGTGTTAAAAGAAACATGTTAACCAGTATGTCACAAAATGGGAAAGAAAACCTATTTTCTATCATCTGGGTCTCTCAACCACAAGTGAGAGGGAAGAACATCAAATAATTATAGCTAATTATAACTAAATATTCAGAAACTATGCCATATGATTTAAATCCCTAGGAGCATAGTCTCATTTCCCTTTACATATAAAGTATATATAAAAATGTGACATACTGCTTAAGATTTGTGAATGAAAAGACCCAAAATAGAAATGACCAATATTTTTTCAACCCAAGTTTTCTAAAGTTAAGCTTCTGAAAATATGAAGTTGCCTAATTTTCAGAAGTGCATAGAACTAACAAATCCCACTGAAACTGATATGAGTAATATAGCAATCATAACTTGAATACACATATTGAAATGTATATACTGTTCTGGAAAAACAGAAATAAAAAGTAAAGGTGATGAAGTAGTATTCCACAGTGATGATGTGATGGACTGAACAGAAATAGGAGTGATCACAGATGAAGCAGAAACTGTTCAGGTTAAAAGTCACTTTGAGAGAGGGACAGAAAAATAGTGATACTGATTGGAGAAAAAAATGTTACTAAGGATGCTAGGTCCTACATATTCCTGAATGATAGTTGACATATATATATATATATTTTTTATGTTATCACTGAAGTAACAAGAAGCGATGCCATTTCAGACTTGTTTTTGGTAAGTAGCGAGGACATTACAAGTCAGGCCAGAGAAAAAAAAAAACTTTGATCAAGTGATTATGAGGGTAAACCCTGATAAATTAAAGAAACTAGTTAGAGTGCACTTAAGAACAAATGAATTTAAAGAAATTCCTCCTCCATATTCAAGTCAAAGATCCAGTACCTGTCTAGAATTTGCAACACAACCAACAGGGATGCTTGCAAGGAAGGGCTCCAAACCGATTGAGGGTGGGAAAAAAACCCACCTCAATAAGGATACTTTAGATGTAAGCAAAGCTTATACAGAATGGACAAAAACTACATATTGGAGGTCCAAAAGTGGATAAATAAATCGCAAATTGTCAAAATCTAGCTGTGGTATACCTTGCAAAGAAAACTAAAAACACACTCAAATGGTTCTTTAGTCATATAAATGGAAAAGGAACAAACAAAACATAGGGTTGTTATGTAGTGAAACTGGAGTAGAGATTATAATCCCACAAATATTTCCCCAGTTTTCCATGAGGATGCTAGTAATCAAACAGCAGGGTAAAGATGAGATCATTAAGAAGAACGAGAGCAACAGAATGACTAACTGAAAGTGGAAGCACAACTCTGAGGGTAACATGCTCAAAATCCAAGGAAAAAGTAGTTTCCATCCTATATGGCTGACAGAAATGTCACACAGAATTACTGGCATGGTAGCAGGGATTTTTGACAAATCTATCGTGTCAGGGTGCCTCGGTATGACTAGAGAACAGCAAATGTAGTATCTATATTCAAGGAGAGCTGAAAATACAATCCAGACAACCACAGGCCAGGTTTAGCAAATGTACGTTAAAGAATTCAGTGGAATTCAATAAAGCATTTGATACATTGCCACATGAGAAACTAATTATACAGGACAAAATGGAGATTTAATACAAGAGTGATGTGGTAGGTAAGGAACTAGTTAAAACAGGGAGGATGCTGAACTTTACTGAAAGACCTGCTCATCTGAGGAAGGTAGAGTGTCTTGAGGATTGGTCTTGGGAATGGTCTCATTTAACATTTTTCAGTTATGATGCCAGCACAAAAAAGGAAGCATGTGTTAATGGCATAGCAACAGGACAAAGTTGGAAGGCATTGACAATGTTAAACGTGAATCAGAATATTATACAAGAGAACTGAATGATCTTAAGAACAAGACTGATACAAACAGGATAAAATTACATAGTACAGATTGCCAGGTCATGAACTTCAGAAATGACAACAGGAATTTCAACTACAAGCTGAGGACCTGTCAGTTACAAATGACTAAGGAGGAAAAAGACCTGGGTGTACTTGGTGATCAGGGGATAATATTCAGCCAATGTGATGGGACCATAAAAGAGCTGAAGGCTATCTTAGGACATATCAGACAGTGTACACTATACAACACCCAGACCTCAAATCTGAAACACTGTCTACAATTGTTACCCATGTTGAAAAAAAAGAATTCCAACTGGGACAGGTGTAGAGAGGACTATAAGGATGATCATGGGAACAGAAAGTCTGTTACATGAGAGACTATAAAAACAGCCTGGTTCATTTAGTCTAGCAAATGACCTCAGAGGAGACATGATTGGTCTGTATAAATAGAACAGTGATGTAAAACACTGTGGAGGAAGAAGACCTATTTAAGCTAAAGGACAATGAAGGATGAAAACAAATGGGTGTAGACTTATCATAAGCAATTTTAGGCTGGGAACTGGGAAAAAAGTAACCATTAGAGGAGTATGGTTCTAGAATAGCCTTTCAATAGGAGTAGTTTAAACTGATCAGCAGCTTGAAACGGGAGGGGCATGTCAGGCCATTTCTATTTAATTACCTAAAAATGAATTAAGGCTTTTAAAACTTAAATCTATTCAATATTAAATATCATCTCTTTGGTACTAGTTTCACAGAGTAAATATCTCTGAAAATTTATCTCATGATTGAGGTATTTTCATGTAAATTTCATGGTAACATTAACTGTCCAGCAAAGATATTGGTAGCTAGTACAAATGTATAATAATCAAACAGAAAGAAATCAATAAGGAAATCAAAGATTGATTTTTACACACACACACACACACACACACACACACACACACACTATTACTGAGTTCTATTTGACATATATCCCCTCCTCATGCTCTATAGTGATTTGTAATTCTTCCCTATTTTGTATATACATTTAATAGGAAGCTAAATTACAACAACAACAACAAAATCAACTTAAGTTTGGATCTATCTACCCTAAAACTGTTTAAATGTTCTTTGTGATGTAGACATTTAGATGTATAAAAAATTATTTCTCTTCTTTTAGCACCCTCTGCAGGCTAACAGTTTTAATGCAACTAGGCATAGTATGACAGAAACATGACACTCCTATCCTCTCTGATCACAATACTTCATATTTTTAATTATTGCATTTTGAGTAATTACAGGCATCCATGTAACCAGATTTGAGCACTAATGCACTGCATTAAGAGAAAGCAGGTAGATGACAATTACAAAATAATTTCAAAGTTCTTTAAACTGCAGGAAGTATCAAGCAATGTCATTATTTTTCTAGCTCAGTCTGTTACTCCACAGCCACACCAGTTGACTTCAAACAGAAAACACGATTCAATATACTTTTTTAATCTGTTGCTACCTGTGGATCCTGCCAGGAAGAAGATTCAAGCTATCAGTCACTCAAAAAGCAAATAAAACAGTTAGCTTACCATCCCTGTTGGACAGCAAACACACTAGGCCGTTAAGGCATGTGTCAGTCACTTCTGAGATGTTGGTTGCACATCTGCCTATAGCCTGAATTGTAGCTGCGGCAAATTGTTTATCTTGGCTTTTCACATAGGTCTGAAGAAAATAAGATTTCCATTAGTCAACACACTGGTCCTATCAACTGCTGATTCACCATATTATCCTTATCAAATAAATGTACTTTACAATAAATTTAATTTACAGAGATATCTTGCATATTAGAAGTTAAACCAACTGTCTTTTCTATCTTTTGCTTTATTTTTGTTTTAAGGATGTGTTACCTTGTCAGCTTTGGCCAGTGGGGCCTCTACCTCCAGAAGCTGGGGTAGGGGACAATCACCCCAAACCAGCAATTAATCTAATTGCAAGGTTGGGGGACTTAACAAAATTTCTTAAGGGTGTTTTCAGCCCATTTAACTAGGAGAATCTTATAAATCTATGAATAACCTTATAAATAAAATCCTAGACACTTTGTTAACACAGTTTTAAAATTATATTCAAGTTGGCAGGATCATTTGAAATGGTTAAGTTTTGGCTTTCACATTTTTCCTATATGTGACTGGAAGTGGCATGCATCAACCTTCAGAAAAGGACTTAGAAGTTCCCCCTCATATTCAAAAAGCTCGATTATCCTGTTTTCACATATTCTTTTTGAATGAAACAAATCATTTTCTAGGAAGAAGGGTATAATAAATGCAGCTTGCTTACAGAATACATTTTATGAAAAAGAAAACTTGAATTGTGAACAAACCTGAAATTCTCGAAGTATAGTTGATATACTGGCTTCATTTGCTAAATTTGTCAAGATTTCAAGCTGAAGGAGAGAGAAGATATTTTTACTAGATATATATTAAAATAAGGAAGTATTTACAGAAATCAAACATGCATCATATTTTGTTTAAAAGAGAATATAATAAAAGTACCATTTATAACTTTAACTCTTTAAAAGAAATATTCTCCAAAAAATAAGAAATATATTGTCAAAGCAGCATACTATGGCTCAGTCATGTATTTGCCATGAGCTGTGGCTATACACGGTGATATTGCATGTCAAATGGCCTTTGGTGATATGGCCTCCAATGTGTGAAAGCATGACTACACCTTTTGTGACTCAGGCTCCGCAGTGCAGTGCATAGAGGCCACTTCAGGGATGACAGATGGCACATAGTAGAATATGCCACTGATCCCCATGCTGAAGCTAACTTCTTCATAGGCCAGATCTAGCCAACAGGCAACCCAAGTCTACACTTAAAGTTTCTGCATCATAGCAAAACTGGTGAGTGCAAAGAACTACCCACTGCACCACCAACTGACCTACTGATGAGAGCAGAGACCTTAAAAGTTAGACAATTATACCAGCAAAAAAGTCATTTTACCAGTAGAGCTTAATTCTACTTCTGGTTTAAGCTCCACTGGCAAAAGAAAGCTTGTCAGCATTAGCTACATTTCCACTGAAGAGGGTTAATAATGGTTAACATCTTCATAGTACTTGACAATAATTTAATCACCAATACTAAGAAGCAAATGATAACATTGTGAAGAAGCTGTCAGGCTACACCTACTCACAAGTGCAGAGACATAAATGAGAAATTGGTTGTTTGTTTGTTCTGAAGTACTGGGCATAGTATTTATTAGCAGTGCCTATAATAAAAGGGCAATAACCAGCAACGTTTACCCACCTCAGCCTCCCATTCTTTTATAGCTTTGTTTAAATCACATATGTATTACAACAGAGATGTTATAGTCCTACAGTGTTTGCATTAATCTTAAATCACCCACAAAAATTATTCCCAGCCAGTCTTTTCCTTCCTCATCTTTGACCTTTTCCTGGGGCATGTTGCCATAGGTAATCACCCAACTCCTCCACATTTCCCAGCTTGCTTAGTAGTTTGGGCTAGAAAAAAGTGAAATGTGCACAAACATGCACCTTTTTCCCTGAGTTTTAAAATTACTGTTTCAAGAAAGAGGTAAACTTGCATTAGAATTTCTTCTCTAGAAACTTCCCCCTGAAATTCCACAACCATCCAACCACTTAACACATGGTAGAAGTGTGCTGAGTTATTGGGAAGAAAAAGGTAAGATGCCCTTCTCCCTGCCAGAGCAAAACTACTGCTGATGAAAAAGTTGGACAAAGCTTGTTAACAACAGTAGCCAAAATCTCTCATTCCCAATTTGCATCGTGTCTTTTACCAGGATCTCTAACCAGCTTCTCTGGTTACACTGTAAATTGTACCTTCTGCCACTATATTAAATGCAGTTTCCTCTGAAAAAGAGTGAAATTCACCAATGAATCAGTGACTGAGCACACCAGGGAGAGGAAGGGGGGGGGGGGAGGGGGGAAGAAGGGAAGGGAAAATCACTTTGACCTCATGAATGAAAATGGAGAGATCAGGAGAGTTCAGTTTTTTGCCCTCTGCTTCTTTGACTTCAGCACTGTGTAAGGGATTTACTTATTTTTTAAATCTTACTGTTCTTTCAAGTCATTATTATTAAGCCTGGGCAATACTAAACCTGGCTTCTATTTCCAACTTTCATGATTGCTGAGAAACTTTGGTCAAGCTACTTTACACCTCCTGAGCACATCTACACAAGACACTACTGCACAGTGGTTACTGCACATTTTATTTAGTACTGTACTTGTATAATCAAATACTAAATAAATGTACAGTAACCAGAGTTACTGCACAGTAGCTCCAGCAAATGTCTTTTAAGTGACGCTACTGCACAGTAGTCTAATAATACTGCGTAGAAGCGTATTAGCACTGTTGGTGCTGTGACACTGTTGTGCAGTATTATTCAGCTACTGCACAGTTAGTGTCTCGAGCAGATGCACCCACCGACTCTCAAGCTTCCTAAGATACATAGAGGGAATGCCTTACTGGATCTGGTATTGGCAACAGAGGATGACATGGTAGGGGACATACAGATCGGTAGCCATCTGGGGGACAGTGATCACCTAATAATAGAATTCTTCATAAGACGTTGAGTGGGTAAGGTAACTAGTAGGGTGAAAGTGCTAGACTTTAGGAAAGCTGATTTCAATGAACTCAGGTGATTAGTCAAGGACACACTGCAGAGTAGGAGTTTTGAAGTGATGGGAGCCCAAGAAGGGTGGCTGTGCCTTAAGGAAATGATCCTTCGGGCACAAAGGGAGACGATCCTGATGTGAGGAAAAAGAGGGAAAGGGGCCAGGAGGCTTCTTTGGCTGACCAGAGAAATCCAGGGCAGCCTAAGGGCCAAAAGGGGAGCACATAAAAAGTGGAAACAGGGAGAGATCACCAAAGACGAATATATCTCCTCTGCTCGCGCTTGTAGGGAGGCAGTTAGACAGGCCAAAGCTACCATGGAGCTGAGGATGGCATCCCAAGTGAAGGACAACAAGAAATTGTTTTTTAGATATATAGGGAGTAAAAGGAAGGCCCAGGGAGGAATAAGACCCCTGCTAAATGGGCAGAAGCAATTGGTGACAAACGAGGGGGACAAGGCTGAACTCCTCAATGAGTTCTTTGCCTTGGTGTTCCTAAGAGAGGGGCACGACAAGTCTCTCACTGGGGTTGTAGAGAGGCAGCAGCAGGGCGCCAGACTACCATGCGTAGACCCTGAGATGGTGCAGAGTCTCTTGGAAGAACTGGATGCCTTTAAGTCAGCAGGCCCGGATGAGCTCCATCCGAGGGTGCTGAAGGCACTGGCCGACATCATTGCAGAGCCACTGGCGGGAATATTTGAACGCTCGTGGTGCACGGGCCAAGTCCCGGAGGACTGGAAAAGGGCCAATGTGGTCCCCATTTTCAAGAAGGGGAGGAAGGAGGACCCAGGCAACTATAGGCCAGTCAGTCTCACCTCCATCCTAGGCAAAGTCTTTGAAAAAATTGTCAAGGCTCACATATGCGAGAGCCTGGCAGGACAAATTATGCTGAGGGGAAACCAGAACGGGTTTGTGGCAGGCAGATTGTGCCTGACTAATCTAGTCTCTTTTTATGACCAGGTTACAAAACGCCTGGACACAGGAGAAGGGGTGGATGTCGTATACTTAGACTTCAGGAAGGCCTTCGATACGGTATCCCACCCCATACTGGTGAACAAGTTAAGAGGCTGTGACTTGGATGACTACACAGTCCGGTGGGTGGTGAATTGGCTAGAGGGTCACCCAGAAAGTCATGGTGGATGGGTTGGTTTCGACCTGAAAGGGTGTGGGCAGTGGAGTCCCGCAGGGCTCGGTCCCTGGACCAATACTTTTTAATGTCTTCATCAGCGACCTGGACGAGGGAGTGAAGTGTACTCTGTCCAAGTTTGCAGATGACACAAAACTGTGGGGAGAAGTGGACATGCTGGAGGGCAGGGAACAGCTGCAAGCAGACCTGGACAGGTTGGACAAGTGGGCAGAAAACAACAGAATGCAGTTCAACAAGGAGAAATGCAAAGTGCTGCACCTAGGGAGGAAAAATGTCCAGCACACCTACTGCCTAGGAAATGACCTGCTGGGGGGCACAGAAGTGGAAAGGGTTCTTGGAGTCCAAGTGGACTCCAAGATGAACATGAGTTGGCAGTGTGATGAAGCCATCAGAAAAGCCAATGGCACTTTATCGTGCATCAGCAGATGCATGACAAACAGATCCAAAGAGGTGATACTTCCCCTCTATCAGGCGCTGGTCAGACCGCAGTTGGAGTACTGCGTGCAATTCTGGGCACCCCACTTCAAGAGGGATGCAGATAACCTGGAGAGGGTCCAGAGAACGGCCACTCGTATGGTTAAGGGCTTGCAGACCAAGCCCTATGAGGAGAGACTGGGGCACCTGGACCTCTTCAGCCTCCGCAAGAGAAGGTTGAGAGGCAACCTTGTGGCTGACTATAAGTTCATCACGGGGGCACAGAAGGGAATTGGTGAGGTTTTATTCACCAAGGTGCCCCCGGGGGTTACAAGAAATAATGGCCACAAGCTAGCAGAGAGTAGATTTAGACTGGATATTAGGAGGAACTTCTTCACAGTTAGAGTTGCCAAGGTCTGGAATGGGCTCCCAAGGGAGGTGGTGCTCTCCCCTACCCTGGGGGTCTTCAAGTAGAGGTTGGATATGCATCTATCTGGGGTCATCTAGACCCAGCACTCTTTCCTGCCTATGCAGGGGGTTGGACTCGATGATCTATTGAGGTCCCTTCCGACCCTAACATCTATGAATCTATATATGGCTCCAAAGCCTACTACTAAAACGTAATGGAGTTTTAAGGGGAAGGTTCTTAGATAGCTGAAAAAAACAGCAACCACCATACCAGAAAGAGGCAAAGGATGCTGTCCAAAACTGAAGCATATGCAAAAACACACTGTAGCAAAAGCTTGGGGACAGGACACCTACCAGGAAAAGAGCATTCAGAAAAGCCCTTCCCAGGCTGCACACTGGGAAGATAGCTGGGCTAAGGAAAGAATAGGGAACAGCTGGGAAACACAGCATGCAACAGTCACAAGGCAGTCACAGGGGACAGGTGGAGCTCCCAGATTGGCTGGAAGGACCATGCACAGCACATCTGAAGCTGCTAAAGGCAGCACAGAGGAGGGAAGTAGTGGAGAAGTTCCAGGGAAGTGGAACCATGCCAGAACCCCCTCCCTGACTGGACAGGAGATGTGGCGGACAGCAGGTGGCAAGCACCTTGGTCTGAGGGACATGTGGCCAGGCTCAACCCATCCAGACATCTGGGCAGCACCCAGGGAACCAAGAGGGGAGCAGCCAGAGTCAAAGTGAGGCTTGGGAAGGAACAGGAAAAGAAGGTGCACAGCAGCAGGACCCTCAGGCTTCCAGAAAGGACTACTACACTGGTTGAACAGGCAGGGCAAGCCCATGGTTTTGTTTATTTGTTTGGATTACTTACCCTTAAAGGGGCAAAGCTTGGGAACAGGGTCTGGCATTCCTTAAAAGAGTAACACCGGTAGAAAAGATGGAGCCAGAGAGACTAATTTGGAAGGAAAAGCTGTTGATACCTGCTGCAGAACACCTCTTTGGGAGAGGCGTGGGTGGGGTATAGGGGAGGAGTACCACTAAGAAATCCAGCAAGACTCTCCTTAACCCATGCAACGGACTACCTCAAAGACCAGGTACGTTCCTATTCACCCCATTCTATCCCTTAAGACCAAAATGTGGCAGGTGAACCCAGGCTGAGTGGAACAGAGTAGGGCCGCTGATTAATACTTCTGCCAGTAAAGGACCTTAGCCCTCACCCATGCTACATACATATATACAGTATGCTGGGAGTGAGAGGAAGAAGGGTTGCTGCTTTTGCAGACCACCAAGCTTCCTAACACACAACAGGCAGCAAAGACCGAAGAAGCTGAGAGAGAAGACAATGAAGCGCCTGATGGCTATGCAGTAGGAAAACAACTCTGAGAAAATCCTAGAGTGCACTCTTTGAGCAGAATACCTACTAGAAAAGGGGCCTGCATCAAAGAAACACCTGGCTATTTCACCAAGTTCTCTTCTGAATGAAAGCAATGGGCAGGCCCTCTCTCAACCCCCACAGAATGTTGGTAACCAAACAGGTTAAAAGGTGTAGCAATATCTTCTGAACACTAAAGCATCAAGATCTTGAGATGAAAAGCAAAGGATATTGGCTATTTATATCAGAATGGAAACCTCTTCTGATAGAAAGTTATTCCCATTCCTGTGTTACAGAAGGTCTCCCAATCAGCATGCTCTATTAGCCTGATGTACACAGAACTCACCAGTTTGCCAATACCAACTATCACCTGTGAAATTCAGATAAATGGACTTCCTAGTAATAAGGGAAATGATAGAGAATGGCTTATTTCACAGCAGCAAATGACTGTGTCACTCCCATGTTAGCCATACAATATACATATGAAGTATGTATTTTGAACCACACCTTTAATGTTTTGATCATCGTTGGATCAGTTGACCTAACATAGAAACTCTTCAGGTAAGGTTCAAACATGCCCTGAAAAAAAAACAAAAAACATCAAACAAAACATTTAAGTAGCAGTTGCGTTTATATTTAAAAGTACAATTTAGAAAATGCTGAATAACATTTACCTTTCTTTGGATGGACATAGTCGCAATATTCTGCAGAACAATATACTGCACCTCCCTAGAAATCAAACAAAGTATTTAGGGGTTTTTTGTATTAAACAGAGCAGAAAGTTGGGACTTGCTTTCAAAATTTCAGTATTTAGGTGATCTGTAAGCTAGTATTGCAAAATAGCATAAAGTTTAGAAAACCCAATATATTTCAAAATGGTAAAAGTATATATTTAAAAAAAGCACGCATAGACTTTCTCTACACTGTAAGTACTTGGCTGCTTTAGATAAAATTTGGTCTCAGCATAGATTTTTTGGTTCAAGTTTGGGATACACAAACCTTGACAGCTAATACATTTTAAAATAAGATATTTATGTATATTTCCAAAGTATGCTGGTAGCATCAGTAACACACCACTTGCATATTTTGTTAATTTACTGACTCTTACAAAAACTTATCCAACCCCAAATTACGTAAGGTTCAGTGCAACTGTCATCCTCATCAGCACATTCACAGGTAAGAGCTCGAGAGCTGGTCAATAGGTTGTACTCATCAACTGCACCTTTAATGTGCTCCTGAAATGGTTTCTTGGGCAGCCACACTTCCCCTTCACTAAATAGGTGGTGTTTGGGTATTAGTGTGTCATCCATCTAAAACACACCTAGCCTTTCACAGCTGAGTTTTCATTACTACTGGCACAAAGTCAGCATGCTCCCTGTCTTTATCATTTGGTCATCTTGTCATACCACTTTATTCAGAGTAGGCATAAAAGCACCTCTGAGCTTCTTCAGCTGACAGATGCATCTTCTATACAATGTCCAAAGTTTCACACAATAAAGTATGCATGACAGCTTTGTACACTTTAATTCTGTGGAAGAAAAGTTGATCATGTATTGATTCCATACTCACACATATTCCATATACATACATATTCAATGTAGTACAACAAGATACTCAAAAAATTTGTGGATTCTGACCATAATTATTTTTGGTTTACAGATTCAAAGGAGTGGACAAATGAAAAAACTGTGGATTCTACTGTGAAACTTTGAAATGCAGAAACTCAAGAGCTACAGATAATTCATTGTAAACAATGAGGGCAGGGGTGCCCACCCTAGAGCATGAGTGCCACACGTGGCATGGACACTCTGTGTGTGTGGCATGTGGCAGACTGAGGAGAGAACAGACAACCCAGTGGAAGTTAGAGCCGGAAGCAGAAAGCAGAGCAGCAGATTGGACAGAGGACAGGGTTTGGAGTGGTACTCAGAGAGGGTGTGGAGTCAATTTGTGGCACGCCTGCCAAAAAGGCGCTCCCCCACCCCACACACACACACACACACACACACACACTGGTTCGGGGCACGGATTTGAACACCCTGGACCTTCAGTTTCCTGAACTATAGGTTCTCAAACTGTTTCATTATACATCATGCCATAAAAGAACAAAATGTCTCATTGAATACTTCCTCTCCCATTCACAATTACAAAACATTCCTATGGAACATGGCAAGGAGAAATGCTTAATATATTTCTAGCTATCTTTGTTTAAATTTAATAGGAAGAAGCATGGGGGAGAGTCACCATCATGTCACCTAACATCCCTGAACCATTATTAAATGTTCTACAGACCACCCACAATCCATGACAGACTGCAGAACATTTGATATTGGTTCACAGATCATACCTATAAAATTTCTAGATCAAACAGTAGGAGTTCCTTTCAGAAGTAAAATGGCCCTTGGCTAGCAAAACCACCTCAGGAATAACCACCCTGGAATAACTAATGGATAGAAAATGTGTTCAACATGCAAACATAAATGAATAAGGGCCATCTAAGGATAACAATTACAGTGATCAAAAAAAAAAAGTCTACTAGAGAAACTATAAATTATTATAGATCAGCAATATATATTTTGGTTTGGAAACTTGACCTTAGGTGTTTTACATCAGCTGGAGCTCTGCGAGTTATCTGGAATGTAATGCTATGCTCTTTTGCTGTTTATATCTGTCTGTGGTCAAAGAGAACAGGAACTACCAGTATGCTGTACTGTAACTCAAAGCACACTAAAAAGACGACCATTCATTTTTCTTCCAATTAAAAGGTAACCCATCCCAATAAACCCAAATTTTTCTAACTGTTTAAAAGATGTGCTATTATTTACAAATGTCATAAATGATCTCAAGGATTTACAGCAAATGCAGTTTTATTGAGATTTATCACTCAACCAGTACCTGAGACTAGCTACATCTGAGACTGAGCCAGACAAATCATTTCTCTTAGGCACAACTAAAGCAATTTCTTTGCATTTCAATTATTCGATGTTATCTATTTTAATGAGCAACTGATCTAGTAAATGCCCATTTTGCCTAGAACAATATCATATTAGCTGAAAAGCTATTTTTGAACATGGTTTGCTGTCATGGCAGTTCCTATGGTGCTTACATGGACTTTGATCTGTTTGCCCAAACACATACGTGTGCTAAATATCTGCATAATTGGAAAATTAAAACTTGTAAAATAAGCAATGACATGATGTGACATGCATTAAACAACACAGCAAGTACAATACAATACAATGCAATGCAATTAGAGGTGCACCGATACATCAGTCTCATATTGGATTGGCACTGATACAAGGAAAATTGACAATATCGCTTTTTTTTGGCGGATGGGGCTCATAATGTTCCTGAGAAATGCCCCGTGCAGGCACACAGCCACAGAGCAGCAGGCAGGCAGCCAGAAGCACAGCCCCACAGCAGGGAGAGCAGGTCTGACTGGTAAGTCTGTAGTGAGGGAAGGGGCGTGGGGGGTGCAGATCAAGTCCCCTGAGGTAAGGGAGTAGGGCTAGGGCTGAGGCAGAGGCAGCACTGTGCAGCCGGGGTGGGGAATGGGACAGAGCTGCAAGTGGCTCAGTCAGGGGGTATGGGGAGGGGGTGGCAGCTCCTGCTGCTGCAAGCACCATGGGAGGGCACGGGGGCCATGTGACCCTGCATCTGCACACGGGGCAAGGGTGGGCTGCCGCTGCAGGCTGAGACCGGGGTGGGCACTGGACTCTTCCCAGCAGGGTGCTGGGCTGCACTCAGGGCAGGCAGCAGCAGCACTGGGAGGGAGAAAAGGTTTTGGGGGTCTACAGTGAACTTTGGGGTAGTTGCAGCCCTCCCATAGTCCCCCTCCCAGCACCGCCGCCACCCGCCCCAAGCACAATCTGGCCCAGCCCCCCGCTGGGAAGAGTCTGGCCCCAGCCCGCTGCAGCAGCCCATCCTCACCCTGCATGCAGATCAGAGGCGCATGCCCCACATGCCCCCCCAGGGTGCATGCAGAGGCAGGAGCATCCCCCTCCCTGTGCCCCCCCAGATGAGTCGCTCGCAGCTCTTTCCCACACTCCACCCCAGCTGCACAGCTCCTGCCTCACCATGGGGGCTTTTATCTGCCCCACCATGTCCCTTCCCTCCCTCCTCACCCCTTCCCCCACAAGATACTTACCTGCATATCGGCAGTCAGCTCTGTATCTGCCAATATGGCTTGTTAAAAATCAGACATTGGTATTGGTCCCAAAAATCTCTATCGGTGCACCCCTAAATACAACACAACAATGCAATACAACAAAACGACACAAATACAAACTAAAGAAAACACTTTGAAGAATGTTCCTAGGCGTTCCCAAGCAAATATCTGGAGACTGGAAATTTGGGTTCAAGATGTAGAATTGTTAAGGAAAGAATTGGTTTCTTTATCTGTCAAGTGGCTGCAAACCACCACTTTACGCTGGCAGGGTGGTATCAAGAGATTTATTTAACATTTTACAAAACTAAAAGAACTACAAGTATTTTAATTTAAAACAGTTACATATAAGCCCTATCAAAGAAACTATTTTTGTACTGTTCTCAATGTGTACAACAATCAGTTAGCCCTTTTTATTCTCCAGTGACTAGAAGTGAAGTGTATATGGCTAGTGGTTCTGTAAATGAAGAATCTTGCAAAAAGATTCCATGATTTACATTAGTTCATAAATTTGGGATTGTACTGGCAGACTTGTGTAAGCATAGGTTTAGATCCAGTACTAATCATTTCTGTATCATGCAGTTATGTTGCAAGAAAATGTTTAATGAATTCAGTTGACAATTTAACTCACCTATTACTACGAAGCAAACGCACTAATGATTTGGAAACTATGCCAGCCTCAGATTTTGGTGCCAGGTGCCAATACAGCTGTGCAACTGCCATCACCACCTGAAAAACAACATGTTAACATGCAAAGCAAATTGTTAACTGTACAATATGTACCATGCTCTACTTTCAAGCTGCAAAATTCAACTCACTCCCTTGCAGAAAGAATAAGGATACACTTTTGAAACCAATAGGGCACGTTTGAGAACCCTGAGGGATGTTTTTGTTTTGTTTTAATAATGCAGAGCTAATGAGTATCTAGTATTCTTACCAGCTCAGGAGAAGTTGCAGGAGGAAGGAGGGGAAATCAGTTATGAATAAATCACCAAACTGGTATCTTTAATAAACCAACATGTACTGCGTTAACTATAAATTAATGAGAAAACAGTAGCTTTTAATCCACATGCAGTCTGCACCTTCTATTTTAAGAGACATTTCAGTAATACCTATTCTTTTGTTTCAAATACTAGTATCATCACTTAAAACCTCTGCCCATTATTACACTGATCAATTTATAGAAGAGGATTTGCACTTTTGGCTTACGAGGACTCAAAAACAGAAAAAGCAAACTGTACAGTTATATGCTAGTGTTCCAAGTAACAGAAAGGTAAAACATGTTTTGTAAGATCTCTTGCAAGCACTAACTGGATTTTATTTTCAAGTATTTTCATATCTTCCTGGGAAAGGGTACGCAAGAGAGGAACTCCTGTCCTGCCAATGTTTTTAAACGGTGATGGGATTACTTTGGTTAGTTACAGACCTATCAGCCTAATATTTATTCAGGATAAAAAGTTGTGGAAAGCCTGATAATGTAATGAATAAGGGATGAAAAGATGACAGTAATACCAGCAATCATGAATGTTTTATAAGACCTGTTAATCATCAAACTTTGAATTTGTATTGTAATTAAAAGTTTGGTTAATTAATATCTAATAACTAAGTTGATCTAGCATTTTAAAGACTTCTAAAAGATATTTTATCCAATACTTCATTAAATAGTACTACCTGATTAAAAAATTAGGAATATACAAAATGCATGCAGTCCATATTAAATGGACTGAAGACTGCCTAACTGATAAATCTCAATGTATCTGAAAACAAAGAGCCTTCAAATAACGGGGACACTTGTACTACAGTTCCACAGGGACTTTACTTGACACAATGCTCTGAAACAAGTGTCAAGCCAATGCTCTGAAAGAAGTGCTGATGCATTTTGCCAGTGCTGGTAAAATATGCAAATTACAAGTATAAGAACGACAAATAATGGTAAAGATATTAGCCAGAGATGTGTGAAGCACTTGGTAGGCTGAATTTACTTGAACAGGGTAATTTTTAGACAGAAAAAGAAATCACTAAACAACGAAAAGTCACACTAGATAGGGAGACTAATAGGGAAAACGAAGGGAGTCATCAGGGCAACAAACCAAACATGAGATCCCAGAGCAATGTCATATCTGAGGGACCTAACATAATCCTTGTGTGAACAAACAGGGGAACATTAAGTAGAAGCAAGATGATGGTATTACTAAGGGTACTAAGTGGTATTCATGAGATCATTACTTAAATACAGTGCTTAGGCATAGCATGCACAAGCAAAGGAGAGGTTAACAAAATAGAAATTTGGTTAAAAAATTATAAATTATATCAGGTCTGGAAAATAAGACCTTCAAGGAAAACTGAAAAAGCTCTGTCTATTTAGTTTGCCAAAGAACAGGTTGGGCAGCTTGATTATGTTCTATAAGTATCCACACAGGGAGATGATTTCTGACAGCAAAGGACTCCAAGCTAGATTAAGGTATAGCAAGATCCAATGGATATAAATTGAAGCCAAACAAATTCAGACTGTAAATAAGGTGCAAAATTTTTAAAGCAAGGGTAATCAGCTATCAAAGCAGTTTAATTTAGGGATGCGATGGATTGTTTATCATCACATGAAGTCTTCATTTAAAGACCAGATGTCTTTCTAAGACCCCTGGCAGACATTAATTTAAATCTGTGATGGAATCTGAGAAGTTTTATCTCAGATCCCAAAAACTGTGCATCCTGCCATCCCAGACATTCAAGAACTGGCTGGCATGGCAAGATGCACAATTCTGGTGATCCGAGAGAAAATTCCTTAGTTTCCACTGGATGCTAGGACTTTTAAAGCTAGGTCAGGCCGCCCAGCACAAGGGACCCTGACACTGGGCTGCCCAGCACAGCTTTAAACTTGCCAGCATGCAAGGACATTCAGAGCCACACCAGGGTCCCATCCATAATGCCAAACTGCCTGACAGCTTTCAATTTGCGGGTGCCCAGGAAGTCTAGCACTCTGGTGCTGGACTCCCCATGAGCTGGGAAATTTGAACGGGTTTGCAGACAACCCAGTACCAGGAAGCAGCTCCCAAAGCTCAGTTCCCTTTAGCATGCCACACATTTCAATTAGAGTGATACAAACCAGCCACAAAGATGTTCCAGTGTTAAACATGGAACATCTTTTTGGCTGTTTTTCATTTTTAGTACATGATACGTTAGTTGAACATGTGGCGTGCTATGATTTATTGCTCAATAAACACATTAGAATTGCACAATAACTGTAATGTCTGCTAGGGGTCCAAAAAAAGGTCAGCTTTAATATAACCAGTAGTTGCAGATTTAAAACGTGAAATACTGAATGAAATTCTGTGGCTTATCAAGGGATGGTAGCCTAAAGCCCATAGGCTGGAGAAGCAGTAATCTGGGCCTGGTGCATTATCTTCTCTACCCTGAGCCATGCTGCTGATCCCCTCTGTATCCCTCTCTGCTCTCTCACTTCCCCCCTCTCCTAAGGCAAATGCTGCTTACTTTCTCTTTCCCCCATCCTCTCATAGCAGGTGATGTTTACCAGAGGTACGCTCTCTTCCTTTTTCCCTATCCTCCTCCTCCCCTAATGAAAAGGAGCAAGGCTTGCTGTGGCAGCCAGTTTGTGGGGAGCCAGCCCACCATTCTAAAAGGTTGCCAACTCCTGGCCTATAAATTAAGCAGAGGCCAAACCAACTGATGATACTGGGATCTTCTGATATTAAAGATCCGTAAAAGTAAGATGACCTCACTGAGTTCCAAAAGACAACTCAACGTGCATTATGCAAGTGTTTTTTAGGGGTGTGCGAAGCAGACAGTATTCAATTCAGATTTGGCCCGATTCAGAGGACAAGTGATTCGATTTGCTGAGTCGGATCACTATCCCGATTTGATTGGGCTGAATCTGAAAATTCGATTCTGATACAGAGAATCAGCAATTTGGCCACAGGCACCGCTTTATATGCTTTTTCTACGTACCTCGAGGTACCAGCCAGGGCTCATGAATGCTGAGATGGTGGGGCTGATGGAGCATCCTATGGGAATGCAGGGTCCGACGCAAAGCATGCAGGGAACCCCCCTGCACTCCCCTAGCTTGGCAATTGGCCACAGGGGGACCCTGGGTGCCCCCCCCAGACTCAGGAGGCACAGCTGCCAAGCTGGGAGGCGGGGGGGGGGGGGGGTGTCCTCCCGCACATTCTGTGGTAGACCAGGAAGTGGACCAGAAGTATTTCTGGTCTACTTCTGGGTTTGCTGCCAAGCGCAGGGGGACCCCCCCCCGTGCTCCCATGGGATGCTCCATCCACCTCACCATCTCAGCACTCACAAGTCGCACCTGGTACCGTAAGGTATGTAGAAAAAACATATAAAGCTGTGTCTATGGCCAAAACATCAAATCTCTCCAAATCGACACTTCTGATTCAATTCAGATTCAGAGATTCGGCCACTGAATTCAGCCGAATCTACTCCAAATCAAATCAGCAACCAAAGCTTCACACAGTCCTAGTGTTTTTATGTTTTCAAAATCAGCTGATTGTGGGTCTTAGCCTAAGGACTGCACCAGAGCCAGTTCAAGACTCTGATGTGGCCCCAGGGATGGGGGAGTTGTCAACCAAGCCCTACTATGCAGCCAGCATCAGGCTACATGGTGGGGGACCCTGCCACAAAATCAGTTTAAGGCATGATAGAAACCAGTCACAACATTACTATACCTATTTTGTGGAATAATTTTGTGGCTGATTTTGTGTTTTATGGTACTACTAATTGCCTGAATGTGTGGCCAAGTTATTATTTAAGATGCATGTAATAGGTTGAGCATGTCTGAAGTGCCATATCTACCAGAGGCCTAAAACACAACAGGATAACTGTGCTTTATCAACACAGGTAACAACAATTCTACAAGTATTTCTTATCTATTTTTAGATACATATTCTAGTCTTGAATGCTTCAAGATCTTGATTAAAACTTCCTAGAGGTACAGAGTTTTAGTAATAATTCAAGATACACAGTTAAAAAAGTGTTTGTCATACAGCAGCATTACGGCTTTGTAGCAAAGGCTTTGTATTCCGTAAAAGCAGCCTGTGATCTGGATCCATAGCATACAGTTTCTTCACTTTCTGATCCTTTTCTTTCTGTTCTTCATCAGACTCATAAAAGTTCTTTTCATTGTACTCTTCCATAACAACATCCTACAAGGAAAATGACAGAATGCCAAACAATCAGTTTTAGTAAACATTTAGCTAAAATAAGAATTTCAAGTGAGAATTTTAAGCAGATAGTTAAAAAATAGTATTTTGCTCAGCTGTGTCAACTTCAAAAAATAAGACCAAGTGTTCCAAATAACATATTGTAAAAGTTTATTTCCAAAGCGAATGAAATTCTATGGCTGATATTATGTAGGTAACAATAACAACAAATCCCACTTCATCTTTAAATATGTGAATGGCATTTTGCATTTCTGAAAAAGAATATTAATTCATTAACACTCAATAACATTCACAATGCCTGAAGGACAACAGTCTCTCCTTTTCTTCATTTGACAAATAAATGTCCCAAAAATTTACCCATACATAAGCGGAAACTACCATCAAAATAACGAAAGATGTTCTTATGCTTACAACACTAGGAAGATAAGAATTTTATCCATAGCTCTCTCAAAGACTTAAAGAAATGGAGGTCAAGTCATTAGCCTTCATTCCTTCATCCGTGTTTTATTAATCTCACAGGGAGAACCACAAGAATTTGACACTTTTAAAGTGCTAAGAAATCTGTTTCACTTCTAAAAGCAGAAAATCCTAAAAGAAATTTAATTTGATAATATTTGAAATATTTGACATACATTATTAGTCAATTATTCATTTATTCTTTGTATGATTCTAAACCTGTTCACCAATGCTTTAAGAGGTCACATGTTTAGAATAAAATCCAGGTGGACAATCATTAACCCTAGTTTTTATTTAGAAACAAAATAATATTATTCTGAATAGGTATACTTTATATTGCACTATCAATTTCAACACCAATGACAGTACAATAATGAAAAGTTGCCCAGATTCCACTCTAAATATAGATTATTTTAAATTACAGCAGGAAAAAAGAGGGGGTTTTTTTTTTTTAGAACAAGCATGTTGAGCAAGAGTGTCAGACTTTCAAAAGATCTGTTATATATGTTAATATAGTTATAATCTATTAAGATATATTTTCTTGTTTATGTCCATAACTAAGATCCTGGAAAAAACTCAAAAGTAAAAAGAATCTGTATTTGTTTTATGCAACCGAGAAAGGGAAGCCAATGGAGGTCTTCAAAGAGAGGGATGCTACAGCATCACACTAGAAAAAGCTATTTTGGCAACAGCAAGACACAACTGCATTTTTCCATTTTTGAGAGCATACCTGACACTTCTCATAATCACTCTTACATCTTCCAGGATTAGATATTCTATTACCATTTCCCACCCCTAGTGTTCCACAGCTGATTTCACTGCCTGGGTCTGCAAAGGATCCCCGCCCCCCCCATGCACTTTTTTTCTTGTTCTAAAAGGAGAAAGTATGTGGCTAAAGACAAAGGTTAACTTGGAGTGGTTTCAAAATGGAAGGGGGAACTGCTGCATCTATTACCCTGTAACAATTAGGTGCACAGGAGCCTACAGAGATACAAAGATAGCAAAATTATTCCAGCTTTAAACCTAATTCATCCAGGGTTAAAGTTGGGGTGATTGCATCACTAGTGCATATGTTAAAGCAGCTGCTGCTTCAGCAGCTCTCCCTTCCCTTTTTGACACTACTTGAATGTTTGTCCATGCCCTAAAAGATTTCTCTTATTCCTAGATTAATTTAACATACAAACTCTCAATAAAGAGTCATGTTAAATCTTTTTTGAGCTCTAGGTAAGAAATCTTTCTCCGCCTCCAGATTTATTTTTTTTTAAGGGGGGGGGGGAAAGAGGTGTTGCCATTTAGCATAACTTTATCTGATGAAAAGGGCCCAGGTATTTTGCATTTCATACTGTCACAATAGGGAAACATACTTTCTAAACCCCATATACTACTGAACTTGTGCTTTCTAGTTAGTATGAAAGTATTTATCACAGGAGTGGGTAAAATACGGCCCATGGGCCACATCAGGCCCGCCAGGACATTTTATCTGGCCCACGGGGCCCCTAGAAAATTTTTAAAAATAAATATTAATTTGCCTCTGGCTCCTGTCAAAAGTGACAGGAGCCAGGGGCAGTAGGACCCAAGGGAAGCCACAGCAGGCCCCTGGAAGAGCAGGGCCTGCCCTGCCCCCCACAGCTGGAGGGACCATGGAGCTGTTCCTGCCTATGCCGGAGCGGGAAACTCAGGTAGGAGGGAGTCAAGGCTGCGCGTGCTGGTCCCTGCCTGACTGCGGGGCTGGAGTGGGGGGCTGGGAGTGAGGGGGCATGCAGGAGCCAGCACCAGCGGAGGCCAGAGCAGGGTGGCCCCCCTCTCTCCCTGCTGGGGCAGCCTAGCCCAGCTCCACAGAGCCCAGCCAGCTGCGCCCCAGGCTCCTGCCACCCTGCTCTGGGCCCCGCCGGCACTGGCCCCAGGGCACCGCCTGGCTGTTGCTGGCTCCCAACCCCCATCCAGCCCTGGGGGCAGCGCGGGGGGTGCCTGGGACTGCTGGGGGCAGCATGAGCTGGTGGGACATGGCCCAGGGCGCGGGGAGGCAGCATGGAACTTGTATCCCGTGCCTGAGGCTTGAGGCGGCAACAGCCTGGCTACTCCCCCCACAGGAGGCTCTGGTGGGTGCTGTCGCTCTGGGAGGAAGGCCTGGGCCCCCCTGCCCCACAGGGGTCCAGCGGCACCTTGGTCCCCGGTCCCAGAATGGGTGAGGAGGATGCAGCAGGAGCGGGAGTGGAACCACGGCCGCTTTTCTGCTCCAGAAGCTCCTGTGGCCGCAAGGACCCCAGGGGCCCTGGGATGTTCTTGGCTGGTGCTGGGGGCAGAGCAGGTCATTTCCTGGGGCTGCTGGGGGTGGCATAACCTAGCAGGGTCCTGGCCTGGGGCACGGGAAGCTCGGGGAAGCCACAGGAGCTTTCAGAGCAAAAAAAAGCAGCCGTGGCTCTGCTCCGGCTCCTGGTGCAGCCTCCCGCCTGTCCTGGGGCCAGGGGGTGAGCTGCTGCCAGGTTACTGGGCCCCTGCAGGGTGGTGGGGAAGAGCCTTCCCCCCGAGGCAGCAGCACCCACTGGGGCCACCCATAGGGGGGGAGGGGGTGGAGCAGCCAGGCTGTTGCTATCCCAAGTGTCAGGCGCAGGATGTAACTTCTGCGCTGCAACCCTGGGCTTCCTGCATCCCGGGCCATGTGCCACCCCAGTGGCCTTGGGTGGCCCCCCCACACTACCCCCAGGGCTTGCCAGGAGCTTCCTGGAAGCCCTGTCCTCCTGGAAGCTGCAGGAGCTCCTGAAACAGAAAAGCAGCCATGGCTCTGCTCCGGCTCCTGGCATAGCCTCCCTTTCTGTCCCAGGGTTGGGGGGCAAGGCCACCCCTCCGGGGTGGTGGCAACCCCCGGGCTGCCTGTGGAGCGGGGGTTAGCCAAGCCGTTGCTGACCGAAGCCCCTGAAGCACCATGAAAGTTCTGTGCCACCTCCCTGGGCTTTCCGCGTCCCGGGCCACATCCCCGCCAGCTCATGCCACCCCCTGCAGTTCTGGTAGTGTCTTGCATTGTCCCCACTCCCTGCCTCGAGCCTGACAGGCCCTTCCCTGGCAGCCCCCAGCCTCCTGGCGGCAGCAGGAGCCACCGGAGTACAAACGTGGCCACGAGGCTTTGGGCTGCAAGGGCTCAGTTGGCACCCCCCCTGCAACCCTTCTTGGAAACCACACAGCCTCATCCTCCTCCAGACACAATCACACATCCCACAAATACCACACACACACACACACACCTCTCCACAAACCACACGTCCACCCACCCACACTCCCCTGACACCCCAAACACTACACAAGAATAAGACTGCATTTTGAGTTATTATGCAATCACTTCTACATATAAAGCACAAACACACACATATCAGGACAAAAATATATTTTTTAATTGAATTAAAATATAATATTATGGGTATTTCATTTTTAGTACATAATTTGCTTTTTTTCTGGTTCTAGGATAGCAAACCCTGTTCTCCAAAGGAGTATTTCCAGGGGCAAGGGGAAGGATGTCCGGTGGCAAGGGTCAGAGGTCGGGGCGGGAATTCTGGTCCCAAGATGGCAACCTGGGGGTGGGGTACGTGTCAAAGGGCAGGGTTACCCATGCAGCCCTCCACAGTTTGCCAAAACTTGCTAAGCAGCCCTCCGCCCAAAATAATTGCCCACTCCTGGTTTATCACCTGTATTATCTCATTCTGTTCTTTTCCTGCTTGCACTTCATGATTTAATATATTTTTGTGGTTTGACTTTAAAAAGCAGTCATGAAATCATATATGTTTGATGTAATCTTGATTGCTGAAACTTCAAGCCCTTGGAAGAAGTTTCTAATTACATTACCACACTTCAGCAGTGAACTGCATAGTCAACTCTCCTTCTTTAGTATGTACATCTAATAAGAAAACGACTCATTTCTTAGGAGTGCTCGGAAGACAAACTGAATTGTATCTGTGTGTCAAACCCAGTCCTGAATGTTTCTTTGTAGATATAGGCCAAAATGACTCTTAAGCATATTAATGATTCAGTAAAATTACACTGATTTTCAAATGGTTTAAGTACAAACATTAAGCAGAGTGTACTTTACTGTAGCCATATGATTAAATATTTCAACTACCTTGGTATATTAACCCATTCACCACAGCAACCAGTCCCATAAAAACTTTTACACATCATTCCATAATAAGCATTTATTCCTCACTCTCTTATTTCTCTTTGCAGTATCCATTAATAAATTCACACCGGTTCAATTCCATTATTCTAATTTAGGACCCTGTAGCCTTGCTTACTTTGCTGTACTAGCATCCAGGGTCACATGTAGCAATTTCAGTAAGCAATATGCAAAAGAGATATTTTTTCCATTAGTGTCTTGCCATCATGTTTACATGCAACTTAAAACAATATGGACAGCTTGTTTTGCTGTTAAGCAATATTACTACTAATAAATATTATCTTAATGGAATTCACTTAAGAATAGGGAACATCCTTAATGCTTTATGCCAATTTGCTTCTCATTAACATGAAATTATGCCAATCATTTAATTCCCAAGAAAAAAGTGAATTAGCACAAAACAGGTTTATAAAAGTAGAACAAACACAAAGAAACAAATGGGGAGGGGAGCAAACAGAAAGCACCTCAGTACAACAGCTTTGACTTCCGTCATTTTCTCTTGTTATTGAAGTTTTTCCTACCTCCCCTGGCATGAAAATCTCTCAAAGTCTAGATTACCAAAATTCAGAACACTCTCAATATTATAAACAACAACTTATGACTCTAATACATGCTTCACTCAAGCAGAACACCCCAGGTGATACAATAGTCCATAAAAGTAGATTCCTTTTTAAAAGGAAAAAAGGGAAGAGACTATAAATGTCAAGTTACATTCCTTATGCACTGTAAACTTATTTTTCCTTGCTGTTACCATTTGATAAGAAAAGAAATTATTTTCAAGTGCTTGTTTCCTCCCACTAAGTGCCAGAAGTGTTCTCAGTGTTATGAGTGGCAGGGGGGAGCCTGTCTGCCCCCTCCTCACTTCTGAAGTCATACTAGCTATCGTGACTAAGGGTATATGGTAGGCCTGTGTGAAGCAGCTAGTATTCACTTTGGATTTAGATTCAGCCAATTCGGGGGGACAATGATTCGATTTGGTGATTCAAATCACTGTCCCAAATCGATTCAGCCAAATCCAGATTCAGCCACAGCCGAATTGGCCAAATCTCCAAATTGGCCCCATCCTCTGCCTGCTCTCCCAGCTCCTGGCGCTTTAAAAAAAAGCCCCCACTCACTGGCTGCTGCCAGATGCAGGGGGGGGGGCAATCCCCGCTGCCCCCCACTGCGTGGGGGGCTCTGATATGAGCCAGGAGATGGAAGCCATAAGAGTGGCTGAGAGAGTGGGTGGGGATCGGGGGGGGGCACTCAGGGGAGCTGGGGAGCAGGCAGAGGATGGGGCCCATGGTTCCCTCCCCCCTCCTCTTACTTACCAACATGGAGTCCAGGTCCAGCTCCCTGCAGCAGCGAGCAGGGACTGCCCAAATCATCAAGGCTCTCTGAATCTTTTCCAAATTGATTTGGAGAGCTTTGAATCAATTCAGACCTTTTAATTAGTCTCCCGATTCGATTTGGATTTGGAGATTCAGCCACCAAATAGGGCCAAATCTCCTCTGAATTGAATCAGCACCCAAAGCTTCACACAGCCCTAGTATGTGGGCGTGTAACAATTGTATCACTATCAAATGATACTGAAACAAGCTCTTCCAACACAACCATTACATCTGCATGCTTCTATGATGATAAAAACAGGGATCCAGGTTTTCCGCTTGCCACAGAAAAATGCAGATTTTCTCCTTTAAAGGAGAAAAATGTAGGAAACCATGGGTTTCAGCCTGCAAGGGGCTGCTTGGGGGTGGGGGAAAATGGGAGGAGGCTGATTGGACACAGGGGGCACCACACACACATGGCTAGCAATATAGCCCCAGGAAGCATGGTAGAGAGCAGCTCCCCCAGTTGCCTGTAGGCAACGCGCTAGGGCGGGGTGGGGCCATATTGAAGTGGCAGTTGCAACTCATGCTGCACCCTCATGGTGAGTGAGGGAGTGGCGTAGGGTTGGGAGCTGAGGTTGGGAGCTCTGCCCAACCAGGGCAGTGCACAGAGTCTGGTCTGGGGCAAGAATGCATGGTTGCAGGGCCCAGCCAGGGAGCAGGACAGAGCCACAGGCACCTCATCTGGGAGAGGGGGCTGGTGGGGGATGGGTTGGATCCCAGGAGCTGTGTGTACTCCCAGAGAGGGGGTCAGGCACCATATATGTGACACAGGAGGATATGGGGGAGGAGGCGGCATGTGCCCTCCCACAACAGGACACAGGGCTGCAGCCTGGCCAGACCAGCACCAGGCTGCCTCTGTGGCCCAGCAGGCAGAACCCAGCATGGGAGGGCAGAGTGAGGCAGCAAGACTTATTGCTGCTGCTGCCACTGCTGGGACCCCCATGCCAGCTGTGCTACAGAGTAACGCCATGCCGCCAGCAATGTAAGCAGTAATGGACCGGGGGGGGAGGGGGGTGCCACACTGCCCTCACCTCCTCTTGCATCCAACCATGGCTCTACCCCAGAGGAGAGGCAAGGTGACTGGCTGTACGGGTGGTCTGAAGGGAGCAGCAGTGGCAGTCAGGCCAATAAAGCTGCCACCTGGCACATGAGTGGCTGGCAGTGGGAGAAGGTGAAGGTAGCATGGCCTCCCCCCAGTAACTCCTTGCACTGCTGGCAGTGCAGCATTACTCCATGGCAGTGCAGCTGGCATGGGGGCCCCAGCAACAACAAGTCTCACTGCCCCACTCCACCCTCGTGTACCATGTCTTCCCGGTGCCAGTCCAGCCAGGCTGCAGCCCCGTGCCCCTGACACATCATCAACAGTGTTGCCTAAGCTGGGGCACCTGCCCTGACACACACACCCACCCCCTTCCCCACACACGGGGGACAGGGGCCTGGTGGTAGAAGAGCAGCAGGTCAGAAGTGAGGGGCACTGGCAGGGAGGCAGGGGGCAGCGGGTGGCAAGTGAAGGGCACTGGCAGGGCTGCAGTTGTTGGAGCTGGGGCTGGGGCTTAGGAGTGAGGGGCACCGGCATAACAGGACTGCTCAGCACCACAAAGCAGTGGGGAGGACAGCCACAGCTGGACCTGCATCCTGGTGAGTGAAGGGGGCAGGAGGAACTCTGATTTTTTATGATAAAAAAAAATCAAAATCAAACACCAAATTATTGAGGCACTGGTAGGCTTCCAAACTACTTTAAAATTGTAAATATATCAATAAAATGTTGTATTTAACTGATACCTATGTATATAGTGGTGTTTCATTTTAATCATGAAAAAACATGGATTTGGAGTTTTTTTAATCAGAGAATTTTGGATTTTAAAACATCAACAAAAAACCCAGGATCCCTGATGATAAACTACAGCCAAACAATGCAACTTTAACCCTGTTTCATTCAGGGTTAAAGTTTCTGCAACTTAGCTTATTTGTATTGCTACAGGAGCATACAGATATAAAAGTTACACTATAAGTAACTTTCCCTTTCGTATTTCTGCCTTGATTGTAAGAGGGGTGCAAGAGGCCCACACATGCCTCTTGCAGCATCTCAAACCCTTTTGAGATGCTGCAAGAGGCATGTGCACATGCAGGAACAGGAAAAGGCAGTGTGGGGGCAAGTTTGCAGTGTGGGGGCAAAATTAGACCCCTAGATATCCAGGGGTCAAAAAAAAAAAAAAGAGCTAAAAAAAGGGGGGCAGGGGCAACCGGAGGCTGGATCCTTCAGAGAGACGCTCTGGCTGCCAGAGCATCTCTGTGGCTGGCCCTTGCCTTGGTGCTGAAGCATGCTGCCTACCTGTGCAGGGCAGGCAGTGTGCCAGTAGCTGTGCTCCAGTGCTGTTAAGTAAAGGGCCGGTGGGGCTGGAGGAGGGGGAAAGGGACCATGGGGGGGAACCCCACGGACTGTGCCCACTCCCCTAGCTGCCCCCCCGATCCCTGCCCTGCCCAGCCCCACCCCCTGCCTGCCCTCTGAGCCCCCCCATCCCTTCTCCACCCAGCCCCATCCCCCGCCCACTGCCCAAACCCCCTGATCCCTGCCCTGCCCAACCCCAACCTCCCAAGCCCCTGATCCCTGCCCTCCCACCTCAGCATTCCCACAATAAAACAAAAAACAAGCAACCCCCTCCCCCCCCCCCCAGCACTTACCGGCATTTCCAGCTGTGGTCTGGGTCACTGGGGCCCTGCCCCATGCTGTGCTGTGACAGCCCCAGCCGTGCTGTGACAGCCCCAGCCCAGGCGCTGCTGCCCTTCACTGCCCTGTGCTGTTTGGGGGGGGGCCCGCCCCCCGGCCCCTGCTTCTAAAGTGAGTAGAGGCTTTTTTTTTTTTTGTGCCAGTGCCTGGGGTTGAGGGGCAGCCATGGGGGTGTAAGTGGGGGAGGGGACTGGGTAGGGCAGCCATTGTGGGGTCTGGAGGAGCGGGGGGGGCTGGGTGGGACAGCAATTGGGGGGCTGGGGCACGTGGGCCTTGCAGATGGGGTGGTAGCTCCTGTGGGGGCCATCTGGCCCCTGTGGGGGGGACTGTTACCCCTGGTAGGGAGGCAGCAAAACATATAGGTATTTAGAATTCATTTTATTATGATGATAGAGACACTGTTAGGTGTGCAGAGTGCTTTAACAGTGTAGATATATCAATAAAACATTGTCCAACTGATCACTGTCTCTGTCTCTCTCTCTGTCATATTATATATATATAGTGGCCTTTTGTTTTAATCATGGAGGAACACGGATTTTGGGGTATTTTACGGAGTGACTTTGGGATTATTTTTTTTTTTTAATCAGGGATTTTTCAGTTTTCCAATAGGGAACACCAGAATTCTTGCTAGGGAGGCTAGTGGCAGGACCCTGCCTGAACAGAGCTGGCATCTTGGACCCAGCTGGCTGTGGCTGATCTCCTGGCCAACTGGGGCCAGGAGGACATGCTTTGACAGTTCAAAGCAGGCCACCACACTGGTAACATCTTCCGGGTGATAGCTGCCCAGATGGCCAGGCAGGGGCACACGTGGCAGTAGTGCCGCACAAAGGCCAACCCTGCAACCACAGTCCACTGGCAGCTGGCCCAGAGAGGCAGATGCCTCTACTGGCCATGCAGTCCCCATCTGGGTCTGGCACGTGTACAGCAGGTCACAGCCAGGCAGCAGCCCCCACTGCCAGACTGCTGCAGTGGGTAGAGGGTGCAGGGAACTCTGAGGGCTGCTTCAGCAGTCCGGCTGGCACAAGGGGTAGTGTCCCCAGGTACCAACTGGCTGGGCCCCAGAAGCTCCTGAGACAGAGTAGCCCCAAGATACTTGCCAGGGCAGCTATTTCTATGGATAGGGCCAGGACAGGGCAGCTTTTTATACTGCTGGGGACAGCACAGGTTCTGGCCCCAGGCTCTAGCTCGCCCTGGGTGCAGATCTGGGAGCAGCCAGGCAGGGCTATTTTGCCTCAAGTGGCACAATCTGCTCCACAACAAAGTGCATGTCCAAACACGCTGAGGCAAAAAGCCCTGGCTCAAATTTGCACCACTTTTACTTGAGCTGCTGCAAGCACACATGCTTGCATATGTGGACGCGCCCACTAGGAATATAGTCCTGGAAATAGTGTTTAACTCATTAATCACTATCAAATGGCAGCAGCCAGCTTTCTAACATTTTGATTTTCAGAAAAATTTGGCTCCAGTTGAAGTTTTCACCCAGAGAACTGAGAAACTAAATGATGTTGTCTAGATGCCTAATCTTGTATCCAGTGGTTTAAAACAGAACGAACTGTGAATTACAGAAGGAGCGGTCATTCTAGGAATATTGTACTCATATACGTGTTTGTGTATCTCTGTCCTTGTTATGTTTTCTGTAGGAATCCATCCTGATATGTAGCTCCTAATTTCATCTGCATAATTTCCATGAGGGCATCTGGCAGGAAGAATTTCACTGCAGTGGTGCTGGATATGTGTTGACAGGTTTTGCATTTATTATTGAGGTAGGGTAGTATCCCATTTTAAGTATATCGATCAGAGAAATGTTTGCTTCTGATGATGAGTCAAGCCAGGCTTGGGGATTGCCTGAAAGCCAGGAGTGGGGGAATTAGAAATATTTTTCCCTCAACTTTCTGAGCACCACAATCCACATCTGGCATGTCACCCTATAAACAACAATATATGCAGAAAACCCATGGATTACTAAATGTATATTCACAAACCAAACCCCATCCTGGATGCACCAAAAAAGTCGTAATCTACACATATACCACTGCATCTGCTCTGAGGAGAGCATTCGTAACACCCACTTTGCCAATCTGAAAAGTACCTTTACCTGGCAAGGATACTCTAGCAAAGAAACAGACTTATCTCTAAATGAGACACAAATACCCTGCAATTATCTAATACAATACAAAAAGAAAACCCCTCATGTATCATACTCCCTGAATTATTACATGCCATAGCACACTAGAACCTGCAAGAAGGATCATCAAACAATTGCAGCCTATATTAAAAAAGATCAAACTCTGAAGGAAATATTCCCAACTCTTTTCTCTGATATTTAGCTCTGCCTATGTCTGCTTCTCTCAGACCTGGAAAAGGGCACTTGATAACCAAATGCTTGTCCAACAGCTCTTCCAACCATACCCTTGTTTCAATAAAAAATAATCTGCACACAAAATCCTTTCCTCTTAGACATTTCCTGGACCATCATGACTACAACACTCCAACCCTATTACTTCAATGTGGGGGGAGAGGGGCAGAAAAAAAGAAAAGAAAACTTTGGGAAAGAAAACTAGAAATTATTAAAAAGTACGAGACAAGATAGAAATCTTGCCAGATGTCTTAATTCAAATCTTCTATGTGGCTTTAAGTACCAATGAGAAAAATGCATTCTAACGTTAGCCACTTCTCTCCTGTTATTCCCCACATGCAGTTTGTCATCTCAGGACTGAAAGCAGATCTGTCTCTCTCAAACCTGAGGAACATGCCCTTTGGTTGTGCCTTGATGGTAAAAGGGGAGGAAGAGGCAGGGGGACAGTTTATTACAGTTTTGCATAATTATTTAACAGTTAAAAGCAGTTTTTAAAGAGCTATGGGCCCCCATTACACCTTAATTCAGGGGTTGGCAGCCTATAGTTCAAGCGTTAGATCTAGTCCATGGAGCTGGGGCTCTAGCAGTGTTTGGCAACAGGGAACTTTGCCTGTTATGTGGGCATCTGGGAGGCTGGGCAGCTGTAAGTTTTGCCTGTGTCACATCCCAGCCAGGCAACATGTAGAAGCAGCAGCAAGGAGATGCGGGCACAGGCAGCTAGATACTAATACTGGCTCACTTTAGACTTAAGCTGGGCCTTTACAGCCCACCACTGGAAAACACTGCGGACCACTGCTGTAGAGAACAGTGCTCTACAGAGCACAGGTGGCTCTGCACCTCCTGGAACCCTTTTCCTTCTTGCTAGGTGTCATAAGCAGGGATCCAGGTTTTCCTTTCACAGCAGAAAAATGCAGCTTCTCTCCTTTAAAGGAGAAAAACATGGGAAACCATGGGCTTCCCCTCACAGGCTGCCAGAGCTCTAGCCTGCAAGGGGCTGCTTGAGACAGTGGGAAGCAATCAGGCAGGGGGCACCACATGCATGTGAATGTGGCAGCCAGGTGGTGGAGAGCAGATGGGGGTGGGGGGGAAAGGAAGCACAGGCCACACATGGGGGGGGGGCATGTATCCCCTGAGACTTTTGCACCCACATTAGGGTGCAGGGCTATAGCGCAGCTGGACCAGCTCTGGAGGAGGTTCCTCCGTGGCTCAGTGGGGGGACCCAGCATGGGAGAAAGTGCAATGCTGCCACGGCTGCCCAGGTGAGGCACCACCTGCCTGCCCAGCAGCACCCAGGATACAACTCTGTACCACCACCACTGCTGCTGCAACTGCTGCACCTCATCATGGTGGCATGGTGTTTCCTCCACTGCTGAGTCCCACTCATTGTGTACACAAGTCTTGGGGGGCACGTACCTCTCTTGCTACATTGCCTTGGCCCCCCGCCCCCATCCGCGGCTTCGCCTGTGCCCCCTGCCTTCCCCACAGACCCAGTCCCTTCCTCATACACTGGGGGGCTAGGGATGCGGGGCAGGTCAGGAGTGAGGGACACTGACAGGGCTGGGAGGCTGTGGGTTGAGTACGAGGGGCACCAGCAGGGTTGGGGGGCTGTGGATCAAGCGTGTGGGTCACTGGCAGGGGGGCTGTGGATCAAGAATGTGGGGCAACAGCATGGGCATGGGCAGGCTACTGGCATATCAGGGCTGCTCAATGCCACAAGGCAACAGGGAGAACAAAAACCACAGCTGGACCTGCAACTTGGTGAGTAAAGGGGGCAGGGAGATATCTGATTTTCCATAATAAAACCCCCCAATATCAAACACCAATATTTATAGGCATTTAGAATTTATTTTATTATAATGACCGGGGCACTGGTAGGCTTCCAAATTGCTTTAAAATTGTAAATATATCAATAAAACATTATGTTCAACTGATACCTACATATACAGTGGTGTTTCATTTTAATTGCCAAAAAACACAGATTTGGGGGGGGGGGAGTTAATAGGAGAATTTGTTATTTTAATCAGAGAAAGCCAGGATCCCAGGTCATAAGGTCTCTTTCTGCACAAAGGGTAAGGGGGCAGTAGTTGCCCTTCTTGCTCTGGGTATTACCCAGGGAAAGGTAAATGGTATGAAAGAATCAAATGCTTTAGTTAATTAAAATTGCATTAAAAAGAATCCTGTTCTTTTAAAAGAGAAATGATGCAATATGTACAAGTTCTGCAGTAAGACTGTTCATGAGAAAATGTCATCATTAGGCAGACGTTTCTGAAAATAGTCTAGGCTCTGCCTTCCTATGTTCAGGATGTAAAATCACTGGCAGTGGGTGGCTGGGTCAGAGAGAAGATAAACACTGATGTATTCTGGATGATTGTTCCCAATGACTCACTATTCACAGGGGTATAGATGAAGACAGGAAGCTAAACAGCCCAAGCCTAGGGCTCAGTAGAGATGGTCAAAAAGCCCAAAGCTAAATCGATTCAGTCTTTGCAGGCTAGTCTAAACCGTACAGATTATATTGAAACAGAAGTGAACGGACATTTACCTTTGATACAGGAAATGTAGCCACATGCCTGCAGTGGCTCAGGCCAGAAACCCAGGGGCACTAAAGCAGGGCTCTCTGGCTGTTTACTTCCTCTTCCTGATGCCCCCAAGCTCTCTGGTATTAGCAGTCCAGAATTACAACAGCAGGACTTTGCCGGGTTGCTCTTCACTTCTTCTTCCTGCTTCCAGGTGCCTCTGGGATTTTGAACCCACAGTTGCAGCCAGCAGTAAGTTTGAGTGGGGGAAGGGATGTTTAACCCCCCCCCCCCCCGCCCCAGACCCCAGCCAGGGTTTGCCGGGGGGGGGGGGGCGGAGGGGGGGGCAGTTTGGCAGAGGGGGGGCAGTCCCACCCCCGTAGACTGGGCTGCAGCCCCAGCTGGGTTTGCCCATCTCCACCCTTGTCAAACAGCCCTCACTGCTCCAGCTAGGGAGTAGAGGGGTGGGGTCAGCCCTGCTCTCTGGAGCAGACAGCCCAGCCCAGCCCAGCCCCAGACTGGAAAGCATGTTGGGATGCTGGGCTGTGATTTAACTTGAACCAGAAAGGGGTCTGGGCAGGCATGGCTGGTGAACTCAGACTGGTGGGGCAGGTGAAGTGTCACACAGGAGCAGGGGGGCAGGGTTGCAGCTGGCTGGACTCTGGCCGGGAGCAGGGAGGCTGCAAACCCCCCTGCTCCCAGATGGCTGCAAACCCTCCTCTCCCCGCCGCCCCCCAGTAAATTCACCAGATGTGCCCGAGTCTGGGACAGATTCATAAACCAGTTTGACACAAATCAGTTAAGTCTGATACTACGTTAATTCAGGTTTATCTTAAACCAGTTTCAGCCATTTTGAAACTGGTTCATGATCTTCTGTTCTGTTACAGATTTAAACCAGTTTCTGATCACTTAAACCTGTTTATGTGTAACTTCTGTCCCTAGCCCAGAACATTGTTCTCTTGTAACTAATCAAGTGGTAAGACAAGGTTTTAAATATGTGGATGTTAAAAGCTGGATCAGGGAATAAGTCAAATAGACTGTAGTTGAACTGCAAGGGAAAAAAAAACCCTGGGTTTACAAGCTAAAGGCTCCTCCCAGAAGCTAATAGTTACAACTCAACAAGCTACTTAATTTCCAAAAGGCTGTGTAGCAAGCTAGCCTATTCTCCTACACAAACTGCAATAATTGCACTAACTTTACCTATCAGGAGGAACAGAACATGTTGTAGACAGAACCAAAAAGAGATTACCTCAACAAATAACCATAAAAGAAGAGGGTTAGATTTTCAGCAGCTTGCAGTTCACAAACCAACAAACTCTTAAGAGATGGCAACACTATCTTGTTCCCAACTCTAGAGATGTTGAGAGAACTGTATACCATTGTTATTGTAAGCAGACTCCCTCAATTGAAAGGGCACTCAACTCAATCATGACTTCTTGCATTCACATTGCCCTTTTGTGGCAAGAAATAGAAGATCGGGGAGAAAGGTTTAAGCAGGGCCCAAGCAACTGAATTCAGCCCATAAAGCCAGGACAACAGTGGGAGACAACAACAGTGATGTGGCAGCAGGTCAGCACTGTGGGGGACTAGTGAATGGAGCAGCCATGGTGGCCCACTTTCAGACCTAGCTTTGTTATAAGCAGCTCACCGCTTCTAAAAGGTTGCCAAACCTTCCCAAATTCGTATTTTTCAGTCTCTTAACTTGTTATCTGAATACTGTTGCTTCTATTCAGTTTCATGACATAGTATAATAATTCTATTTACATATCACTTTTTCTCTCTTTAGCTATCTTTAAAGACACTTCAGTGAAAACATACCGAGTTCTTCAGTTCATTAAGCTTATTTCCCATGTGAAGTCATCATCCTCTGCCTGGGGCATAATTATTCATATAACAATCAGTTATGAACTCAAAAAAGATTATTTTATATTGAGAATAAATTACTACTAAAATATTGATTTCTTCTTTGTTTTCTTGGGGTTGTAGAAGAACATTTTCACAGCATATGACTATTTTAGTCTTTTACCAAGGATCTGTCTGGGAATTACACTTAAGATGGCATTGGAGTTGAGCATACATTTGTCTCCGCAACGTTATCTGGTAAAATTAATTATTAGAGGCGTTGAGGCCAAAATCTCATCCTTTTTCTCACTGAAGGTGAGGGCCAGTGGGGGGTAGCTCAGGTTGCATCCCCAGATCACCGATTTGCAGAAGATATGCCACCAGCCTATCAAGGAGGTGGGACATGAAGTGGGGCAGAAAAGATGATGAACCATGTCTGGGAAGAGTGAAGCAACTAGAAATTCTGGTATGTGGGTCTGGCAAGCTTGATGTATGAGACAGTATAGGCTTTATTGTAATATTTCTGTTTTAAACACATTCATGCTGCATGCCTCAGTTTCTCTGACTAGCTTGTACATGGAAAAAGAAGGGTTAATAGAGTTCTTAACAGATCCCAGAGCTGACTATGTATAGGAGAAGACAACAGATAGACCTCCAGCAACAAAGAAACTGAATGGCTGTGCTTGGTGGGGGCTTAGTACCATCCTGTGGAGAAGATGCCTGGAAGCATCAAGAAAAGCAGATTGAGATAAGAATCACAATGGACATGGCAGCCTGAAAAGTAGGATGTCAACCTGGGAACTAGAGAGTCTGAAGCAAGAGAACATCTGGGCTACTTTGGGGTCATGCAGACTGAAAAGAGATCATTTGAGCTGACTACCTCAGGGCTGCGTATGCTAGACAGGGGATAGGAGAACTGGTTAATCCTTTGGAAGGGGCAGAGTCTTTTTACTCCATGGTCTTTGCCCCAATAATGATCTTTACTTAAGAGGAATGGTCTGTTTTGCTGCTTTGAACTTGGGGTATACTTCTTTCCCCTTTGAAAAGGTTAAGTCCTTCTTTTTGGAGTTGAACTGGAAGGCCACTCCCTAAGGCAGGGAGGGATAGACTACAAGTTTTATTGTGATATTTCTGTGTTCGCTGCATTCAAGTTGTTACAACAGCATGTGACTCAATTTACCTCTTTAGACTGTGCACAGAAAATGAAGTGCCAGGACTGGATACCTGCAGGATAAGACAAAGTGACCTTCAGCATCAATACAGGTCTTGTATAGCTTTGGCACAGATACCAAGCAGGGGTTCTAAATAAAGGGAACTTTAAAATATAAAGGATAGGGGGAGGGGCCACTTCTGAGAAAGGCAAAGTTGGGTTGAACAGATCAACAGAGATAAGCAAGGCAATTGTTCCACTGAGGGACAAAGGGACTATAAAAATCTAATCCAGGTAATGGGATAAGAATTTGTAGTCTGTCTCCAAAAACTGAGCAGGGCAAACTGCATAAAGGAATGAATGGACACCAGTTCTAATATCAGTTCCAGAAAGGACACATAAACCTGAGGCACTAATCTCCTGGACCATCACTGACCTCAGAAGCTGTTTCTTAAACAACAAAAACTTTAAAAAACTGACTTGAAAACTTGCTTTAGCCAAGTAGGGAAGTTACAGAGTGAAAGTTGTAATCACAAAATACTGTTCTCAAAACATGGAATTCATGCTTCCTGTTTGTCACACTACCAGTCCCCTCAACAGTCCTCCCTGGTTCCAGTAAACCCTTTTTAAATGTATATGGACACTGTTCATTTCTATTTTTAAAAGATGCATAAATTAGTATTGAACATCTTTGGTCCGTTTCACAGATGCCAAGATACCAAAAACCCCCCCCTGGGTTGTATAAGAGGGGGGTTGCTTTTACCTAAAAGTTAAAATTGAATTATCCACAGTGTTTCAATTTTTAATTTTATTAGGTTGACTACAGTGTTTGCTATGCTTGAAAAAAGAGCAATGACTTCAATATCTAAATTTAGATAATTATTTGTTTTTACTTAATGCTGTAAACCCAATCAGAAGTCTTAAGACTAACACAGTTGTTTTTCTCTGCTTCATGCATCTCCAGGTTATAAAGACTCCACACCATTATAATATTAATTGTTATGATGTTAAGTAGGTTAGAACAGAATCCTTCTCACCACACAAGTGGCTCTATCATGAAATAGAGGTACATTATAGATATTTAATCAGTATTATCAAAATTTTAAGTTTGTCTACATTGGAATGGCAGGAAAAAGTACTGGTTTAGTGTCATGATAGTTTATAAGTGCAATGGTTCTTGGCATTGTTCAGATTTTTGGGCAGAATGTTCAGGAGTTTCCCAGACCTTCTTATGTTTCCCTTTGTTAGTGCAAGTTGATAAAAAACTATATGTAGACAATTTATATGTTCAAGGCTTTGGAACGCATGGCTGTTGACTTGTATTACAAGCCCCTCTACATGTGCAGGGAAAGGCATAATAGGTTCTAATGCACATTTTACACAATCACACCTCCTGCCATGCACATGTGGCATGGCAGGTGGCATGATTGTGGGATCCTGCATTAAATCACATCAACCTTATTGCCAGTACAGAGGGAGCCCAATTCCAGACTCCCCAGCACTGGCAAGAAGCAAGCTCCTGTAGCTAGGAGCCGCCCCAGTTGAAGGTTTTCCTGTACCCCAAAGCCGTAGGGGATCATGGCAGCTGTGATCTCCAGGGCCAAGGAGTTTCCTGCACCCCTGAGCCCTAGGGATGCAGCAGCAGCAATCCCCAGGATCCAGGGGTTTCCCACACCCCTAAGCCCTAAAGATCATGACTGCAGTGATCCCTAGAACTCAGAGGTTTTTCACTAGGCAGGATGTACCCCTGGAGCTGGCAGCCCCATTAGCTGATGGAGTTCCTAGCTGCAAGGAAGACCCTGCATCACATGCACAAATTAAAAAGCTCACCAGCAACCAACTGTAAGTGTTAGTACACATTTTCAAGGTCTAACATTATAGCTGGTTGGAGCTTTTTATTGTGTGATAGCTACTTTGCACATGTAGCTGGTTTCCAGGTAATTGCACAATTAACCAGTTAACTACACAATACCTGTAACATGTAGAGGGGGCCATAGAGGCTCTTCAGTTAATGATGAGTTTCATAATTAAAGCAGGAATTTGGTGTCTTTAGTTTGCTGGGTTTTCTATATATCTTTCCCAAAATAAAATTAGTGACAAATTTAACATGATTTTTTTCCCCTGAAAATTGGTAAGTAAACTTCTTAACTAGTTGAATTTAACTGAAATTGATTATGCCAAAGTCAGAAAACTGATGTGTGTGTTGTCCTGGAGCCCCCCAGGGGAGTACTTGCTCAGGACCTCTGGCTGTGTCTAGTCTGAGTACCCCCTGAAGCCAGCACAGATGTGGCTTCTAGAATTGGGAGCAGGGGCAGAGGGAAGGCATGGCAAACCCTGACTCCTCCCAACTCCGAGAGCTCTGATCCTTCAGGCTGCACCTGCTGCTCTAGGCTATCAATGAGAGCCACCTCACTGTGACCCCACACTTAGGATCTGCCTAAAGGATGCTATTCAAGCCAGGTGTGCCAGCAACCTGAAGGCAAAACCCAGCCAGGGTAAGGTTTTTGAGCTCACCACAAAGTGGAACACAAGCAACCACTTCATACCCAGTGGGAACTTTACACATTTTGCAGACTGGTGCTTCATCCTCTGCGCCCAACAACTGCCTGCAGCTCAATGGTACCATCCAGTATGGGAACCACAACAAGAGGCACCAAAAATGCAGCTACAAATCAGAGACCATCCCCCACATACTACGCACCTTCAAACCACACACCAGAGCATGACAGCTCCAACACAACACCATCCAGGACCACCTGGAACCATATCCATCAAGTGCACCATCCCAAGCTACAAGAGCCAGCTGCACATGGACGCAGTCATGGGCAACAAGGAGAACTGGTCATTGTGATGGTTACCATCCCCTTTGAAGGTTTGTTGCCAATTCTCATCAAAGCCCACAAGTGGAAGCAGATCAAGTACAAGCCTCTGGCAGACACCCTGATGTGATCATCAGGCACTCAATGCATGAGACCCCAGCAACAAGAGCATTCTGCATGCCTGCCAAGTATTCTGCTTGCCTAACTGGCAAGTCACCTCATGGTGTCCAACACCATCAGATGGTTGAGAGACATCTGTGTTGAGTAAAACATGAGCAAGCACCAGTACACAGATTCTTAACAGACCAGTAGCTGAAAAAGACCCAGAAGGGACAGCCTGACTCTTCTCCCACACACACACACACACACACACACACACACATCATGACCTATTACACTTATACCTGGACTCTCCTTCATCCCCACAATTGTACCCCACGTGCTGTTACTTGTAACCTGTGTGTCCCTGAAAACCTATCACTTTAATGATGTGGCTTCCTTGCACAAGGCACTTTGTATTCTCTCTCTTCTGTAAATGCTGCACCTTTTAGCTTCCCTATCCCGCAACCTGGCCCACCCACTCTGGGGTAAGTAGGCTACACTTTTGCTATGTAGCTTAGTCATGCCCCACTCCACCCACCTTACTATGGAGTCAGCATTGTTCAGATATTTCTAGTTCCTTCTACCCTTTTACCTCTGTAACTACACTTTTTAAACATTCATTAATAAGTTAAAAGTTATAGGGAGAGGCCTGTCCCTGAAATTTGGAGCATTTTGTGGCAATGGGGTACTGCTTTTGTGCTTTCCCTCTAGCCTGCTCCTTGGCCTATTGGCTAGGAGCACGCAAGACTGGGGGGGTATCTGAACTCCAAGGCTTTTGGGCCTCAGGTTTGCACATAGGATTCCTGCCATGGATTTGGGGAATATCTGAAACCCCAGACTCAAGGATTTAGGAAGGAGGATTTCCCTGCCTGGGACTTGCCTGGTGGTAGAGCCACGTAGACTTGGCAGCTGAGTACAGCTGAGTCAAATTTTAGAACTTGACTCTTGAGCTTTGCCCAAGTGAATTTGGAATTCGGAATTGATTTGGCCCTGGTTTATACTAGATAAGTAGGTGCCAAAGTGCTGTTCAAAAGTGTGTTTATCGAGTTCTTGTGCTAAAACTCACAGTCATTTCACAGTAGGTCAAAGTGCATCAATTCTAGATGAACTAAGTTGCAAATTGTTACAGTCAGCATCTCACAGTAAGGGGAGGCGGGGCTGTCAGGAAAAACGTTGGCAGGGAGCAGAAAGCAAAGGGGCTACCCTGACACCCCAGATTTATTTTCCCTGCTGTAGCAATGGGAAAGGGACAAATTCAAGCCAATAATTATATTCTATACCTGGAAAATAACAAATTTACAAAATTTCCATATACAGAATCTAATTATTGTCTTATAATCAGGGTCATTTTCTATTTGAGTAAATATGGCAAAAATGCAGGGGCAAGCTATTTTAATGCAACAAAAGAATAGGAAGTACATGCAGAGACTGCCTTGGCTAAACAGCACTATCTTCAATGAGGTGAAATTCAGAAAGGAATCTCATAAAAAAAAGTGGAAACTTGGTCATAAGTTTTGCATAGGCAAGATGGAAGAAAAATCAGCCAAAGCACAATATGAAATTCAACAGGCAAGGTAGATAAAAGGCAAGAAAAGGGGACTCTAAAGGTCAGAAGCAAGAGGTATCTACGTGAAAGAAGGTGTAGAGACCTTACTGAATACAGAAAGAAACTGAGTTACGGATGATGCAGAAAAGTCTGAAGTATTCTGTGTCTTTTTTACTTCAGTCTTCACTAGTGAAGTCAGCTACCAGATGACAAGTGTATTTGGCAGCTAAGATAAGCAGGACACAAACAGCTTAGAGTAGAGGAAGAACAAACAGGAATTACTTACAGAACCTAGATACTTTCAAGACAGCAGGACCAAACAGGATATACCTTATAGCAGTGGTACTCAACCTTTTGGCCTTGCAGGCCAGATGAGTGGGATGGGGCCAGCCAGTACACAGGCCAGATAGAGCCCTGGGTGCCAGGATCAAACCGAGGCCTGGCATCACCCTCCCTGCCCTGAGCTCCAGAAGCAGGCCTTGGGGCCAACACCGCCCCTTCCCACACCTGTGATTGGTCCCTGGGAGCCCGGTGCCACTCCTGCATTCTGGGATTGGGCCCCAGCCCCCTGTTTGCTGGGATTGGGCCCTGGGACCTGGTGCTCCCCCTATCCGCTAGGATCCAGCATGCAGGACTTGGAGCTCCCCACAGGTCTGGAAATATGGTGGTGAGGGAATGGTGCCACCACTCTCCTGCCACCAAATTTCTCAACTCAGGGGGAGCCCCACCCCAGGCCAGATGACACAGGCCCGTGAACCAGACTTGGCCTGCAAGACATAGGTTGAGCACCCCTGTCATAGGGGACCGCAAGAATTGGCTACAGTAATTTCAGAAACAGTGACTAGCATAAAAATCAGTCAGTGTTGTTATGGAGTTAGATGTTACTGGTCATGTCAGGCTCCCTCAGCTTGGACAGTCTGCATGCACACTTCTATGATGCCATCCATGCCCCTAAACAAGTTGGTTATTCCAAGAAAGAGACCAGAGTCTTGAGTTCTTAGTAACTGA
Organism: Alligator mississippiensis; assembly: GCF_030867095.1. Classification (NCBI taxonomy): domain Eukaryota; kingdom Metazoa; phylum Chordata; order Crocodylia; family Alligatoridae; genus Alligator; species Alligator mississippiensis. Next base: position 256,544,156 of record NC_081826.1, read on the forward strand.
AGTTCAGTTAAGTTTATTGTCCACAAACAAGCCGAGACACTAGCATCCATGGCCAACTGTCACACAGTGCTAGCTACGTCACTTGTAGGCATGGTACAGGTTTAAGCATAACCACTAAGTCTAGTACAAAGTATTAAGGATTCCCAAGCCCCTTTTTATACACAAAATCAAAACAGCTTTGCATTTTCAGCATACTCATCCTAGTTCTCATCAATTAATGCAACCTACCCATCAGATATGAACACCTGTTTGCCAGGCCATTCTGATTTTTGTTTTGGTGTCCTGTACTGGTCTTATTAATTCACTGTCTGTTGGCCTTGGAGGCACCTCTAAGATAAATGAGGTGCTTTCCCAGCAGTTATGTGCAAACCATACACAGTATGCCTACTTTCATAGTCATTAAGACCTACTTCAGTTCATGCTGCTTAGCAGGGCCTCCATATGATTTGTATATGCACTGACCAGTAATTGTACTAATCCACACTCTAGCAAGGTTTGGAACTATTATCTTTAATAACTCATGGAGGTTGGGAAAGATCCTGGATGATTAGAAAAGGACAAATATAATACCTGTCTCTAAGAAAGGGAAGGAGGATGACCTGGGGAATTACAAATCTGTTAGTCTGCCCTCGGTATCTGGAAAGACCAATCATGCAGGTTATCCAGGAATCCATTTTGAAGCATCTGGAGAAAAAGGTCATCAGAAATGGCCAGCATAGATTCACCAAGCACAAGTCATGTCTGACTAACTTGATTTCCTTCCATGGTAACTTAGACTCTGGACAGGCAGGAGGAAGGAGGAGATGATATATCTTGATTTTAGCAAGGCTTTTTTATATAGTCTCCCATACCTTCTCATTGACCTAGAGCAGGGGTCAGCAACCTATGGCCTGCTAGTTGGATCAACCCCACAGAATCATTTGATATATTGCATGGACATGGGGCTTTGATCATTTGATATACTGCATGGACATGAAGCATGGGGCTTCAGCTGCAGTTATTTTCCCCATGTTGCCACAAGAAGCAGCATCGGTGGTGGGTGGTCTTAACACCCACCTGCTTCTGACCCAAACTGGGTAAATCAATCCCACAGCCTTAAGAGGCTGGGGTATCTCCATCCCTGGACATTTTCAAGAACAGATTAGACAGACACTTGACTGGGATAGTTTATAGTCAGGGATGATCCTTCCTTGAGCAGGGGATGAGATAAGATGATCTCATAAGGTCCTTTCCAGCCCTATTTTATTACAGTCCCCTGATGGTAGTAAGTTTCCAAAATTTCTGTTAAGTCATCTGCTTGCCAAGACTGCTGGAACTGTTTCTTAAAACTACCACCACCAAATAAAGATCCCCTGAGACTACCGTACAAATATTGATCTAGGCCAAGTGACCTGGCTTTACAGCTTTTATATTATGTAATATTTCATCTACATCAGATTCAGGGAGGTCTGTTGCTTTAAACTAAAGAACAAGGGCAACTTTAAGCTGAGGCAATAAAAAGTACCAGCACTCTGTGAGCTAGGACTGTCTACAGAGAGGCAGCCAAAGGCAGTACCTGTTTGATAACTGGCACGTCTCAAAACTAAAACTGAGAAAGAACTTATCAGTTGCTTGGACTAAGGGTTTTGATAGTCAACTTTTATGCAGTCATGAGGCCCTTTCACTTAAAGGGCAGAGATCAGGAAGGATTTTTCAAAAACAGCTTAAGAAACCCAAGTGCCACAAGCAATCAGCAGGCACTACATACGTAATTTTCTCAGGTTTCTTTGAAAAATTTTACCACTAATCCTAGCAACAACAATTTTTTTCTCCAGCTGAAGAGGTCGGATACACTATTTTCAAGGAATGGAATATTATTTTTTAAATTTAATTGCCCAAAGCATGTCAGGAAATATTATATAACCAAACAGGATTATTAAACTTCTAAGATAGGGAAGTTTCTCCAATTTGTTTAGTGTAGTTTTAAGAGCAGAGACTGTTCAGAGATATAAAGCACAGACAAATCTTATACAGGAATGTTTTCCTTCATCTTACTGAGCGACCAGACAAACGAGCTGAAGACATGATAAGTCATTTGTTGACCTGTTTCACTGACAAATTCCTTGCCAAAACCTGGGTTAAACTTGCTGCAGATGGTACAGCCATGATGGAAAAGCAAGTGTTGCTACAATGCCAGCCCGGACCTATCCCAACTGTATTAACTGTTGCTTTTCAAACCACAAACTGGATGGAACAAACTCTAGAATATGTTGTCAAATAAATGAATGGTGTGAGCTGGGTTGAAATCTTTGATAAACTAACATCCACGCAGTTCTTCAAAGACATGTCACAAGTGTTACAGATCGGACGTAGAACTATATAGAGTCTTATCAGATAGTTATTAATATGCTCCCAGGAGCATAATGGACCTCAAAAAAAATCAAGAAAAATCCTACTCAAGTTTCTACTCTTATAAGAGAGGAAGTGAGAAAGTTCATTTTGAACTTTACTGTCATAATTAATTACCAGCAATTTACTTGCACACTAGAAGTGTGGAGGCCAGAAGTACCCAGATAGATATTAACATGAGGACAGGCGCCATACAGAGAATTTTAAGTATTCAGGTCCTTTTGAAAGGCCCAGTAAATTACAAGAAGAACTCACTATTTTATTTTGGGTTACTATAAAATATGTATGCTTATTATGCTTCCATAAGCCAGATCTGGCGCACAACAGTAACATGGAGATTACTAAGGGTAAAAGTTAAGAGGTTTTTGCACTTCTGGGATAAGGAGCAGTTTGATCATGGAAAAAGACACTTTAGATGGTTATGTTGAAGTGATTAGCAGTTAATCTGTGCACAGACAGACTCATGAAATAACATAGGGCCATTACATCTTAAATGTATTTGGTCTAGAGATCATGACAGCCTTGGTTATTGAGATCTTAATCGTTTATACAGTTGCTCCAATGCAAACCGTTACCATGGGAGTGGACAGCCCCAGTCCAATGGGTTTGCTACAAAGGTATGATTTGTAATAATATAAATTTTGTCTCCCACACTAAGTATTTAAAGCTGGTTCAGTTATGCTGGTGCCTAAAATCCTAGTATAGACATGACTACACAACTAGAGTTCCAGCAGTCTGAACTCACTAGAATGCAAGGCCTATAAGAACAAATTTTGAAGGAAAGAATAAAGATATGGAAGTAAATAGAAAATAGGATAAAAACAATATGGGCTTACCAAAAAAGGATAATGCCAGACTCACCCGATATCTTTTTCTGACAAGATAACCAATTTTTCTAGACAGGAAAAATGCACTTAATTTAATCCACCTATACTTTAGAAAAAGTATCTGACTGAGTTGCATGTTGGAAGTTATTAGGTTAGGCTGGAGAAAATGGGCATTAGTATGAAACTTGTCAAATGGACAAGAAACTGGCTATAGTGGAGACAGTGGTGGTACCAAAAGGAGAACATTTCGGGGATGAAGTCATCAGGGAAGTTCCTCAAGGACAAGTTATGATGCTAAATTTACTTAATATTTTTGTTATTGACCATGGCACCAAAAAGATAGTTGCATGCTAATCCCTTTCCCTTTTCACATCCTTGTGACAAGGTATTTAGCAGAATTCACAGAGTCTTTGGAATCTGACATACCACACTGAATGCTTCTGCTTTAGCATCAAACTTGCGACCTCTGGGTTGTTAATTGTGCATCTTTGCATCTGCACCACCCCAACCCCCCATTGCACACTAATAAAATGTGCTGGTGACAACTTTGAGATAGATCTTCAAAACACAGAAGCATAAAGCTGTCATATAGGAAGAATGAATGTTCTTGAGAAGAAAGAAAAAGGAGGAAACTTAGAATCAAAGTGCACTTGACAGATGTTAAGATTATCTGATACATACTTGAGGTTCAGCTGGAAGGAGGAAGAGGAAAAGATCTAAGTATATAAAGACCACCCAGAAGACGTTATATTTATTTCATGATGAACTATAACATAGCACACAGGCAAGCAATTTATCAGGCAATAAAATTTAAAATGTGGAACATCTTTGTGGTTGGTTTGTATAATGCTTAAATTTGCACATGATGCATGTATATTATTTAAAGGATGTGCTTGAAGTCTAGACTAGGGAGTTACTCCCCAGTGCTGGCTGTTCTTATACCCTTTGAGCATGCTGATGCATGAGACCCCCAAGACTGGGGAGCTGCTCCCCAGTCTTAAGCTACACTTAATGTCTTTTAAACCTCAGGGTGCACAGGGAGCCAGGTGCAGCCCAACCTGTGCTAGGTTCCTCCATGCACTGGCAAATGCACAATGGAATTTTATTCCAGATCGCCAAAATCATGCATCTGACCAAGCCATATCTGGAATGTCTGGCACAGAAGCACATGGGATTTTTGGGATGTGGAATAAAATCCTCTCACACTTTAATGTCTGCCAGGTACGTAAGTTAACCACAGTTAAATTATATGCAACTCAATGTTATGTGACCATATAAGAAAAAAATCTTAGCATGCATCAGCAAAGGTATTCTAAAAAGAGGGAGAAGCATTCACCCCATTGTACAAGCCTCTGAAAAAAAGCTCACTGGTAATACCACATAGAATTCTAATCACCCACGTTCAAGAACATGCAATTCAAACTGGAACAGGTGAAGAGATGGACTATTAAAAAGATCAGGAGAACAGAGTGCCTGTTTTCCAAGAGAAGGCCAAGACAGTTTGACAGTTTGCCCTCCCAACATTTGGGGTTTGGCCCTGCTCCCTACCTCCCTCTCTGCATCAGGCCTGGGCCCAATCCTCCCCTCTCCTTCCATGGCTGGATCAGGCCCAGGCTTGGGCCCACTCCTCCCCTCTCCCCACCCCGCTGCATCTGGCCCAGGGCCACTCACCCTCTCCCTCCCCACCACTGCTGCTGCCTCCAAGGAGTGTGTGTGTGTGTGGGGGGGGGGGGGGGCAAGCCCAGCACTGCTGGCCTGCCCCCCGTGCTGTCACCACCACCTCCAGGGAGCAGGGCCCATGGGGGAGGATGGCCTTGCCCCCTGCTCTGTCCCTGCCATTATGGTGGCATTCCACCACCGCCTCCTGTCCAGAATGCTCTTGGACCACTCTGACTGGTTGTTTCAGACAACCAGTGAGAGTGTGAACAAAGCATTACAGACAGACAAATTAAGGCTTTTACAATATTAGAATATATAAATATATATAATCACACAACCACCAGTGTATTCTTAAAGGGCCTATCTACAGAGTGTATCCACATTAAGCAGGAAGTTTTGCTTGGAATTTCAAATACTTTTCAACCCTCCATTGACTACCCAATCATCACTTACTCTAAATCTAGACATAGTTCTTCTTTCACTCATGATATTATATATTAAAATTGACAGTGACAACCTACCACCATGCCTATCATTGATGGGATTCAGCCTCTCCTTGTCACGCAGGTCTACAGCCTGTTGTACTCCTGGATCTTCTGCTGCACATGAATCTTTAGGTGGCAGCAGTAGCTAGAAGTACCTTTCACCAATTCCATCTGGTGAGAAAACTGCAACCCTTTCTTTCAGATTCAGATCTGGCACTATCATCCATGCCTTTGTCATTTTGAGCTTAGACTATTGCAATGTTCTGGGCGAAGCTGCCTTTGAAGATAGTCCAGAAGCTACAGCTGGTGCAGAACAGAGGCCTGCCTTTTGATAGGCATACATCATCAGATCCACAACTCCAGTATTCCAGAATCTGCACTGGCTCCCATTAGCTTTTCAGGTGCAATTCAAGGTTCTGGTTTTGGCCTATAAGGCCCTAAACTGTCTGAACCCTATGCATCTAATGAACCATGTTCTCCCCTATGCTTCACTGAGATCCTTAAAGTCAGCTGAAAGTAACCTTCTGCAAGTACCATCAATGCACCAAGTCTATTTGGCAAAAACATGTGAGAAATTGTGATAATATAGGAGGTCCAGCAGTCATGGGGATTACCATGACTGCTGTTGACCACTGATCGTCCAGGTCCATAAGTATCCTCATGATCTGGATCCAGTCTGCAGCACCAAAGGAGCTTGACACCCAAATATAGAACATGTTGACACTTGCATAAAAATCACCAGCTGGGCTAGAACCCATAGATCACTGTGAAGGCCTCTGCTACTTGAGCTAACAATAATAGGGTTTTTAATATAAGCCAGCATTAGCAAGGGATAAAACATTTTGCCAGAAGATTTTACAGATACCTGCTAACAGCAGGGGAACAGAAGAGTCATAAAAATCAGAATTCTACTCCAGGCCCTGGAAGAAAAAGTGATTAAGCAAGGAAAAATTCTTTGCCCACCTTTCAAATTTGACCCCTCCTGTTCCTTCATCCCTTTCCCTCTGATTTGTTCCTACATAACAGTGTAGGTGGGAAAAGATGTTAGATAAGCTTTCAGGTACAAAGACCTGAAGAGCACGTGTCTCCCATCTCCTAACTAATCAGTTAATCCAATAAAAGATACCATCAAAACACCTTGCTTGTCTGAAATTTTTGAACATTTGGGGTTAAGAAATATTCCAACAAGTCACTAGAGCAGGGGTTGTCAACCAAGGGTTACGCATGCCCCCAAGGGTACTTCAGAAAGCCCTAGGGGGTGCGTGCGGGATGGGGTGCTGCCACGCACTATCCCACACTACCGTTCAGATGTCACCCAGCCAGCCAGACGTGGGGGGCAGGGGAAGCTCACATGCGGTGGCTGCCGCCGCTCTGAGTTCAGCCATGCGCCACTCCCCCACCCTGCATTCGGCCACACCCCCCCCTCCACGTTCAGCCGCCGGGGATACACTGATCCAAAAAGTTTGAAAACCCCTGCACTAGCAGATATAAGCTATAAGAATAAGCTCTTCTGGAAAGGGACCATCTTACATACCTTAAGCCGATCTTAGATCCGTAACTACAATTCCTAAACAATACCACAATACAAACAACACATTTGATTAAATTAGAATGTAAGATCATATTACTGCGCAAGATAGAAGAACTGAAAATAGTTTAATTAGGTTACTGAATGCATAAGCAAATGGTTTATATGTATTAAATGTTTACACATGGCTTATAAATGGAGAAAACTTTGTTACTGTATTTATAAAAATGCTATGAAGACAACAGACTTTGCTCTGTCAGTTCCTTTCCACCACTCACAAGGGACACCAATTATATGGGATGCAACCACCTGATGCCAATGGATGATTCCCTGCTCAATGATTTAGACCACGGGTTAGCAACCTATGGTCCTGAGGTCAGATCCAGCTCTCAAAGAGATCTGGACATGGTCAGCAAAGCTTTGATTTGGCATGGGGGATTGGTTTCATGGAGTTGCACCATGTTGGCCCTCCACTACAAAACCTGGTGCTTTGCAGCAGCTCAACTCAACCTTGCTACAGAGGTGCAGGGAATCTAGTAGCCAGCCTCTCAGAATCACTGATCACACCAACCTGACTAGAATAGAAAAGGACAGAGTTCAAGAGACAACCTCCCCTGCAAAACACACGCACACATTGCCAATTTATGGACATGATTTAATCATAGAAGATGGTTAAGTAAAGGTGAAATAAAGCAAGAAGAAAAAGATCCTAATGTAAGTGATGGGCATGAAACTCATCCAGGCCCTGGTCCGAATCCAGACCATAGGGGCTCTTTCTGGGCCAGATCTGTGGAGCCAGCAGCAACTGCAGTAGGGCCACCTCAAGGCAACAGTGTGGAGCTGTGTTCAGGTGGGAGTACGGAGCCACATATGGGCAGCAGCACAGGTGGGGGCTGGGTGTTAGTATATATCCAAAGGCATGCAGCGATATGCGTCTTTATTCAGGTGGTAGCAGCATAGGTCCAGGGGGCTGCCACCAATGGCTAATGTCCATCAAGGTCCAGGGACCCCAAATTCTGCAGCAGACTATGCCCCTCAACTTCCAGTAACCCCCAAATCATTTTAAAAAGGCTTTTACATTTTGCATCATTTACTGAGGAAAAAACAAGCATCACAATAATTCTGTTGTATTATCAAATGCAGGTATATGACCTGTTCTGCATTTTATCTAGGCAATACACAAAATAAGACTTTTATATGTTAAAAAAAAAATCTTGGATTGTATTCTACAAAATGTCACAACAAACAGAGTACAACCTCCTGGAAGATTCTTCTAGTGGTTATGGCTTGGGCTATGTGTTGACATCATTAAGTTAGAATAATACTGTCTTGTTACTATTTAGCTGAGTGACTCTTAACCAGGGTGCCACGGCAACCCAGTGTGCCATGAGGTGTGAGGAGATAAATGCAGGCTCAGATTCATCCCAGCTCAGCCCCTCTACAAGGTGCTAATAAATAAATTGGTGCTAATAAATTTAAAATTTTGAAACAAGGCCCTGTTAAATTCACAGAAGTTTTAGAAGGGTGCACGAGTTTAAAAATGTTGGAGAACCACTGATTCAGCTTAGCCCACTGTGGAGACAGATTAAGCTGATCAAGAGCAAGATGATTTAAGGAATAAATGGCAAGCCTTTTAGATACTAAAAAACAAATAGGATACACAAAGGAAATTCTCCATCACAGTATTGATCAGTTGAACTAAAAATTGTGCATCACAAAAGATTAAAAAATGCTAACAAATTTCTTACTTGGAGCAAAAATTAGACCTCTATCATTATTTAAAGCTACATTGCTCTAAAAGAGAATCTCCTTGCAACTGAAAAGTTTTCCTGATTTTATTTTGATTTCTATGGTATCCAAAGATGAAATAAAAAAAATTCAAAATGTTAAAGCATTAGTGAATTAGTTGATCCAATTTAAATTTAAAAAATCGTATGTTGCTCAGAAAGTAAGGTCAATTTTAAAAAGTAAGAATGCAAATCTGCATTTTAGCAGTCTTGAATTTATTAATCTGAAAGGTTTAATTTCCATTTTCCTGCATCAGCTTTATTTATAAAATGTCATGCCCTATAAATATGCTGTTATTTTCTATAGTCAAGCACCCTCTTAACAAATCTTCTCATTAATATGTAAATTTAAAGTCAATCGGTCTTCTTCCTGACAGCGCCATGAATTCCTAGTGCACTGTATAATCGGCTTTGACTTGGCATCCACTATTTATCATCAAAGATGTCAGTTACAAAAATTATGGAAAATGCACTGCAATTGATATGACTGCAATCTACTTTGTCAACACTTAATTGTTCCTCAAATCATACATTTACATATAAACAGCCTAAATACTGATCTATAATGATGCAAATAAACTAAATTAAAAATCTCTTCTACAACACAAGATGCCTTACTGTATGATGTGTTCATTTGAGAGCCTATTGACAAAGGCATGCATTTCAACTAATCGCAAAAAGGTATTCCTACTAATTTAATTGCTGAATAGCCAGAGAAAACTAATTTTGCATTCAAGTACATGAACATGAAACAAAATGTTATCTAAACTGTATTACTGAGAAACATTTTTAGGTTAACTTAGGCAGTAGCCTGAAAAGCAGCTTGCGCTCCTATATTAACATCACTTTTACAGAATAGCCATAACATAAAAAACTATTCCAGTTAACTGTTCAGTTAAAAAACCCCCACCCAAAAACAAAATAAAAAAGCAGAAGCACATAAACAACTCCCTTTCCCTCCAAACCTCACAGATGTATGTGAAAGTCTTAGGCAAAGTAGATCACTACTCCATTTATTTATTTAATTTATTTATTTGAAGTGCAAAAGTTTCTTGGTTGGAATTCAGACTACTCTCTATCTTTACTTCTATCCACACCCATAATAAACATTCAATCTTGAGTGTGAGGACACAAATATCTCATTATCTAGCTTCTTGCTTATTTTAAGCAATTTTCAGACAAGCTACTTTATTGCAAAACAATTTTAACTTGATTTAAAATGAAAAATAGGAAATCCAGACAATTTGTATGCTGTTTTTTAAATCAAATGCCTCTATTTGACAATGTTGGTCACTACGTTCTTTTTCTAACCTTAATGTAAGAAAATAGCTTAATATGACAAGAATTAGTGAATCCAGAGCCATAAGAAAGGTTTCACTAGTTAGCCTTTTGTTAAAATGCTTGTATTTGGTATGGTCATCACAAACAGATCACAGGCCATCTACTCAAAATTTCCAAAAAGAAGCAAATATATTTCTGTATCAACAAAGTATAGTTTTCATTATTGGCACTTATAACAATGATGCACAATGATGTTGAGCTCTAAAAAGATACGGTCACTTGCATACTTATTGTTAACACTTGAGCAAAACTAGCTGGATTTTGGGTGTATGTAACAAGCTATATATGACCTTGCTCAAGCTACAGGAGTTACTTTTTTTGCTAGAGATACAAACCAGGCTCATGACAAATGATCAAGAAAAAAAAATGCTTAGCATCATTTCAGAGCCCCCTCAACTGAACTGATTCAAGGTAGGCTTTTTCAGTCTAGATAAGGATTATCAGTTTGTGTCATAAGCAGGAAGAGTTACTGAGATACAATATTCATGAAGAATATAAAAAAGAATTCCTGTATACTGCAGTGTGCCTCTTCAACAAAAAATGGATTTACATGCTCCTTCAAGTCAAGCAGAAACCTAGTTATCTTGACTCCAATCATGGAAACACTTGAACCTAGTTTAAATGCAATCGGCATGTTCTTTCTGAGGGTTTCTTTTTTGGTTTGTTAACACTTATTTAACTCAGTTGGCAGATATATCATTTTTCCCAAGATCATGTTAAGGGCTTAGACACTTCCCAATATGGATATCTACATCAAGCAAGCGAAGCACCAACAAAAAAAGGAATACTAAATTTGAATTCCCCTGTTATATGCAGTATTAAAAAGTTGAGCACAAATAATTTCTACCCTATTATGATCAAATTTGAGAGACCAGATGGAAAAAAAGAGAGAGACAAGAAAAGAATGTTAAGAAATAATTTGTTAAGTAAAAGCAACTGCAGATGACTCCTTCAGCAAGTAATATGAAGGTTCTTCATTCAAGCTAAAGATTTTTTATTAAAATTGCTCAAAACGGAAGTGTGGAAATCGTGGCATCTTCACATAATATGAAGAATACCCTTTGAAAGCTACTATAATAAAAATATAATAATACTATACTACTACAATAATTTTAGAAAAGCAATAGCATAATCAGCTGAATAGAAAACTGCAACACTAAGTATTTATGATAACAATGACATCTACATACAGAGGAGTTCCCATTAGTATACTAAATTATAAATATTCAAAACTATGACTATTAGAGTTCCTTTCATTGTTTCAACGAGACAGAAATTTCTGCCGAACATTCAGTCTTTTTCCTCAAAAGATCTCCTCTTTGAAATCAACCTTTCTAGGATGCATTTGTTACCTATGGTCTGATTCTGTTCCACTGTGGATCTGATATAGCTAGAGAACTTGCTAGAAATATGGTTCACTGTACAGCAGTGTGGGATTTCTTGGAGGCTGACTTATCTCAGCCCCAACATAACTGCATTTAAAATGTTTTCTCTATAACACTTTAAAACTTTCAAATAAGAAAATCTCAGGCTTATATTATAGCCATTAATAAAGCCATGACCCTGTAGTAGAAAAGGCACCCGTCATGAAGCTTGGGGCTCTAGCAAGTATGAAATGTTAGATGGCTTTACTTTTTCTATTCCTACTTTGAGAGTATATCAGTAATGTGTGCAGCAAATTTAGTAGATAACTTTCTCTGTTTAATGAAGTGGGTAGCAGAAATTACATATTATTTTTGAAGCACTCTAGTGCATTATTTTGGACACAAGTAATTATTTCTTTGATTTACAATTAAACTTCAATATTTCCTCAACAACAACATTAGCTGAAAAATTACTTCTTATAGGGGACTACCTATCCCAAAGTTTTTATTTGGCTACTTTTAATGAACGACAAGTAAAAAAAAACACCCCAAAACTCAGTTCAGTATTTCTCTCTCAGAAAGCTGAAAGAGTTCACTTCCAATTTTGGTATTATTCAGATACATTCTATCTTGCCCTGCTTTAAATCTGTGAT